>NW_023425404.1:35193053-35703053 GCF_014108245.1 Pipistrellus kuhlii | reverse complement strand
GTATTTACATTATAGAGATAATTTGAGGCTCCAGCTTGTGTTTCTTTCCCTGCAGAGGATTATTCTTTGCTCCCAGCACATGATTAAGATAGGGACAGCCGAAGCCGGTTTGGCTCAATGGATAGAGCCTGGGGACCGAAGAGTCCCAGGTTCGATTCCGGTTAAGACCATGTACTGTGGTTGCGGGCTCATCCCCAGGAGGAGGTGTGCAAGAGGCGGCTAATCGATGTTTCTCTCTCATCGATGTTTCTAACTCTCTATCCCTCTCCCTTCTCTCTGTAAAAAATCAATAAAAAAATATATTTTATTGATTTTATATATTTTATTTATTAAGGCAGATCGCCTTAATGTGAGGAGGGACTGAACTGAATAGAAATGGTGTGGTCTAGTTCCTGTTTTCTTTTAGGAGGACGTCCTTTGTGCCTCCCACCCAAACTCTGTGGTATTTACTAGGACATCACTGTTTCTTGGGCTCAGAACTGTGCTTTTTTATCTTCCCAGACCCATGGGATTTCAGGAAGTTCTGCTCTTCTTCTCAGCTTCCGGACAATAGTTTACACATTTAAAAATGCCTCAAGGGCAAATGCAACACTACTCACTCGTCTGTGCTTTCATTCTTTGTGTACTCATCAAGGTAAAGCGCCTGCCGTGGCGTCTTCACAATGTTTCCAAACAGATGTTTTTGTATGTTTTCCCAGTGTTTCTAGTGGTTTTTCTGAGAGGGTTCATCTGCAATAAGTTATTCTGCAATTGCTATAAGCAAAATCCTCTTTCATTTTTAAAATGTGTATTTATTGCTTTGAAAATAAAAGCACGGTAAGAATTATGGCATAGGATAATGTAATACCTGTAAAAAAAAAAAAAGAATGTACAGTTCTGTTAATGGGAGGGTAAGGGACATTTTCAGAGTGGAATTGACACCTGGGGTTTTAAGGATTGTTTAGGGCTCATTAAGCATTCAAGGAGAAGGAAAAGTGTATATAAATTCTACAAAGCATAGGGCATAGGAGAGGTTTAAGTTTCAAGAATTTCTAGACTTTCCTGAAACCTTGCCAGATTTTGTCTGGATGATGAAATGCATTGTTCATGGAGCAAAGACTGCTTTACGCCTTACATCATCTGACCCTGATAACATGCAGGATGACAGACTGTCTAGCTGGTGTCTGAAAAACCACCTAAAAGGAGCACCATTCATTTTGGCAGTGGGAGCAGCACCGATGAAGTCCCAAAGGTGAGAGGAAGGAAGGCTGACCAAATGAACTGAGAAAGGGTCAACCAAAAGGCAAGGAGGGGAGGCGCGAGAGGAGAAGGCTGGAAAGGTAGACTGGGGTCCGATCCCAAAGGCCTCCTACGCCAGTTTGTCATTCAAAATTTAACCTAAGAGCACGTGAAAACATTGAAGAGCTTTTCCCCACGGGTCCAGTTTACATTGCCTTTTATAGAAGTTGCTCTTCCTCTTATGGGCAAATAGGTTGGAGGGAAACAAAGTTGGAGGCAGGGAGACCAGTGAGAAGGCTGTTGCATGCATCTGCATGAGGGATGGCAGTGAAGGGGAAGAGGTGGATTAAAGAGAGACCTGAGAGTTGGTGCCTGGCTAGGAGTGGCAGGATGGGAGTAAGGAAGGAGAGCTTGTACCACGGCCTGATAGTTGAATGAGGAGATGTTGGAATCCCTACAGTGCAAATGCAGGACCATTGGCGGGCATGCACTTAAATGCTTTCTGTTTGAAGTGCCTGCAGCCTATCCAAGTACGAGAACCTGTTAGGCAGCTGGATATTTTGCCTCTGGACTCGGTAGAGAAATCTGGGCTAGAGAGGAAGGTTTGTTAATGTTTAATAAAATTATAATGATTGAAACGGTGGAGATACATTTGCCTCGGGGGATGTGGTAGGGTGAGAAAAGTTTTTCAGATGGGACTGTGAGGAGCTCAAATATATTGAAGAAGGCTGAGCAATAGAAACCTTCATAATAAATGAGAACATGCAGCCTTGGAGAGAGGAAACTCAGAGAGAGGGATGTCTCTAGAGCACATGTGTCAAACACTAGGCCCGCGGGCCAAATCCGTCCCACCAGGCCTTGCAATGTGGCCCGCACCGCGCTGTCATCACTGCACTCCGCTGCGTTTCCATCACAATGACAGTTTATGACTGTTCAGTAAACCATTCGGCCCGCGATTTAGGCTGGATTTTAGATTTTGGCCCCTTCTCTGATTGAGTTCGACACCCCTACTCTAGAGCTAGAGAGGTAGTTGCTGCCCAGACAGTTACCTACGAGAGACTTAAGGAACATCCATCGGCTTTAGGAAAAGCGGGTCCCTGCTCTCCCTGTTGAAGGCAGGAGAGTTAAAGAACGGGTGGGACACAAGGAGAGAGCAGGCACAGATGACAGCCTCTCCCTGGGCCTTGGTTCCCTGGGCCACGGTGAAGGTGTGTGGGACTCAGAAGTGACATAAGCTGCCACAGGGCTGGATTCTAACGCAGACGTGTATTTGTTTGGCCAGGGCAGTATTCCACATGTATTTCTGATCAGCCGGATACAATTACATAGACAGATGCCTTTCCACATCCCTTGGGGCAGATTAAAAATCTGCCTTGCTTGGTTTTAGCCGGGTGAGTTTGCTGTGTGATCTAATGCTGTCTACACACAATCTACATGAATCCCCATCAAGAATAATGATCTACAAAAAAATCCACTATCTTTTATATCACGATGTGGCTTCTTAAGACTCTGTTACTAAAATAATTTGAGATCCAGGAGGCAAAAATTCTGGGGAAGTGATGTGTGTCTTCAAAGGATTGTGGGTTTGAAACAGTGGTCGGCTTTCCTGTTTCCCACCGGCAGCTCTGGCACAGGAACGAACGCACACCTAACTCCGGGACAATTTCATGGAGGGTGGTGTTTGCTTGAGGACTAGCTCTGATGATTCTCTTCCTTACCGTGGAGGATGCTGCGTGAATTCTGCCACGTACAGCCTGAGATGTCCCCTGGGCTCCCAGGCCTCTGGCGGCCTTGTTCCATCCTTTTGATGGTGTGGCTTCCTCTTTCTGGGAAACCTGATTCCTCCAAAGAGGACCCAGGATGTGCCCTGAGATTTCATGCTGAGTCCTTGGAAGAAAACACATGGATGGACAAGCTAGCAGCGGGAGGGGCAGGGCGGGACGTGGGGAAAACTTGCAGACCTTGAGTCTTGCAGAACTCCGTTTCTGCCTTTAAATGAAACTTCTGGTTTCTGCCTTTAAAAAAAAAAAAATTGTCTTGTTTCAGTAAATGACTTTTTCATAAACTTGCCTTTCCTAATTGTGTATGATAAATGTTTTTATTCTTCCAAAATCGAATACAACTCAAATAGCAATGGATTCAGGAGTTCATATGACAAAGAAGAGGGATCTGAACGCCACAGGCTACGATTTTCAATAGTCATAGCTGTGATCTCGGCCTCCCCTAAAACTTGTGGGAAACCAAGGGAAAAGGCAACAGTGTAGGTCGCACAGCTAACAAGCAGCAGAATCAGAGCTAGATGAGGTCTTAACCAAACCTCATCTGCAGCCCTTCTGCACAGGGACATCCTTCCGCCCTGGGCCAGAGCTGAACCATAAAGTAGAATGACTGTTTTACGCAGCTTGCTTCTCTCCGCCACCTTTGCTTTATTATCTTTGTGTTTTCTCTGCTGGCCTTCTCCTCTGCCTCAAAAAGCACTGTGTTCAACACCTTTGATTCGGCATGTTGCACTCGGAAGTGCCGTGTGAGAAGCGGCAGACTGTGGTTTTGTAACCTGCCTTGATTAGGTTGCAGAGTTATGCCCCAGCTGTGTGGCTTCCTAAACATTTACAGCTCAGCAAGTCTGCAGTGCTGTAAGGTCGTCTTGTTTTATGGAGCGGGGCCTTTTGCACTCTTTATTGTATTACGGGCTTGATCATCCTCAGCAAGAAGAGGACCACCTACCGTGTCTGTCTGTTCAGCCAAAGCAATGGCTGGTGAAGGCCATGCTCCGTGGCCCCCAGAGACTGGCCAGCCGAAGCCTTTAGAAAAAATTGACTTGCGTTATTTTTCACGCAGGTGTTACATGCTTTAATAAGATCCCTCGTTGTTCTCTATCCCAGAGAGCACTGTGCAGAGAGTCTGACCAAGAGTTAGAAACCCTCAGGCCTGGCTCTGGTGCTGCCTCTAAAAGCGTGTTCACAGACAAGCGCTGGGCCTCCTCTGCGAGACGGTTCAGAGATGAGCTCTACGGTCGGCTCTTCTGCAGCTCTCGGGATCCTCGGGTCTCTTTGTCACGTGCTCTGGCATTTCCAGCCTGCGTCCTCTTCTTGGGTTGCCAAGGATTAGTGCCGTGTAGGAAGGCTCATGTTCATTCTGCAGGAGGTGGTGCCAGAGTTTTTAAGGACCAGTTTATACTTGTAGTTTATCACCAAATCCCAACATCTCGAGGAGTGAATTGAAAGGTGAACAGGCCTCTCACAAAAGAGGAAATCCCAATGGCAATGAAGTGAGAATGTGCTCCATATCATTACTCACTAGAGAGATTAAAATTAACCCTCAGTGAGAGGCACCTGAACACCCACCAGAATGGCTAAAATAAAAAATCTGACAATAGCAAGTTTCAGCGAGAGTGTAGGATGGAACTCACATACATTGCTGGTGAAGTACATCATGGTAAAAAACATTCTGGGGGGGAAAAAGCTTTGTAGTACTTCCAAAGCTAAATTTACACTTTCTCTGTGACCCAGCAATTGTGTTCCTACGTTTATATTTTTAAAAAACTATTCCATATGTCAACCTAAATGCATGTACAAGAACTTTTTTGGTAGCTTTATTTATAGGAAGCAATCCAGATGTTCAGCAGCAGCAGGATGCATAAATGGAATGCATATAATGGAATACTATACATCAAGAAAATGAATGAATGGCTCTGGGTAGCAACATGGGTGAATCTCGCAGCATTGTGGGTCAGAGAAAAAAACAGATATAAAAGGATACATACTGAGTGGGTTCATCAACGTGGAGTTTAAGAACAGGTAAAACTAGTCAAAAGTCATAGAAGTTAGAATAGTGATGACCTCTGCTGTGAGAGGACATTGACTGGGAATGGGCACTAGTGATGTGAATGTTCTATGTCTCCACCCGGAGGACAGATAGATATATGTAGATGGACACACAAGTAGAAAGTCACTGAGCTGCCCACAGAGTGTATACTAAGGGCCCAGCGAACGAATTTGTGCATCTTGAAAGGAATTGTGGACCGTGAGGCTGTGGTGGGCACAGGGGCGGGTCTTGGTCCACCCTCCTGCTGCGGTGCCTGGCCCCAGATCTGCTGGCAGCCTTGCTCCCGCTACCGCCGTTCCCATGTGCTTAGGGCACCAGCCCCTCACAAACCACTGACGGCATGGAGTGATTGGGGCCGGTAGCAGGTGTGAGTGGTGGCTACTGCCCTGATCACCCCTCAGGAGAAGCGGTAGGTGGAGAAGTCCTCAGGCAGCTGCTACTTACACCTGCTAACAGCGCCGAGCCATCAGGACTGACACCGGGTACTGGCAAAGCGTGTAAGCCGTGGTTCTGGCCCTGGCGCTGGCAGTGGGTGCAAGCGGGGCTGGTGCCAGCAACAGATGCAAGCACCAGGTGGGACTGCGGCGTGCAGGAGCAAAAAATATTCAGTAACTACCAGAGGCTCATTGCAATGACAGCAAATGGCACCTGCCTTGGTCTGGCACCCCTGCTCACCTGCTCCACTATCTTGCCACTGCCGATGCCCCCCATGTTCTGCGCTCTGCCACCTGCTGCTGACACTCGGCATGTTCCACATGCGCCCCCTGGTGGTCAGCACACGTCTTAGTGACTGGTTGTTTGGTTGTCCAGTTCCACTGTTCGATCTATTTGCATATTAGGGTTTTATAAGTTTATCTATACCTATATGTAGATATAGATAAGCTTATGCCCCGATCAAAACAATTGAGAAGAAAGGTGGGTTTGAATGAGTCACCTGAATGTGAGCCCATGCACTTGGTGTTCTAGATCTAGGAGCAGTGGGGCGGTGGGGGTGAGGGGAACCAGAAGGAAATAGTTTTCAGCACGGCATTTGTTAGAATGTCTCTCTTGGATCGGTCCGGAGCCAGTGGTGTGGGCAACTTCTTTGAGAAGCACAGCAATTCAAATTTTATAATTAAGGAATCTGGAGCTCAGGTGTGCCAGACACTCTTCTTTCTAGGAGACTCAGTCTAGAGGTTTCCTCCCAAGTATCATGGCTTTTATCCACAGGGGTGGCAGCTAGAGAGACGGCCCAAGCTCTGAAGACGCTGGCCCAGGCTGCCCGTGGAGTGGCTGCGTCGACGAGTGACCCCGCAGCTGCGCACGCCATGCTGGATTCTGCTCGTGATGTGATGGAGGGCTCGGCCATGCTCATCCAAGAAGCCAAGCAGGCCCTGATTGCTCCTGGCGATGCGGAGAGTCAGCAGCGGCTGGCCCAGGTGAGGCCGGAATGGGGTCCTCACTGAAGTGGGTGTGTTAGCAGGCTCCCTCCTGGCATTCTTCTTCTGGTGTGAACACTTTCCAAAGTGCCATAGCAATGCCCCCTTACCTACATAATACTTTTGAAAAAAAAATTTAGTATGTTTTTATTGATTTCAGAGAGGAAGGGAGAGGGAGAGGGAGATAGAAATATCAGTGATGAGAATCGTTGATTGTCTGCCTCCTGCACACCCCCTACTGGGCATTGAGCCTGAAATTAGGACATGACCTATGAATCTGGAGGACAGGAATCAAACCTGACCTCCAGATTCATAGGTCAGTGCTCTACCACTGAGCCACACCAGCCAGACCTTAATACCTACTTTAGTAAGTCTTGCCTAGTAGCCAACATAGTGTGTCAACAGAGAGTATTGGGGACTTTACTTTGTTAAAATCTGCCCTTGGAGCGTTAGGAGTCAGGACACAACCTTTTTGCTTTGGACCTACATATGCTCAAGGGTATTCCTCTTCCTAGCCTGGGAGATAAGGTAGATGTACTTGATCTGACCACTCAGAGTTTTAAACTCTGACTCTCTACTACCTCTTAGGAGGAGTCTTCAACTACTTGACGCACCTAGTTGGCTAGAAGAAACCATCTGAGCGAAGCTCTGCACTAGTCACTAGGAAGAAGATGCTGTAGATTAAAGGGGTTGACATAACCCACACTTTAGATCTTGCCCTTTAACTGAGGACACCGAAGAGTACAAACAGCGAGTCCTCAAACAAGCCTGAAAGACATCCTGTGGGCACCTCCCGGTGGGTCTGGAAGTGCTCGGAGCCGTCTACCTGCCCATGGGCAGTGAGGCTTGGGGCTGATGACTCAGAGGGTCGCTGAGCAGAAATCAGCCACAGCTCCCTTAGCTGCAATACAGGGAACTCAAAGCCTGCCTGCTTCCACCTCTGTAATCTCTGCAGGGCCCACAGCAGGGGAGTTCTTTCTGTTTCTCTCAGTGTTAGACATCTTTGTTTAGCACCTGACATGATATTGGCAAGCTCTGAGTTTGAATCGCAGAGTCATGCCGACATAGCCTGGCTTTGGGGAAAAGCAGGGTGTACTGTCTCAGCGTGTCAGCCCCTTTGCCAAGACAGGATATTTACCGCAGCGAGAGGCCAGAGGAGTTTTAAGGGTAAACCGTGTCAGGAAGATGCTGGTGGACCATGGCCCCACCTCCTTTCAGCTCTGCATACTGTCATTGCTCGTTCCCAACGCGTGTAAAAATGTGCGGAAAGCCGCTTTCTTACAGAGCTTCTCTCCTTCCGTGTATGCAGGTGGCCAAAGCCGTCTCGCACTCCCTGAATAACTGCGTGAATTGCCTCCCCGGACAGAAGGATGTGGACGTGGCCTTGAAGAGCATCGGGGAGTCCAGCAAGAAGCTACTTGTGGACTCGGTGAGAGGTTTGGGGTTGGGGAGGGGCCTTACGGAATGGAGCTCACTGTGGGGTGTGGGGTGTGTGTGTGCACGCGCGCGTGGATCTTCTCTCCTCCAGGGGGCCTCGGAGAGCCACCCTCTCCTTTAGGAGGCTGTTATTCCTGCCCATCTGCCTTTTCCTAGTTTGGCTTCCTGCTCAGTGACGTTTCAGGTGGAGCTTTTAAAGTTCATTTTTTCTTGGAACACAGTTGCCATTTGCTATTGGTCATCCCGTGAGATGGGAAAAGGGGGAGTAGGTGACTATCTGACCTCTCCTCAGGGCATCTGGGGCAATGACGATCAGGCAGTGGAGGGGCATGTGTCCAAGACTCACTAAAGGAGAGGCAGTGTGAGGGGTTTCACCTGGGACCTGTTCCCTTCCCTGTTCTGTGAGCCTCCTTCTGGGAGGCTGGCGCCTGTTTATCTTTGTTTCTTTTCTGTCTGGTGCCCGGCATGTGCCAGGTGTGCAAGCAGTGCATTCGGTATGACAGTGAGAGTCTAGCCTCTCTCTCTTTTCAACTTCTCGTGTACAGTCATAGGTCTGCTGGTGACGCTTCTGTTCTGTAGCCAAGCTCTATTATGAGCAAAGGCCACTCATAAGAATGGATGGCTGTTAGTTTGGAAGAATAGGATGGGAAGGTAACTGGCACCAGTGTTTTAGTTCTAGAGAGCCAAAAGTTTGAGGGCTTCTGTCTGAGAGAAACAACACAGAGTTGTGCTTCAGAGAGTGAATCCTGGAGGCAGATTGCCCCAGTGTGAGTCCTGACTGTGCCACTTCGGAGACCGTCGCCCCTTACTATTTTTAGAACCACAGTGTCCAGCACTGAATAGGTGTTCAATAAATGTGAATGAATGCACATATGTTAACGTGAGCGCAGGCTACACAGAGCCTTCAGTCTCAGTGACTCAAAACGCATCCCTGGAGAATCTGTCTTCGTCCTTGGTCCTTTTCTCTATCCCTCTCAAGCAAAGTGAACTTCTCTTGTCCCCCGCAGTTACCTCCGAGCACGAAGCCGTTCCAGGAGGCCCAGAGCGAACTGAACCAAGCAGCGGCCGACCTGAACCAGTCCGCAGGGGAAGTGGTCCATGCCACCCGCGGGCAGAGCGGGGAGCTGGCTGCGGCCTCCGGGAAGTTCAGTGACGACTTCGATGAGTTCCTCGATGCTGGCATTGAGATGGCGGGCCAGGCTCAGGTGGGTATGTGTGTATTGAGGTGTAGGGGGTGCAGTCTGGAACTGACCCTCACCTCTCTACCCCAAGGGACAGGCCGCCCTCGAAGCCGATTGGGCAAATGGGAACCGGGAACCTGTCCACAGGCCACCCTGCTGCGTTCTTTTTGCCGCTCAGGAAGCTCCGTGATCTCACAGGAGTGGCATCCCGAGATGCTATCAGCTTCTGTGTGAAGTGATTCTCGGAGATGGGGAACGATTCCCACGGAATTCCAGCAAAATTTGCCACTTTATTTGCATATTTTTGGAGGAAGGGTGGTAAGAGGAGGGAAGGTGTTTAGCTGAGACTAGTATAGCTTCCACATCCTGAGCTTTGAGTGTGGTCATAGAGTGAAAAGTCGTGTTGATGAGGTTCAGCGGGCCCATCGAAAGGGACTATATCTAACACTGAGTCAGAGGATTAAAAATCACCTCCTCCAGATGAACAGATAAACTGGTTTAGAACAAGGGAGCATGACTGGTCTGGTGTCAGCCTGCAGAGCTGTTTCCCCTGAGCTCCTGCCATCTCCCTACCAGAGCTACTCAGGGTACTTCTTGCTCTGTTATCTACAGAGGCTGAGAAATGTGCCCTCTCCCGGGTCAGGAACTTCCGGGGCGCAGTCAGCTCCGACTGTCGAGACGGGGCTGGCCGCCTGTGCCAGGCTGAGACGGACGGCCCCTTGACAACCCCGGCATTGTTGAGCAAGACGCTGGCCTGTGGCCTGGCCTGTGCTCTGTGCGTGTGCTCACTCCCCCCTCGCTCCCCCTCCTTCTGATGCCTCCGCTGTGAGATAGCACAGCGCTTGGCTGACCCACTTGGGGAAGCATTTCTGTCCTGTTTTGTGACTCTTGGTCTGGGTATCTGTCTGAGGAAGCGTAGATACCAGTCAGTGTCCCAACACGTTAGGCCTCTGCAAACTAATTGGGCTTAGTTCAACTTCTGTAGATAACTTGCTTCTATCCCAAGATGCTGCTCCCAGCTCTCTGACGGCTTGCTAGGAGAGATGGAGCAACTCTAGTTACTCTGGCCCCCCTTGACCTTCCAGACCAAAGAAGACCAGATCCAGGTGATCGGGAACCTCAAGAATATCTCCATGGCGTCCAGCAAGCTGCTGCTCGCTGCCAAGTCTCTCTCTGTGGACCCAGGAGCCCCCAACGCGAAAAACCTCCTCGCCGCAGCTGCAAGGTAAGAGTGGAACGAAACGGGGGTTTCGTGTGTTGACAGGAAGGGTCCGAGTTTGCGAGATGTGCTGGCATCCTGCTGCTTTTGCTGAGCAAAGGAGTGGGGTCCTGGTGCTGCCAGAGGGGGAGCCCTGAGTGGCGAAGACTCTGAGGTTTCAGTAAACTGGCTCATTTTCATGCGCCCTCCCCTCCGCAGGCACCTGTCTTCTCTTCCAGCCTCTTCCATTGGCCTTGCTTAGACTTAGACCCTCAATGATTTATAAGTATGATGGCTTAGGTCTATTTTTTTAAATAGTGTTACATTTTTCAGATTATGAAAGCACTATGTTCTTGTTGAAAAACAACTCAGACCATACTGAAGAATATTAAAAAAAAGGGGAAAAAAAAGAAAAGAAAATGATACTCAACTATCCGTTCCTCATTTCTTGACCACTTGCCTGTCCGCCTGGCAGCAGTGTTAGTTAGATGGACGGAAGCATGTTCAGTCTGCCCCATGCAGAGTGATTGTTGCTTAGGGTGAACGGGGTGGCCGTGAGAGTCAATTGTTCTTGGAAACAGATGAAAACAGGAACCTGCGTTTTGGATGATGTGATTGTTCTTCTTTCCTGTTGTGCCCACCCAGGAAGTGGGTGACACAATCCAGTGTCTGTCCCAGGGCCCCTGTGGCCATGAGTTCGGTAACCAGTGAGCGAAGGCTAGCATGCAGAGAAACTGTCTGACCACCAGGAGAATCCTCACGTCCCTCTCCTGACCCGAATGGGAGGGCATGTTCTGCTGCTGTGGCGGTGTGGGCAGGTTTTCTTAACATCACTTGGCGTCTTCACACGTACAGGAAAGCTGGCAGCAGTAAGGGATTACATGCAAATCCATTAGGCTCTAAAAAACCTAATTGGGAACTTTTCGAAATGGGCAGATGACTGGTTTTTAAAAAGCATGGCTTAAATTCTACATTGTTAGACTTGGTTTTATGCGTTTACTCACTTGTTTTTCTAAGTGAGTAAACTCATAAAGGCTGCTGTTTAAGTTGTCAGAGTCAGGAGGCCCAAATTGCAGCCCAGGCTTTAATGCTTACTAACTGGGCTACACCGTCGGGTCCCTCCACCTGCCTAAACTTTCCCGTCTGCAAAGTGGGGGCATGCACATCCTCCTGCAGGTCTTCTCAGTTCTCAGGACATGAGATACCACGGCACTAATGGTGACAGCCTGGCTCAGGTCCCCGCATGGCTTGTAGTGCTCTTTTTTGGGGGGTGGATTAGACATATCTGAGCAGTTCCCCCGAAAGTCCTCGAGTTTCTTCTTTTATTCCCAAATACATACTTTAGCTTCAAACAATAGCTACAGCCATTAGGAGACTGGGAAAATACCCTGACGTTTCCCAGCTTCCATCTTACGCTGTGTGTTGTGATAGTTCCAGTGAGTCTCTCCCTGGGCTGGGGCGGGGGCGAGGGGGTACGTGCTGTGCTGTGCTGTGCTGAGCAGCTGTTTCTGGTCTAAAACCCTCCCTCGATTGTTCTTTTTTCCTACATAGAACCTTAGGATAAGGCAATTGACATTTCCAGATATCTGATCTCAGATGTTTTTCATTATCTTCAGTTTTTTTCATCATTTCAGAATTACAGTTTTCAGAATGTATTGTTCATGCTCTTAAATTGTGGGGAGAAGGGGACAGTAAGAACTGCCCTTTTGAAAGCCAGATAAGGAAGGAAACACAGACCCCCGCACCACCACCACCACCACCATCACCGAGGAATGTCACAGTTACCTGGCTCTGTGGGGACCTGAAGGCCCCCTGGTGGTGACATTGAGGGAAGGCTCGCAAGACTTTTAGGTGAAAATGCTTTCTTCGCCTATGCTGTCCTGGCTTTTAGCCTTCTACTGGGAGTTCCCAGCCTGATGGTGCTATAGCCAGGTCAGCACTTAAAAAATCATTATGTGAAGTGATTATCTCAGGATGGAACTGTTGCAAGAAGATGCTGGCACATTCCTGCTGGCTTCTTGGCACGTGCTGGCAAGCCCTGCTCCCGGGGTGGTTTCCCAGCCAAGCTCCCGGGAGGTCAGGTGAGTCAGGCAGCCACCTCTTGGTAAAGCTCTCCCAGGTTGGGCTGTATTCATTACCCACATTTGTACCACAGGCCGGATGGATGTGGGATAGGGCGGGCGCTGGGCGCACATTACAGGTAAGACAGGGACGGTCCTGCTGGAGTTGGGCAGGTGACATGCACCAGCAGCCTGAGCCATCTCAGCCTCCCAGTGGTGCTGAGCAGAGGTGCACTTGCAGGTAAGCAGCCGGAATGGGGTCACTATGACCCTCTTTTTCAGCCCCACTGCCTTCCCAGCTCTAGAGACAGCCAGTCCCTTCCTTCAGGATTTTGGTCTCCTCTAGAATATTCTCTTCCCTTTATCCAGATCAGGGTCACACGCAGGCCTGGCCCCAGTCCATGTGGAGCCTTCCCTGCCATGTGGAACCCGTGCCCGTGGTGAAGGCCTCCATTACTTTTCTCTCAGGCTCCCTGGGAGTCCATGCATCTTGCCTCCCGGAGGTCCAGGATCCATCATGGCCTGCCTGGTGTCATACCCCCACCACCTTCTCTGTGCCTTGTCTGGTCATTGTCTTGCCTCTTCAACCAGACTTCAGTTGTATTTTTTTTTTCCTGGAGTTAAAATGCCTGGTCTTATTTACTTTATTTTTTATCTTTATTGCTGAGAGTATTGCAGATGTTCCCCCTTCTTTCCTCTAGTGCCCCTCTCCTCCCAGGTCCTGCCCCACCCCAGGCCTTCACCACACTATTGTCTGTGACCATGGGGATGCATACATACATAAAACTTCTTTGGTTAAGCTCTTCCTGCCTCTCTCTCCCTCCTTTCCTCCGAGATTCACCAGTCTGTTCCAGGCTTCCGTGACTCTGGATCTATTTAGTTGGTCAGTTTATTCTGTTAATTAGATTCCATGTATAAATAAGATCATATGACATTTGTCTTTCTCGGACTGGTTTATTTCACATAATAATCGCCAGGTGTCTCTATGTTGCCTCAAAGGGTAAGAGATCCTTTTTATAGCTGCATAGTATTCCATTGTGTGAATGGACCACAGCTTTTTATCTACTCCTCTGCTGATGGGCATTTGGGATGTTTCCAGATCTTAAGCTATTTTAAATAACACTGCTTGAACATATAGATGCATATATTCTTTCTGATTGGTGTTTCGGGTTTCTTAGCATATATTCCTGGAGGTGGGATCACTGGATCAAACGGCAGTTCAACTGTGTAATTTTTAAGTCCTGAGCCTTGTGCATAGCAAGATGCTGGAAATACTGCGGGTGGATTTTGGTTTGCTATTTACTCCCTCCCTAAGCACCACCTCCCTTGAGGGAGGGAAATGTTTGATGTTGCTTTTTTCCCCTCCAAGCTTCTTGTTGGATATTTAGTGCCTTAACTACATAATCAAAAGCACAAATTGGTGATTTTTTTCCTCTCACTTCTAATCCAGTTCCATGTCTAGCTAAAATTTCCCACCAGAGCTCCCAAACTTAAGGTAAATCAATTCAGTATCTCTAAACACTAAATGATTTGTATGTTAGGAAGCCCCTTTTTAACCTCTGAGGTTGTAGATTCCAATTTTTTAAACAACTAAGACTAGCTGGATATGCCTAGATTAAGAATAAAATGCTATCTAGAGATTGTAGAATTATGGTCATTGAACTCTTTTATATTCTTTCAAATAAAGTTGCATAGGTGTGATCATTTTAAAAATCGTAGGGAAGAATAACTACAGTTCAGGCCTATTGAGATTGAGATTTATATAGAGCAGATACTGCTAATTTAGGCCAAATTTTTATTGATAACATAAGTTGGTTGATTCATAACTTTTTAGTAGATTTACTAAAATTTTAAAATAAAAATGTAAACCCCTAGCTGGTTTGGCTCAGGGGATAGAGTGTCGGCCTGCAGACCAAAGGGTCCCAGGTTTGATTCCAGTCAAGGGCACATGCCCAGGGTTGTGGGCTCGATTCCCAGTAGGGGACATGCAAGAGGCAGCCAATCAATGATTCTCTCTCATCATTGATGTTTCTATCTCTCTCTTCCTCACCCTCCCTCTCTAAAATCAATAAAAATATATATATTTTTTTAAAATGTAAAATCACTGTCAACATTTTTATATATTTGCAGTTGTGGGCTCAAACTGTTTTGTAAAATTTACTTAATTGTGTGTCATGAATATTCTTTTATGGCATTAGAATTATGCTATTATACCATTTGGGGCAAAAGTAGGTTTATAGTTGTTCATATGAAAAGTAATACAATGATTAAGTAATAATACAAAATAAACTCTGTTTTGCTTACTCACAACTGCAAGCCTGTTTTTGCCCTACCCTATGCATTATGACTTTTAATGGGCACCTGGGATACTGTTGTGAACAATACATTTGTTTAGTCAATCCTTTATTATGGTATATCCCTGTTACCTCTAATCTTTTGCTCTTATAAATAACTGCTGTAGTTTGAAACATAACAATATTATTTTTCATTGTCACAGCTATATAACCATTTGCCTTTGGGCCACCTAGTTGATGAATTGGCACTGTAATCCAGAGGCTAAACTGAGTGACGGGGATAAATGATACTTAAATCATGCTCTTCAGTCATGGATCACTGTTACCCAAGTGGCTCGTTCAGACTGCAGTGTTGTGCAGGCACTTTTATGGATTTTCTAACCACAAACTGGTTTTGTTGTTTTAATTCCCAAATTCCTATTTGAAAAAAATTTTTTGTCTACAAAATAGTTTAAAAAGAATTAGATGATGAACAGTGATATAGTCTTTGGATTCATCAATTGTAAATCCTTAGTTTTTAAATGGAAAAATCTTCACGTAAAAGGTAGGTTTAAAAAAAAAAAAAGATAAATAGGAAACACTGAGAGAAATAAGTTAAATGGAAAGCTGTGTGATAGTCTCCAAATGATCAGGTCATTACAGTTCAGGACACTCTCTTCCCTTTGTCATGTTGGCATCATCAGCCTGTCCACTCAGCCACACAGAACGTGGTGTGGGGCCCTCTGAGGGACGCTCTAGTGGGCACTCACGGGTGCATCTCCGAGGTGGTTGAAACTAGGGACTGCCCTGCCATCCCAGTGGTCCTTGTTTGGCTTTGCCCAGTGATACTGTAATTACATCTTTTTCCCCAAATAAATAAACCATTAGAGTTAATGTGGCAAAAACCTGTGTTGGGGGTTCTTTCTTGAGTTCAAGAGTGATTTTCTTCTTCCCCTCCCCCTCGCTAAATTTTAAAATTCAAAGCATATCTCCTCATCAAATAATTAAGCTGATTACCATTGTACATTCCAACATCATTTCCATCTAATTTGATATTCTGTGGGAAGCTGCAAAGTGAATTTAACTAATAAAATGAGCTATCTCTTGTATTAGGCAGTGTTAATAATTAATAGCAATATGTGCCCTATTTTTTGTTGTAGTTCTCTGTCAGCTGCAGTGGTTAGTAACCATGAATAGGTTTCAGGCCCTGCCAGGAGTGTGGACCGGTGATGACCCGTCTGAAAAGAGTTTGAGTTAGTTAGGCATGGATTTCAGTCTGTGTCTGCTCCTTACTCATAGCAGCACCTTAGGGAATGAGCTCAACTCTGTTTTGTTTTGTTTTGTTTTATTTATTAAACACAAAGGTATTCAGTTTTAAGAATTAGTATAAAGCTATAGTAATCAAAGTGATGTCGTATTGGTGACAGGTTAGACACATAAATCAGTGGTATAGAATAAAATCCAGAAGTAGATCTGCACAGATATAGCCAAGTGATGGTCAACAAAATTGCAAAACCAATTCAATGAAGAAAGGATAGTCTTTTAAACCAATGGTGCTGGAATAATTTGACTTCCAGTCCTTGGGGGGGGAATCTGGGCTGCCTTTTAAGTTCTAAGAAGAATAGAAACACATGTAAAATCAATCATACAAGTATTAGTATTAACAAAGAAAGTTGCTATTTTAAAGAATAATTTTGAGATAGCATCTAGGAACTAGTAAATTATATAGAATTTAATGGAAAGTGGGGATTTAAAAAATTATGGACAGTTTACTACTATGTCACTGTGTCTAAAAATATACAAACTATTCCAAACTATACCAAGGCTACCCAAAATAGCCTTGTTCTGATAACCTTATTCTTTTGGGGCTTCTCATAATTAGTGTTAATATGATCTCTTTGCTATTTGCAACATTGTTATGAATTCTTCCTTATGAATATATTATAAGAGGTCTTACTGCCTTAAGAGAACTTTCAGTAAATCAAATGAATAATTGGAAGCAAGGCAAGGGGTCTTATTCTGTCTTTCCTGGGAGTGGTTTTTTTTCTGGTTGTTTAGTAGTAAAGCTCTGCTGGGGTCCCCAGGCTACAGTGAATTCATTGTATTTCTAATGAACCTGCAAATTATCCTTGGAGAAATTACTGTTGATTTTTTAAAACAAAAGTACCCATGTTTTCTGTTCTGGTACAGAGCTGTGACAGAGAGCATCAATCAACTCATCACACTGTGCACCCAGCAAGCTCCCGGCCAGAAGGAGTGTGACAATGCCCTGCGGGAACTCGAGGTGGGTCCAGGACAGGCCTCTGAGCATCCAAGAGTGTGTCTATCTGTCCTCTGCCCATGGGGTCCGTTCCTTCTCTTCTGTGTTGTCTTTTACCTTCCTGGGAGACTGTCAAAGCTTACATTTCGTCCATGTGGGAAAAACCGAAGAAAGATTAGATTTGGTGGGATTATCACCCCTGCTTCCCCTTTTCCCACTAGCATGAGAGTTATTTTGTTAAAGGATTCTTTATTTCAAACTGAAAGAGGCCTACGGTATTGGGTGTAGGTTGGAGATGAGCAAGCTCTACCTGAAAAGCTTGGGAGAGGTTATTCTGAGGCATTTGAGAGAAGCTGAAATAGATGTGCTTTCTGAGTAAAAATGATTTCCCCATATATTTTATTTTGTAACATGTAAGGACCACATAAAACAAAACCCAAAGTGCTACTCATTACCATATGACCAAGGTGCCCATGGGGTAGAACACAGCATAGGTACTTCTACATTTATATTTATACTTACAGTTTATTTCTAATTTAAAATTGGTTTATGCCCAACAGTATGCCTACTTGTATTAGGTCTAGTAATAATTAATGTCGTTTTCTAATACTTTTTTAAATCGAATTTATTTAAACAATACAACAAAATTTAATCAACAATATAGTTGCCGTTGTTTTCTACTACTTGTGCCCAATGCTCAGGAAGCATTTTAATCCCTCTGTTGTAAAATTCTTGTGATTTTGATGCAAAAAATTCGGTCAATGCATTTTTGAGGCATTCTTCATTATTAAATTTTTTTCCAAGAAGAAAGTTTTGCAAAGAACAAAACAAATGGTAATCGGAAGGGACAATATCAGGAGAATATGCAGGTTGAGGGAGAACTTCCCATTCCAACTGGCGCAGTTTTTCAGCAGTGATTCTTGCAGTATGCGGTCGTGCGTTATAGTGGTGAAGAATTACGCCCTTCTGATTAATCAGCGCGGGTTCTTTTTCTCTTAAAGCTTGGGCTAACCTTTCCAATTGGGCACTATACACTGCACTTGTAATGGCTTGGTTAGATGGTAAAAGTTCATAATGAAGAATTCCTTTAAAATTCCACCAAACACACAACGTCACTTTTTTCGCATGCAAGTCAGGTTTTGGCGTGGGCTGCGGAGCCTCATTTTTGTCCAACCATTGAGGCCGCCTTTTCAAATTAACATACAGCACCCATTCTTCATCTCCGGTAACAATTTGCTCTAAAAACGGCCAATGGTTTTGACGAGAGAGGAGCGAACTGCAAATTGTGACTCTTTGATTACGGTTGTTGTCGGTCAACTCATGAGGAACCCATTTTCCAAACTTTTGGACTTTGCCAAGAGCACGCAATTGATTGGAAATTGTTTTCTGTGAACAATTTAAAATTGTCGCAAGCTCTTGTTGGGTAATTTGAGGATTTTGCACCAAAAGAGCTTGAAGAGCTTCTTGATCAAAATTGGACACACGGCCTCGACCACTCTTGTCATCTAACGAAAAATTTCCCTCGCGAAATTTCTCAAACCAAAGCTGGCATTTTCTGGCGCTAACTGCATCTTGACCAAGAGCACTGCAGATGTTTTTTGCAGCCTCACTTGCTTTTCTTCCTAATTGGAACTCGTAAAGCATGCCGTGCTGAATATGCTCTTCATCCGCCATCTTCTTAGCCCTAGTTTTGCAACAAAAACCAAACCAAACACAAACTTTTTCAAGCAAAACTTGTTAATTGCACTTCACACGTTCTGTAGATACCACGTGTTTGAAGGTTATGTCAATACAAGTCAACGCCAAGCAAGATTTTAAACGAATGTTTAAAAACGACATTAATTATTACTAGACCCAATATATAGAGCAGTCTTAATCAATCGAGGTTCTATTGAAACAGCTAAATGGATGTCTCAGTAGTTATGAGTTGGTTGTACCCAATGTACCTTGAGATTTCTGGGTGATTAACATGGATTTGGCCAGGTAAGAATACCTCCCAGGCCAGTATGGGGTTTGATTGAGGCTCAGTCTGACGATGGCCACAGGCCATTGTGTGCAGCCAGAAGTGCTGGAAGTGAAAAGTGGCTTTGTGAAGGACTGAGGCATTCTGAAAACAGCGGAGAGTGCTTCCTGCGTTGGGTGGATTATTTCTCAATTCTGGTCTGTTCACATTTGCAAATATAAATATGTAGGCTGTTGATCTAAATGAATTATTTTGGCCTAAGCCCGTGGTTGGCAAACTGCAGCTCTCAAGCCACATGTGGCTCTTTGGCCCCTTGAGTGTGGCTCTTACACAAAATACCATGGCCTGGGCAAGTCTATTAGGAAGAAGTGGCGCTAGAAGAAGTTTAAGTTTAAAACTTTGACTCTCAAAAGAAATTTCAATCGTTGTACTGTTGATATTTGGCTCTGTTGACTAGTGAGTTTGCCAACCACTGGCCTAGGTGCAAATGGATTCCTTGATGGTATCCTTGGTTGCCAAAATTATGACTATTTCAGGATTGCTGTTACTAAAACAATTCTGATTATACAAGGAGTAAGAGGAGGTTCTTCAATGAAATGAACTCCATTATGCGCCCTTTTTCCCCTCATATCTCTGAGTAACTTGGCAGTTTCTACCATGACTGCCACACAACCTTTTGCAACTCAAATGAGGGTACCCTGTCTTTCTATTGGCTGTGCCCCAAAGGATGCTGGGTCCTCGTGCAAAGTTTCTCTCAGCAGAGAAGAGATTGAATAGCTATATCTCCAGACTTTCCAGCCTCAGAGGTCATTATAACATGAAAGCTAGGACTCACTTTTAGTGAAGTGGAAACAAAGACAGAAGTGGCAATCCCTATATGCAGTTCCTTGATGGGGACCTAAGCAAGAGGGAACATTTTCTATAGTGTTCCAATGTAAATAAAAAGAAGCAAGCCATCCCACTGAGCACTGTGGGGAGTTACCTTCTTTCAGGACTACCATTAAAAGGTTCCAGAACTGAAAACAGTGGGCTCTACTAATCATGAAGAAATTAGTGTGTTCTTAAAATTGAAACTCCTTATGGTTATCCAGCAAAGAAATTATACTAATTTACCATAAACACGTTGCCTTGCATTAACTTACAGATTTCTTTAAGAAAAAATTCTCCCTGCTCTGTAGATACTGTGCTTCTCTGTCGAAATTGAAAATAAGATCCTCCTCTACATCAGTAATAACCTCACACACACACACACACACACACACACACACACACACACACACACCTCCATTCAATGTTGTCTTTTTAGCCGGAAATCTGATGTCATGAATATTTTGGTATAAATTCCTTTCAATTACCTAGTGAGTGATGTGACCAGAATCTTGCACACGGAGGGAAGTTGATTGCTGGTACGTTAGGTTGAATTTTTCTTGTTCTGTAACACATGCATGCTTTTTAAGTTGTGTTCTCCTTCTGTAGACTGTCAAGGGGATGTTGGACAATCCTAATGAACCTGTTAGTGACCTCTCTTACTTTGACTGCATTGAGAGTGTGATGGAAAACTCCAAGGTAAGCCAGCCTGTGCACTTAACATTCCTCCTGGGTGTGGGAGGAGCTCAGAGGTGCTTCCAGTGCATCTGCCCGGAGCTGCTCTGTAGTGCTGCACATCTCATGAAGTCTTCTCCTGTAGCCCTGGCCTCACATGCTTCTTTAAACATGACCATGAATCTCAGGACCCTTTTGGTTAAACACAGAATGCAAGGCCCCACCCCAGAGTTTCTGATTCAGTAGATCAGAGGTAGGGCTGAGATTGTACATTTCTGACAAGTTTCCAGGTCCTGCCCCTGTGGTCTAGCAGCCACACTTTGAGAGCCACTGCTTACACCTTACCACAGATGGGTTCTACTATGAATCGAATCATGTATTTTCTTTACTTCGGATTGAACTCTGGGGGAAAGTCCTTCAGTGACCCTGGCTTATATGAGCTCCTCTTTAGTGTTCTTGCCATCCATCCACAGCAGCCATTCTCAAAGAGAGTGAAAATGCCTGGGGAGTTTGTTGGATGCGGGTAGAAAAACCTAAGATAATACAACAGTTTGTGCCCCGCCCCCCAAACTTAACCTTATTCAACAAAATCTTATTTCTTAGTATTTAATTTGATGTGGGTGGCAGTTATGGGGAAAATGTTAGGAGTAGTAATAATTTTTTAAAAGTTGAGAACCCATGATGGTAATATGGATGTTTTTGAGACTGCCAGAATCTGGTTCAAATGAAATGCGAGTGAGTGAATGGATACTGAGCAGTGACAGTCTGGCTTTGCTTGTTTACATCACTTTAGCCTCAGGGAGACATCTCTATTGGCGGTGTCAGGACAGCCTGCTTTGCTTTGGGCGAAGACTAGGGTTTGTCCTGCCCAGCATTCTTTATGGAACCACAGGTTGCCTAAGGGAGGATACAGATTTTTCCTATACTTAGAGCCAAAGAAGGATGCAGAGATAGGAAGAGGAAAATACTGTATCTGAAAATACCCTCTAACTTCTGTACATTGCAAGTCCTTAAAAGATGCTGGATTATTTTCTATCTCCAAACAATTTTAGGGAGTTTCTTTTCATCCAGCCTCGGTGGCTTATTGACGAATGAAGAGCTCTGCCTTGCGTTCTAGACGTAGCAATCCCATTGCCTCTCCGTTCCAACGTCTGTTATCCTGGAAGGTAGAACCAGGCCTCGGGGGGCCTGGTGAGGCCCACAGAAGACAGAATACCAGATAAGGGCATATGCCCTACCTCTGCCCATGACCTTCTTTGTGACCTTGTGCCTGGTGCTTGGCCTGTCTGGGTCAGATTCTGAATACTGAAATCCTTTTTAGCTGCTATTTGAAAGACCTCTGAAGAAAATATACCAATGATTTTCAAAATATGGGAAAGTATAATATTAAGGAAACCTTATTAGCATTCATATTATATATACTTCATAAAGACATTTAAATTTTACTGTAAATAAGCCAGATAATACCAGGAGGAGTGTGTCTTCTGCTTTCTGGATATGACTTCATCTACAGCTCAATGGATGTGTCTGATTTTTGTATTCTGGGAATTTAGAGTTCTCAGTCCAGACCATTCCCCCTTGGGATGCCCTGTATAGATTTTACTTTATTGATCTGAGTATATTTACTGCTGCTTCTTGAGATATAGGTAACTTTTGGGTGAAAGGTTTATATTTTTATTATTCATTTCTCTTTATGGAACAGAAACAACATAATTGTCTTGAATCCTTTATGAATGCAAATAAAGGGAAATAATGGCCAATATTATAAATTAAGCATCCTTGAATGTTAATGTTGCAAGTGTAGTTTCCTTTACCCCATGATTTGAAGAATGCCAGTCAGAGAATCTTGCTGGTTATTTGTTTTGCAGGTTCTGGGCGAGTCGATGGCAGGGATTTCGCAGAATGCCAAGACCGGGGACCTTCCTGCTTTTGGGGATTGTGTAGGGGTTGCTTCCAAGGCTCTCTGTGGGCTGACAGAGGCAGCAGCTCAGGTAAGGACCTGGCTGGTCCCCTCCCCTGTGTCCTGTGCCAGTACCAGATGCCTGTGGGAGGGATAGGGGAGCTCCGGATGAGTTGTTTTTTGGGGAAAATAGGCATTGCATAGTTCAAATTCTCTCTGAGGTTTTAGAATTGCAGAAACCTTAATCATGATCCTTTTAGCATCAGAGGGAGAAAACAGTGCCGTCATGCAGGGACACCGTCAGGCATGTTTCTTGCTCTTCGACTGTCCTGGGCATTTCCAATAATTATTGGGCTCACGTGACCCAAGCTTCAAAATGTCAGCATTTACCTTAAAGGATTTATCATTTGGCAATTGCTTTGAGCCTAGATGATTTTACTAAACCAAAGAAAGCCATCCCTAGTTTGGGGGTGGAATTGCCTACCTTTATCCTACCCCTCACATCTCAGGGGAAATGAATTCAGTTTAAAATTCCTGCTCACAGATTCATTTTCTCCATTATTAGTCTAACGCAGTCGTTGACAAACTCATTAGTCAACAGAGACAAATATCAATGGTACAATGATTGAAATTTCTTTTGAGAGCCAGTTTTTTTAAACTTCTTCTAATGCCATTTCTTCAAAACAGACTCGCCCAGGCCATGATATTTTGTGGAAGAGCCACACTCAAGGGGCCAAAGAGCTGCATGTGGCTCGCGAGCCACAGTTTGCCAACCATGGGTCTAATGCATTCAGAGGGTTTAAAGAAAAGACCTCTTCCAGCCTCTTGCTCTCTTAGAGACTAAATATAACCTTTCCCCCCTGAGCCATTTTACTCATTCTTATTTTCTATTGGAAATGCTGGCCTAAAAAATAAGGATCGCTCAACAATGAGATATGAAACCCTCACGAAGGGCATGCTCCAGAGTTGGCTGACTCAGCAGCTCCATGCCATTAGCCTGCGCCCATGTTTTCCTGCCTCTCCCATCTGCCAGCAGGAGCGTCAGCTTCATGCTGAGGCTGGGTGTCCTCCCTCATGTCATTAGGTGACTGCCAGAAACAATCAATCTGGCTCTGTCCTTGTTCATGGCCCACAGAAGAGTTTCTTGATGATTTCTTCAGAGAAAGAAGGCTTTGTTCCCAGGAGCCTGCAGCAAACTCCCGAGCTGGCACTCATCTGTCCATCCCGAAGGCCTGATCACTCTGGTTACCTTGACAAACTTGCACTACGGAGCCCCCTAAGCATAGCTGCTGCGTGTACATTACAGGATGGTTGGCCCCCAGGGCCTCACCTGGGAGCCCAGAGCCTGAGCTGTGGTTTTCCTCCCCCTTTCCAGGCTGCATACCTTGTTGGCATCTCTGATCCGAACAGCCAGGCAGGCCACCAAGGCCTCGTGGACCCCATCCAGTTCGCCAGGGCTAACCAGGCTATCCAGATGGCGTGCCAGAACCTGGTGGACCCTGGCAGCAGCCCGTCACAGGTAACGCGGGGTCGAGGATATACGATCTGTAAATCCTTAAACTCTCGTAGGTAGGCCATGGGGAGTGGGAGAAGTGAGTAAAGAATACTGTTCTTACAGAGCTTGCAAAGCCAGCTCACTACAACACTGTGGATAGTGACTGTTGGGGTGGTCACAAAATGAGGTGAAAGTGGGAAGGCATAGGTGCTTTGAAATGGGATGCTGGAAGGCTGTTGGGGTAAAGCAACCAGCATGAGATTCATCGGGAGTCCCGTGATTCCATCCTGTTCAGGGACATCTGCTGAGGGCTTGTTCTGTGCTCAACATGGGTCAGCATGAGTCTGATCCAATCTGCATCGCCCTGGCACTTAGTCTGTTGGATAACGTTTGGAAAGTGCAGAAATTGAGCTATGATGACAGGGCCAGCGATGCACAGAGGAAGGAGTGATGAATTTTCTGAGGATCACATCACAGAGACGGTGGTGCTGAGCCAGGTCTCAAAGTCGGGTCATAATCCACAGCCCATAAAGGAGCCACTGACATTTGAGAACGAGACAGTATGTGACATTCCATGCTCACGTGGCATGGGCTCCCATGCACTTACAAAAGCAGCATGTGCTGGAGTTGGCCAATCTGGGTATCAGAGGCAGCCTGTGAGTGGCATGTTCATCCTGAGCTCTGGGGCGAGCATTCTTGAGGCAGGAGAAGGACCCAAGTGAAGGAAGCAGCACAGGGAAGACCTGGGCCTGAGGCAGACCTCCGAGCGGGCTTGCGAGGCGTCAGTGCCCCTGAGATTCCTTACCTCCAGTTAAGGACATAGGGGTGCTACCAGCCTCAGCAAAGTAGATCAGGTGGACCCAGGAGAGCAGTTTTGTTTTGAGGGGGGGGGGGGCGCGCAGGGGGAAGGGGATAGTAGATCCTAGAAGATCCCTGTCACAGACCACTTAATAAGAGGCCTACATGAGGCAGGAGCTATCGCACCTTGATGTCTGTCTGACTTCTCTAAGCCTGGACTCTCCAGTGTGCTAGCCACGAGCTGCACTTGAAATGTAGTTTGTCTAGTTTTGATGGGCTGTGGGTATATAAATACACACCGGACTTTGAAGACGTGATACGCTAAGAAAAGACTGTAAAAATCTCAATATTATCAAATGGATTACATGGTGAAATGAAATATTTTGGATACTTCGAGTTTAATAAAATATATTATTTAAATTAATTCCTCTTGTTTCTCTACTTATTTTAACGTGGCTGCTCGGAAATTACATACGGGGTTCCTGCTCTGTTTCTGTTAGGCTGTGCTGGCGTAGACCCTGGGCCGAGCACTTCCTCCCCGGGGTTCCACAAGACAGCTGACTCCTTTAAGACTGTCTGGAGCCCAGCCCACCCCCACTCCTACATCAGCACCTCCTTTCCTTTCTTTCACTTATTCTCTCTTGCTGGATAATTCTTGCCCTCTCCTTTCTTGGGATGACCGGGGGTGGCAGAGCTAGACACGTGTTGGAATCACACAGGCCCTGGACATGGGGGTTGAAGAGGAATCCAGGGCTTGGGACCAGGGTGGACTCCTGAGCTGGACCCCTCTGCACTGAGGCATGGGGTGCCCCCAACCTGGCTCCATGCTTTCTAGGTTCTGTCAGCCGCCACGATTGTCGCCAAGCACACCTCGGCCTTGTGCAACGCCTGCCGCATCGCCTCGTCCAAGACAGCCAACCCAGTGGCCAAGAGGCACTTTGTCCAGTCAGCCAAGGAAGTCGCCAACAGCACTGCCAACCTGGTGAAGACCATCAAGGTAGGTGGCTGGACTGAGGCCTCAGATCCCAGCAACACCTGCTGCAGAGGGGAGAGGACAGGCTTTTTGCTCTGCTCTCCTGAGACGTAGGTCTAGTGAAGTCAGCAGAGCCAAATAACAACAGTACAACGATTGAAATTTCTTTTGAGAGCCAAAGTTTTTAAACTTAAACTTCTTCTAACGCCACTTCTTCACAATAGACTCGCCCAGGCCGTGGTATTTTGTGGAAGAGCCACATCATGGAAAACCGACAGCCTTGGTCTCTCCTTACCTTCCAGATAGTGGGGGCTCCCCAAATTCTCCACATGAGAAGCTTAGGGGCAGAAATCTGGAAGGGTTGGCTATGGGGCATCCCTTGGCACTGTGTGTGGGTAGCAAGCACCCTGTGTGTACTTAAACTGTGCTCCTGTGGGTTCTTTCAAAGGGGTTGGTGTAGGGTCCCACCTTTGTTACAGATCTGGAGCATGTCGAGGGAGATGGGAATGAGAACTGCAGGGCAGTTCAGCTAGAAGCCATGTCATCCCACCCAGAGGGGGTGTGAATGGCCGTGCTAGGACCTGAGTTCCTTTAACACCAAAGTCCACTCCCGCCACCCACTTGCTTCCCTGGTTCTCCTGTGCCAGGACCACTCCGGCCAGGCTCCTGCTATGTGCACCACCCTGTCTCCCACTGTATTCCCAATTGCACTGAAGCCTGCTGGAGCCTCACCTCAAGGAGTCAGTGCAACAAGATTGGAGCTCCAAGGTCACTTCTGCATTGCCAGCGCCCGGCACAGTTCACTGAGTTCACGAGTGGCAGTTAGAACAGAGGCCACATCTGTGAGCAAGAAGTAGCAGGCATGTCAGGTGTCCACTGGGCCCGAAAGAATGGCAGAGTTGGCGGTTCAGGTAGAAGTCAGTGCTTGTCTGGTGGGGAAGGACAAGTCACGCACAGTTTTAGCAAAGATGGTAAATGAGCCAGGTTCTCGGGAATTCCCCTGAAAACGTTAGCTTGGCGGATGTGTAATTATTGACCCAAGCTGCCAAGGCTTGGGTAGAATGTCATTGTTACTCAGAACTAGCCTTTACGCTGGCTGTGCCTGCCTACTCCTGCCTTCGTGAGAAATAGAGACGCACTCATCTCAAATCCCGGGGCTTCTTGATGCCGGTGCCTCTGGTTTTTGTTTCCTAATTGTCTGAATTGGCATTTATATTGCTCAGACAGTTCAATTAAAGGTTTAATTGGTTGTTTAATGAGAAAATTTACATTCTCCTACAAACATAGCTGCCTTGTCAGATGCAGCCGTTCGCTGGGAGGCAGGGGCGCTGTTGCTGGGTCACAGGCTGTCTTCTTAAGCAGGTGGAGTTGGATTGCGGGGCCTTGAATTCAGTGTTAACCTTTTTTTTTCTCTGTCATGTAGAATGGCTTTGTAAATGCCACGTTCTCTCCTTTTATATATAATATATAATATATAATATATATATATATATATATATATATATATATATATATATTAGTGATTTTTTTACAGAGAGGAAGGGAGAGGGATAGAGAGCTAGAAACATTGATGAGAAAGAAACATCCATCAGCTGCCTTCTGCACACCTCCCACTGGGGATGTGCCCGCAACCAAGGTTTGTGCCCTTGACTGGAATTGAACCTGGGACCCTTCAGTCCGCAGACCGATGCTCTATTCACTGAGCCAAACCGGTTTCGGCCAGTGTTAATCTTTTGTGAGGCATGGACACAGGTCACATTTCTGATTCTCATGCACCTGGGTCATCAATCAGCAATGTCACTGACCATTCAATGCCATTGTGCTACCTGCTGCTAATTTAAAAAAAAAAGAAAGGAAAATGCTACTGAAGCATAAGATACATAGACAGAAAGCACGAATCGTGTGTGTAGAGCCCAGTGAGTTTTCTTACACTGAGCACACCTGGGTAACTACAGCCAGATTAAAACACAGGACATGGACCCTAACCTGTTTGGCTTAGTGGCTAGAGCCTCGGCCTGTGGACCAGAGGGTCCCAGGTTCGATTCCAGTCAAGGGCACATGCCCAGAGTTGTGGGCTCAGTCCACAGTGGGGAGCATGCAGGAGGCAGCCAATCAATGATGAATCCTCTCTCATCATTGATGTTTCTCTCTCTTTCTCTCTGAAATCAATAAAAATATATTTAAAAAAACAACAACAAACACAGGACATGGCCAGTCCCCAAGGTCTCCTTGGTGCACCTTTAATCCTTCCTGGTTCAACACCCTAAATTAGCTTCACCTGTTACTGTACTTTGCACAAATGGAATCATACAGTAGGTACCTTTGTGTCTGGCCTCCTTAACTAAATATGTTTATGAGGTTTGTCCATATTGTTGAGAGTAGTTCTAGTCTATTCCTTCCCAGTGGATTGTTTTCCTCATTTCAGAATGGCAGCTATGCAAGCCCTACCTCCATCAGCCAGTCAGGGGCACCAGGGTAAAGCTTAGAAAGGGTTGAGAGTGCTGCACAAAGTAAAGTATTTTTATAGTTTGGGAGGGAACAGACTTAATTGGAGAGAATGGAGGGGAAGAACCCATGGGTTATAATGTCAAAAGTGGGGAGGGCCGAAACCGGTTTGGCTCAGTGGTAGAGCGTCGGTCTGCGGACTGAAAGGTCCCAGGTTCGATTCCGGTCGGGGGCATGTACATTGGTTGCGGGCACATCCTTGGTAGGGGGTGTGCAAGAGGCAGCTGGTCGATGTTTCTCTCTCATCGACGTTTCTAGCTCTCTATCTCTCCCTTCCTCTCTGTAAAAAATCAATAAAACATATTTAAAAAAAAAAAAGTGGGGAGGGAAGGGGTTGAGCTGCAGGGTCTGGGAGTAAGGGGCAGGGAGTTATTTGAATTCATTTCAGCCATGTGTGAGTGGGAGGTGATGTCCTGTGAGGTCAGCTGTTCCCACGAGCCACACATTCAGCTTTATTTCTTATCTTCACTAACTGAGCCCCTCCGCTTGCTGGCAGCCATCTCTCTAATTAATTCTTATTTGTTATTCATGAGCTCACCAAACATTTTCTATTCCCACATCTCGTAAGCCACCTCCTCTCGCTGCGAGGTGATTGCCGGGGCCCGGGAATAACTGTGCCTCTCAGTGGGGTAAAGTCTCCCTGTTGCCTCCCATAGGCCCTGGACGGGGATTTCTCTGAAGACAACCGCAATAAGTGTCGCATTGCCACCACCCCCTTGATTGAAGCCGTGGAGAACCTGACCGCATTCGCATCCAACCCTGAGTTTGTCAGCATTCCCGCCCAGATCAGCTCCGAGGTAGGGAGTCTTTGCAGCAGAGGTAATGTCGGCCTCTTGGGCTGGTTTTGTGTTTCACTAAATGAGCACAAATAGTGAAGAACTCCAAAGTTTCTCTCTGTCAACATGGAAGGCATTGCTATTGTCGATGGTGCACAGAGTTAATGAAACTCAATGTCTGAAACTCAATGTCTGCACATCTCTTAGGTCCTGCCTGAGCTCTACATGTTGAGAATGATCTCTGTGCATAGGTTTGGGCCTGATTCTTGATATGCGTTGCCCTCAGAAATTATATTTAAGGAGTGAATGTGGACCCAAGTTCTCACCATCAAGGCCCTGAGTGAGCCAGCCTCCCTGGCTCCCTACCCTCTGTGTCTCCTTCCAAAGGGCGAAGATGATGAATTGGTAAAGAGCAGGACCATTCACCTATCCAGCCTGTTCTTGACCCTTCTGCTGTTTGGTCCCAGGGCTCTCAGGCACAGGAACCGATCCTGGTCTCAGCCAAGACCATGCTGGAGAGCTCATCATACCTCATCCTCACTGCACGCTCCCTGGCCATCAACCCCAAAGACCCGCCCACCTGGTCTGTGCTGGCCGGACACTCCCACACTGTGTCTGACTCCATCAAGAGTCTCATCACCTCTATCAGGTTAGTTTTGCCTCCAGAAATCGCTAGGGACCTGTGTCTGAACAGAGCAGGAGGAAATAGCCTATCAGGACTTGTGTTTAATAGCAATGTGGTGGACCATGATCGCCTTTTTCTTTCTCTCTTTGAGATTAGGTAGCACTGGTCACAATAATAATAATAGCTAATTTATGTCAGAGACTGTTCCAAGCATTTAACCTATCTTATCTAATTATCACAACAACCTGTAAGATAGATACTGCCATTGTCTCCATTTTACCAATGAGATCATTGAGGCTGAAAGGATGTAGGTAACATTTCCATGGTCATCCCCAGTCTGGTGGCTCTAACCATTTCACTTCCTTGCCTGTTCCTGAGAGCTTAGGCGGAGGGCACCCTGTTTTGCTAATAAGACAAAAAGAACATTCTAGGTCTCACAATAACTCTGGGCATCTCTAACCTCCTTGGTGATAGTAGGAGCCTGAAAAAATATCCCTTGAGTAGATATACCATTTTTAAAATGGACCAACGTTAATATCTCACATCATGGAATGCATCCCTTGTGTGAGTTATATTTTGTTTTTCAATTACTTTTGAAGCTCAGCTCTTTGCCTTACAAAGAAAGGTCCACTAAATATTTTCATTTCTACCCTAACCCAGGACTTTGTGAATAGTATGCAATATAGAGAGCATAATATGGTTACACTAGAAATAGTACTGATTTTTTTTTTTTTCTCTCTTTAAGTGAGGTTCTGTGCTTTAGCCAGGGAAAGGATAAGCCAAGTCCAAATCGTTTCATTTGCAGTTGCCTGCCATCCGCCTGAGATGGAGGGCAGCACCATAAATAAGTAGGGGTAGCACAGGGTTCCATTAAGAAATGCATGGGCTAAGCAGGAAGGCATTGCCAAGCAAGCGTCTGGGATTGGCTCCTTAAATTAAGTGATCAATCGGGTTGGGCAGAGAATGGAGAGGAGCTCCGGCTCACCAACAGAGGAGTGGGTTGTGGGACTTGACACCCCCCCCCCCCTCCAGGAAGCCTGTGTTTAATGTCCTCTGCCCCTTCCAGGGACAAGGCCCCTGGACAGAGGGAATGTGACTACTCCATCGATGGCATCAACCGGTGCATCCGGGACATCGAGCAGGCCTCCCTGGCAGCGGTCAGTCAGAGTTTGGCCACGAGGGACGATATCTCTGTGGAGGTAGGTACACGAGGTCTCGGGGGCTAGCTCGGAAGCCTCTGGAAGTGCTGAAGAATCTCACTATCGGGCTTTGGGGGATGGGAGAACAGCGCCAACAAGTTTGTGATGGTCGAGTTTCATCATTGAACCACCTTCCCCTGTGGAACCAACCTGGGAGATATTGGATGGGGTAGGGCAAATGCTGAATGGAAAATGGGGGTTCTCTGGGGGTTCAAAGGTGGCCTGACATTTGAAGAAAAATTAAAGTCCAGTAAGAATATGTCAGTAAGATGGAGTTATTGTATTCGGTGTAACACGTCAGCAGAGCAGACCTGGGCCATACATTGTGAACATTTCTCTCGTAATATTTCATCAGTGCACCTTAAATCCTGTGCATTCGGTGCATTCAGAGATAACAAAGTCTTCCCTATGTTACCCGACATCTAAAATCTGGGGACCTCTTACATTTTGTTATTGTTTCAGAGCCACCTTACTTTTTCTTGCCAATCTTCTAAAGTTGAGAATTGAATTTTCCTACTTTGATCCTTTGAGGTTTTTTTTCATTAACTGTCCAAAGGCCTCTGAGTAATACTTCTTCCTCTATGTTGAATGTGCCTGCCGCTCATTAGGTGCTTAATAAATAAGGATGGTCTCGTTGCTGATGTTTCTCTGACTGCCACTGAATTCATCACCAATGCGCTTTGGCCCCTGTCTTCAGTGAGCGGGCCCAGAGTTGGTGTTGCTCATTTTATTACTAGAGCTGTTTCTCCTCAGCTTCACGTGACCTCCCCCGATTCCAAGAAAAGAAAGAAGGAATGAGTGTTCTCCTTCTGTGCAGAATGTTACAAGTGTTGTTAATGTGTTAATTCGAGTAGAATATGCATACAGAAAAGTGTAAGTGTGCAGCCACATGAATCATCACCAGCTCAGCACACCTTTAACCAGCATCCTGGCCAAAAAACAAAGGGGACCAGTCCCTCAGAAACCCCCTCAGGCTCCATCCTTTTCCCATCCCACCATGCACATCCCCTGACTTCCTTCTTCGGAAGAACATCCTCCCCTTTAGCTGCATGCACTCCCTACTTATTTTCTTTAGCAAGACAACATTGCTGGAATATTCTTACACTCTTGACCATAGCCACATAAGTGAGAAGATAAATAATTAGCTAAATAAACCTTGGAAAATTTGGAGCTTTCTCTCCTCCCCTCCTTCATCTCTTTTCCTCTCCTCCCCCTCCCCCCCATTTTGTTTTCAAGTTTGCCTGGTAGGCTGCTCCCCTCGCTGACTGCACTCTGCCCAGAGCTCCCAGCCCGCACGCAGCATGTTCAGTGGGAAAGCACTGAGTCTCATTTCCGAGGAGCAGGACAGTTACCTGGCTATGAGCTGCGCCCATTCCGTGCTGGTGTGTGCAAACATAAACCCTCCAGTGTTATATTGGGTTAAACCCTTCTCTATCCAGCAAAGTTCCTGTGAAGACTCGAACAAAAGGGCCTGATCTCTCCTGCAACCAGCTAGCAATCTCCACCTTTGAGTCCCCTGCCCCCTCGCACTCCAGCATCGCCTAGATAGCTTGCCCTGTCTCTTTGCGGCATGAGTTCACTTCTCTGGGATGGAGAGATTCAACCCTCTCTCCAACCGGAAAAGAAACGCCTCGAGAATGCCATTTTCAGACGAGATCGGGCACGTTCAGGGTGGTATGGCCGTAGACTGAGAATGCCATTTTCAGTTACTGTGTCCACATCGCCAAATTCAGTGAACTGGAAGCCTGAGCTGTGTGCTCAGTGGGCATCTGCCCTGGCACTTGCACAGAGCGGCAGCGTTTGAGAAACAGTCCTGCTTCAGAGAGGTGGTGTCATGTTTACCTCTCCCTCCTCTCTTCTACCCCCTTGAGGGCACAACAACCTGGGTGGCCCCTCAGATCCCACTGTTAGCTCTCTCCATGTGGACAAAGTTATCTTCTCATCTGAGAAAGCCACGGCTCATCCACATTTCCAGTAATTATGCGGAATAACCCAGTATAAAGGCACCAGTGGCATCCGTTGTCACTGCGGCTGGTGAGAGTGAGAAGCCTGTAGGAACCAGTGTTCAGCAGGCCAGCCTATGTCACTCAGGTGCCGCTTGGAGAGGGGGTTCCTAGGAGAGGGGGTTCTTCGCCCATAGGAGCTGGGGGTGCCTGGGAAGAGGAGGTAGAGCAGCAGCTTGATGACACGCCCAGGCATTTCGAAGTCCCATTTCTCATGGCCTCCCTTGTTATTCTCACAGGCCTTTCTAAATTGGTGCCTCGGGGAGGAACCACTGTGGGGCGACCTTAACAGCTCTCTCTCCTCTCAGGCTCTGCAGGAGCAGCTGACTTCAGTGGTCCAGGAAATCGGGCACCTTATTGATCCCATCGCCACAGCGGCCCGGGGAGAAGCAGCTCAGCTCGGACATAAGGTAATGTGCACCCAAGGGGGCCTGCTGGGAATGCTGGTGAGAGAGGTGGGGGAAGGGGGCATAGAGAAAGAATATTGATTTGTTTTTGTTCCCAAAATCCTGGTGCCAGCTATTGTGCCTAGGTCCGTGCTGGCTTAAACGGCAGGGAATAGCCCTCAACCTCCCTCTCGGCAGCATCTTCTTTAAAAATGCCCCCTTCAGGGTCCGTTTTCACCTGGAGTTGAGACAAAAACTGCAGGGAAGTGATTCTGGCTGAGGTCAGACTTTTCAGCCCATGAAGCGTTTATAGTCACCTGTGGCTTTTGACCTTGGATGAGATAAACCAGAACTGAAGTTGACATTCCTGGCCTGGTGTCTGCCTTTTGTCCCTGGCTGTCCGGCCACATTCTCATGAGTGTTGAGGGTACATTGTTCCTCCATGGCCGCAACCACAGTGTCTGTTTTCACACCTGAGAAGGCAAAGCAAACGTGCACACATCACTCTGGACAACTTGAGCCTCCTTTCGTGGCCGCCTCCGAGGGGCCCCTCCCACCCGCATTGCTTTAAGTGGTGAATAATGCTTGGCCTGTTTGGAGTTCATTTTGCAAATCCTTCAAGGATAGTTGGCTCGATGAGCAGCCTGTGCCTCAGCAGACAGAGGGCAGAAATTGGATTTTTAACAACCTTCGGGCTTCGTTGCATTCATCGGTATCAACGCGCACATCAGAAATCCAGGAGCCAGAACCATCTCCGTGGGTCTCGATTTTAGGAAATCAATATTCTTGCCTTTTTAAATTACAGGACAGTTTAAGAGTCAAGTAAGCTTGCTGCTGGTGTTGTAAGGAGAGGTTTTTGAGATTTAAAATGGTCAGTGTCTCTACCTTTTCCAGTGTGGCAAGTCTCATTTCTCAGTGGAGTTCCTTAATAGTAAGAGGGGCTCATCCACCTGTGGGCAGGGGTTTGCGAGGTGGAGGGACCGCCCTGAGGCGGGAGCCGCCACCGTGTGCATGCCGAGGGGAAACCACATGGCAGAGAAGCCGGACTCAGCAGTTATGTTTTATTCCAGTAGGAGATTCATCAGAAAATATCTTTAGACTTCTAAGGCAACATCCTATCTCTGCCAATCTGTTAGTAAGAAAGGTTAATTCCCTGGCCAATGGCTGGCATCAAAAGCATCATCTCTTTGCCTCACTGAGTTACACATTTTACTCTTGGCCCTTTGGTATTCACATGATGCATCTGTGGCCCATCTGACTTTCTAAGAGGGAGTCTGGAGAGAGGCAGAGAGGGGCCATCGGCCCAGAGGAGCCGTGGATTGAGAGTTGTACCCACCTGGTTCCAATGCCTCATGACAGCACTCAGGAGGAGCCCCGGGGCAGCTTCGGTGTTGCCTGGGGATGCCAAGTGCAAATTCTCAGGCCCCACCTGTATGAGTTTCCCGTGGCTGCTGTAACAAGTTACTGCACACTGGGTGACTTGAAACCACAGAGATTTGATCTCTCACGGTTCTGGAGGCCATAAGTCCAGACGAGGCCAGTACTTTGCCTCTTCCTGCTCCTGGTGGCCCTTGGCATTCCCTGGCATTCCTTGACTGTATCATGCCACTTCTGCTTCTGTGGTCACACTGCCCCCTTCATTTGTTTGTCTTTCCTTAGTGTCTCTTATAAGGATAGTTGTTACCAGACTTAGGGCCCACATGAGGATTTCATCTGAAGATCCTTAAGTATATCTACAAGGACCACTTTTCCAAGGGGTCTTTGCTCTGGGGGCCTCCATTCAACCCTCTCTGCCACCTTGGGCCTAGGGCAGTGGTTGGCAATCTCATTCATCAACAGAGCCGAATATCCATAGTACAACGATTGAAATTTCTTTTGAGAGTCAAATTTTTTCAACTTAAACTTCTTCTAACGCCACTTCTTCAAAATAGACCCACCCAGGCCGTGGTATTTTGTGGAAGAGCCACACTCAAGGGGCCAAAGAGTCGCATGTGGCTCACGAGCTGCAGTTTGCCGACCACGGGCCTAGAGGATCAACATCGTGTACTAAGCACTCAAAATTTCTGTTATTTTGACTTCTGTGCTGGCCCAGGTGAGCTGTTTCCTGCCCCATTATGTCTCTCAAGAACAGAAACCTCCCACTGGTCATAAACAGGACATGAAGGGTGATGTGAAATTGTTTTTTTCTTTATTTCAAATCCACAGTTTGGTCTAAATGCTCAGGGCATAGGGCAGTTGGATTGGCTTCCTAAAAACATCCGTGTGCCTTTCTATCCTCTCGGTCTTTTCTCATGCCCTGCCCCTTCGTTCTTGGTCTTTAATTCTTTCCAAAGCTTTTTTGCTTATAAGTACAGGAATACCTGTAATACCTGCCAGCACCTGCTCAGTGTGAAACTTAAATTAAAATTGGTCAAATTCTCACCCCTATCTCTGGATCTCGGAAAGGATTTCCTAGCACACTCCCACCATGATGAGAGACAGAGAGCTCCCAGAGGAAGGAAAGCCCGAGCAAGAGTCTGTGATCAGCCCGTGCTTTCAAAAATAAAACTGAGCCATGAATGACTAAGGTCTTAGGATCTGAATATAACGTGGTGACTATAATTCATGACACTGGATTGCATACTAGAAGAAAAAAAAAACAACTAAAGCTCAGCAGATCTGCCTCTCCCTGTGAGTCATCCCATCCCTGTCCTAGCCCCCGCCCCACCAGTGGGGCCCCGAAAGGAGACACATGTATTTACATGATGCATCTGTGGCCCTTTTGTCTTGAAAGGTGACGCAGCTGGCAAGCTACTTCGAGCCCTTGATCTTAGCAGCGGTTGGTGTCGCTTCCAAGATTCTGGACCATCAGCAGCAGATGACGGTGCTGGACCAGACCAAAACGCTCGCAGAGTCTGCCCTGCAGATGCTGTACGCAGCCAAAGAAGGTGGAGGGAACCCCAAGGTACAGATCAGGGTTCCGGGGACTCCGGGCCACTGAGAAGCTGTTGTGTTCCTCTGTATTGCATCTTTCCAGGGAAAACACCTCCAGTTCCTAGTTGGTGGCACTTGATTTCCCACTCAGAGGTGGGAAGAAAATCTTCTATTGGCCTTCCAGGGGACCTTTAAGAGGAAAAACAAGAACTATACATATTGAATGCATATTTATAAGTTGTGTAGGCAGCATCCCTGGGAAAGAAAGTCATATTATGCGGTTCCTACAGGACTAACTGTAATACCATCAGTGCCTGCTCAGTGCTGACGCCGGCTCCCACAGAGTGAGGCTCTGTTGTTTCACAGTGGATGTTGTTTCCATTCCCAGCATCCAAGTCCAGTGCGAACCCTGGTTTGGGGACACCCGAGGCGTGTGCTTTTGCCTCAGGGGTAGTAGTGTAATATGAAAATCTCCCTTACTCGTTTGCCAGTGGAATCTCTTTCTCTCTTTCCTTCTCTTCACATCCCTGCTCTTCCTTCCTCTCTTTGGGATCAATAGAAAAAATAAATTTTTTGAAAAAGAGAGAGACTTATAAAATAGTAATCAGAGCTAACAGTGATTGAATGCCCACTGTCACCTATTACACCTTATAGCCCCATCTTATTTATTCACAAATGTCCTATGAAGTAGGAAGGTTCCCATTCATATGGAAAGGGAGACGGGAGACGGAGAGTGCTGAGGTAAGGGGTCCGAGGTCACAAGGGGTGGAGGCAGCATCAGGACTGAGCCTGTGCCCTGAGGATAACAGGTCGGCTCTGCCCAAAGCAAAGGCTAGAGAGAGGGCAGGGACAATTGTAGGAAAGGGGGGACATGGGGCTGGTTGGTCTCAAAAAAGGCAATTCCCCCGGCGCATATGAGGAGGGAGTGTTCAAAGGAGGTAGGCGCATATGCAATAGCCTGGATGGGGTTGTCAGAATTCTGATGGCTGTAGGAAATAGCGTGCAGTCTGACATGGTGGGGCATGCAGAGGGTGGGGCAACTGGGCGGGAGGGTAGACTGGGCTGTGTGGTGACAGCCTTCCTCCTCCACGCTGAAGAGGAGGGCTTCGTGGTGAGCAGCAGGGCATGACACAGCCCCTTCGTAGCTGAGGATGTCATTCTGGTAGACGCATGAATAATGTCTTAGTCTTTATTCAGCTTTTCATTCATGTACCTGGCACCTATTAAGAACTGAATTCTGCCGAAACTGGTTTGGCTCAGTGGTAGAGCGTTGATCTGCGGACTGAAAGGTCCCAGGTTCGATTCCGGTCAAGGGCATGTACGTTGGTTGCGGGCACATCTCCAGTAGGGGGTGTGCAAGAGGCAGCTGGTCAATGTTTCTCTCATCGACGTTTCTAGCTCTCTATCTCTTTCCCTTCCTTTCTGTAAAAAAATCAATAAAATATATTAAAAAAAAAAAAAAAGAACTGAATTCTGGGAATGCTAAAAGTATTAAGAGTCTTGCCTGGCCAGCGTGGCTCAGTGGTTGAGGGTCAACCTATGAACCAGGAGGTCATGGTTCGATTCCCAGTCAGGGCACATGCCTGGTTGCAGGAGTGCAGGAGGCAGCTGGTCCATGATTCTCTCTCATCTTTGATGTTTCTATCTTTCTCTCTCCCTTTCTCATCCTTTCTGAAATCAATAAAAATACATTTTTAAAAAATAAAATAAAAATATTAAGAGCCAGCCACTGCCCTCATGTTGTTCTGAGCCTTCTGGAAAAAAAATAAATAAATAAGTCCAGTTGCTGAAACCATGGGCTAGAGCAACAAGAACACCTTTTTGATTGTGGGGGATTGGTGAATGGTGGGTGCCCCAGAGCCGGGCCAACCCCATTTGCAGCCTTGCCAAACTGCAGGAGCCAGAACTCACCTTCAAGACCCAGTTCTGGATTGTCTTTTATCCAGGACTGTTGGCTGCCATGCCTCTCCATTCCTACCTGGAGAGTTCATTCTCAGCAGAATATTAACACCAGGAGTGTTCTGGGTCTTTAAGATTATTAGCACATCAGCTGGGCCTGCAAGTTCAGAACTCATGGAATTTCACTTATGCCAGGGAACCTCTCGTTTGAGAGCATTTATAGTCAGCACTGTAAGCTTTACAATGACATCTGCTTAGAAATGGCTGGGGGCCAGTGAGAATACTTTCTAGTGAATGACCTGAAGCACTGGATGATGAGCTAAGATGAGTCAAGACAAGACAGGTGTTTATATCTGTTCCCTCAGTGATGTCATTCAACCTGTGCTTTGTCTGCAACCCTGGCAGGTTGTCACAAAGGATGCCTAGGACACTTCAAGTTGGCTTTTAGGCCCTTTCCTAAGAGGCCCTGTGCATAGACATAATTACCTCAGGAGCCAGTCTTTGGACAAATATTTACTATAATGTGTGTGTATGTATATGTCTGTGCTATATGTTATATGTATATGTATATGCATGTCTCTGCAGAGGAAATGTGGTTAAATAGTTACCAGTAGCTTGGATTTAGTGAAAAATAGCACTGGCTCTGGGTTCTGGCATAATTGGATTCAAATCCCAGCTCTGTCTCTTGCTAGCAAATTACTTCATTTATTTGTTTCCTCATCTAAATAATGGATTTAATAATGCGTGTCTCTCTAGGGTAGTTGTAGAGATTACATGAGATAATGCGCCTGACACATTATGTGTTTTTAAAAAAAAAGGTGGCTGCCCCAGCCTGATGTAAATGAATGATGTAATTACAACGCATTGCTGTGTAACCTCACCCCACAGAGCCCGCTCTACTCACACCAAACCCCCTCTTCCCCCCCTCCCCCCCCCAGTTCTAGTTGCTGGTTGTTTTTGCCCTCCCAAAGTTGAGATCTGCACATTTGTACTTTACCGTCTCTGCGCCATGAAATCACCTGAGTGACCAGTTTCCTCTTTGCACCCCTACGGGAGAGCTGGTCATCCTGTCACAGTTGCCTCAGGGATAACCGTCATGATCTGAATATTTCACATCTGTCAGATGTCCTATTTAAGAACTCTTCTGCATCCCCAGGGCTTTTTGATTCTGCAGGCAGGGCCAGTTCCTATGGCTCATACAGCCTCTTCTTAGGATGCTTCTCTTTCATTTATTCAGTCCCTCAAAATATTTACATCTCCTCCTGGCTTCTTACCTTCTTCCTCCCTAAGTTACAATGCAATTTCTTAGGCCTTTGGGAAGGGTCATCTCTCCCTCAGGAGAGTGGGGGCAGCCATGGCCACCACCTGGGTGGACCCAGTGCCTGGATGCAATGCGATTCTGATGGAACTACCTGGCCATTAGGTCAGATTTCCCAGGTTAAGGGCACAGGATCCTGCTAGACTCACCTCGATGCAGACAGAGCCACAGCTCCAGGGTTCCTAATGCTGACCCACTCGCTACAAATTCAAGAGTTCTCAGGAGGTTCTATAATTTGCTAAGATGATTCGTAGAACTCAGGAAATGGCTCCACTTAAAAAAAAAAAAAAGTTTTATTATAAAGGATGAAAACCAGCCAAAAGAAGAGAAAGAGGGCCAGAAGGGTCCCACACATGAAGCTTCCATGTCCTCATCTGTCATCTTTTTTTTTTAAATATATTTTATAGATTTTTTACAGAGAGGGAAGGAGGGAGGGAGGGAGGGAGGGAGGGAGGGAGGGAGGGAGAAAGAAAGAGAGAGAGAGAGAGAGAGAGAGAGAGAGAGAGAGAGAGAGAGAGAGAGAGAGAGTTAGAAACATCGATGAGAGAGAAACATCGCTTAGCTGCCTCTTGCACACACCCCACTTGGGATGTGTCTGCAACCAGGGTACATGCCCTTGGCCGGAATCGAACCTGGGATCTTTCAGTCCGCAGGCTGATGCTCTATCCACTGAGCCAAACAGATTTCGGCTCAGCTGTCACCTTGACCGCATACTGATGTGCATCACCACCCGGGGAAGCTCACTCTACCTTCACCGTCCATAGCTGCTACTGGGATTTCATGCCATAGGCTTGGGGATTGAGTTCAGCCGTATGGTCAGTGACTCCAGTCCTCTCATCTCCCTAGAGGTCCGATAGAGGCCAGGCTAATATTATGTTGCTCAAAGTCCCAACCCTCTAATCACATGGTTGATCTTCCCAGCATGGCCAGCCCCTACCTTAGAACTTCTTAGGGGCCTCTTCTTAGGGTTCTTCTCCCTCACTGAATGAGTCACCTTGTTAGCATAAACTCATGTGCGATCTGAGGAGCCCACCACAAATGACAGAGACCCTCCTGCCACTCAGGAAATGCTGAGGGCTTGGAGGCTCCCTCTGAGAAACCAGCACAAAGACCAGCCAAACATTTTCTTGTTCAACGGCAGAGTTGGGGTAGGAACACATATTCAGGCTGGGCCTTGGGGAGCTCTAGGGAGCAAATTTGGAAACTATGGCTGAACCGGTTTGGCTCAGTGGATAGAGCCCAGGTTCAAATCCGGTCAAGGGCATATACCTTGGTTGCGGGCACATCCCCTGTTGGGGGGAAAGGGGGTGTAAGAGGCAGCTGATCGATGTTTCTCTCTCGCCAATATTTCTAACTCTCTATCTCTCTCCCTTCCTCTCTGTGAAAAAATCAATAAAATATATGTATGTTTTTAAATTTTGGAAACTATGAACTGGCAACAAGTACCTGGCAAGTGTGGAGCCCACAATGGCAGGTAGACCTGAGAGAGCCCAGGCCAGGTTGATGCTGGAATGCAGAGGAGGGCACTGAGGGAGGGCGACCCACTCAGCTTTGAGGAGTGGCGGCAGATCTGGAGGCCCCTTGCCTGGTTCATGCGCACCGGCCTGACTTTGCCTTGTTTAAAAGCCCCCTGTTTGGGGGAACAGGCTGCAACCTCCCTCTTGGAGAGGGCATATTCCCTCCATTAAGGTTCATTTTTCCAGTAGCCCTGAGACGTTAGATCTGTTCTAGCCATCTGCTCATCTTCCTTTTGACCTGTGACATATAAGTTCAGCGAATAGCCAGCTGGTCAGTCCCAGTTGTCATGCACCAGGTCTCTAAGCTCTAAGGTATAAGCTCGCATTGCCAGTCTGACTGTCAGTGTTCCCTGGCAGGGATGCCATCGAGGGGGTAGTGAGGGTTAGAGGAAATGAGCCCAGCAGCCAGGAGGCCCCCTGAATTCTATGCTATCCTCACCATTGCTGCTGTGATGTGGTTTGACATTTATTGTTCCTGGCTCCCCAAAGTAAAATACCAAAACATCTGACCCCAGATGCAAGAACATAGATTTTAAACTGGTACGAAAGTTGCATTGGGCCTACAGGTTGGCTCTTGTGTTGTATAAAGGACATGAGAGCCCTTGGCATCTTGCCAGCATCTACGTGAATGTTGTCAGTGTTCCTGGTCCAGTCAGGAGCTACAGCATGTCATTACAGAGAGTGCAGTCAGTGGTTCAGGGCTGGGAATGGGGGCCAGTCCTGTTCTGACTTCCCCTAAGCCATGTCTCTCCCTCACAGCTAAAAACAGATGGCTTCATTTCTCTTTAAATGAGCCTCTCCAGAGAGCTTTGTACCAGCAGCCTGTGAAGGTTATCCTTGTAAAACTTCTCTGAATGTAAAACTATCACTTACTTAGCCTACCTGGTGCCCCACCAGGCCCTTCATCTCCTGTGAACACTGTGCTCCAAAGAGAAGCAGAGTGAACTGTCTACCAGGAGCACACGGGCTAGTTGGAGAGACTAACGGGAGCAGGTAAGCGATACAGCAGGCGGCAGGAGCCGTGTGCCAGGCACTTCACTTATGGTGCTTCACCTCATGTGCACAGGCCTCATTCCTTCTCACATCTGGGCCTTGCACAGGCCGTGGCCTCTGCCTGGGAGGCTCCCTTTCTCTCTCACCCCATCAGTTCTGCTCAGGACTGGACTCTTCCTCCAGGGTTCACCATCAAGGAGCCCACCACGAATGGCAGAGACCTTCCTGCTGCTCAGGAAGTGCTGAGGGCTTGGAGGCTCCCTCCAAGGAACCTGGAACAAAGACCAGCCAAATAGTTGACTGTTCAACATCAGAGCTGGGGTTGGAATACACATTCAGGCTGGGCCCTGGGGAGCTCGAGGGAGCAATTTTGGGAACCGTGAACTGGAGCCCTTCCTAGCTGTTGCTGTAAACAAGCCATCCTAAAATTCAAAGGCTTAACACCATTTTAGTACTGTCTCTGGTGGGCCTGCAGATTCACGGAGCTCAGCAAGAGCCCCTCCTGTCAGTGCAGCCAGACGGTGGCTGAGGCTTGAATGACCTGAGGTTCAGTCACTCTGCAGTCTGGTGCCTGGATGTGGATGGGTGGGAGGAGGGATAAGGTGAATAGAATCAGTCACGGCAGACAGAGGGTGAGAGAGTGGACCTGGGAGAAGGCCAGCCGGGTGGCAGCCAGGAATCCATGCTAGGAGGATGGGGACATAAGTCGAGAAAAAGAGAGAGGGAGATTCTGTCTCCCTGTCCCCAAGGAGGGCCTGAAAAATAGAAAAGGTGGGCACCAATCTGGTAAAGAGTGAAGGAGTCTTTGTTCTTCAAGGTTATTTTTCATCGTTATCTTGTAAAGCAATTTGAGTAGGGATGGTCAGTAATTACCGTTTACATCTGACACAATTGCCTCAAGGATACCAAATATGATCAGATCTGATCTTGGCAGATGAGAAATATGTCCTTGGTTCCCACGGCTTTTTAATCATACCCTCTCCTTGGAATTCCCTTTTATGTCAATTACTCAAAAGAGTTGTTGTGTACCGTCTCTCACTGGTGTACCTTCTCATCTACCAAAGTAAAGATGTGATTTCTTGGACCTTTTGATGGGGCCCTGAGTGGGCCAGGACAACCACGGCCACAATATGCAGTGCCTGGGGCAATACAGTTCTGACACTAACTACCTGGCATTAGTCAGATTTCCCAGTTATGGGCACAGGCCCCAGCTAGACTACTCTTAATAGAAATGATAAGGTGCCCGCACCATATGATCTCATCAGAATTCAACTGCATCGCGTTGTTATCATTTGCACTGTGCTCAGGGAGCTAAGCTCAGGACCAGTTAGCTAGTTAACAGTGGAGCCAGTACCTTGGCTCTTGCCGCTATCATCCTGCTGCCATTTCAGAGAGCCCAGCACCCATCATTGTTTCATCCTTTCATGCAGTCATGTATGTCCTTCCTACTGTGTTTTTGACCCTCAGGTTAAACACCTGCAGTTACAAAGCATCTCCAAGGTTCTATGTAGGGAAACCCATGAACACTCAAGGTGCTGCCTGCAGAGTGTCTGTCCCTAGAGAAAGTCCCTCATGCATTCCTCCAGCCTCATGGTGATGCAGTTTGTGACAGAGTTCCAAAACCTGCCAGGTCTATAGATTGATGCCTCTTGTACGGACCTACATTTCCATAAAGCAGTCTCATCAGTGAAAAGAGAATTATACCGTGCTAGGAGCTTAGAAGAGAAGTGTATTTGAATTGAACACATTTTTCTCTAATATTAGCTTTTTAATTCCCTGTGCCAAGTTGTATTGGGTATCTGTGGCATTCTGTCCCACTCAGAACATAGTAATATAAAATTAGCCCTGTCATAGGCACTGCTTCATATTGCAGTTTTATATTTCCTTGGGATTATAGAGAGGTGTTTCTCTGTTAGTTTTTCTGACTTTCACTTATTTTGAAAATCATTGTATAACATCATAAAGGAAAAAGATAGGATACATTGCTGTGCGCCATAATGGGGATGAAGTTTTGTATTTTGCTTTTTATGGTTACTCTTAAAAGACATGAAGTGGTTCTTAGGGACGGCGCACCATGCTTCTGCTAAAGGAGACAGTTCACAGTTCTTCCCCTCTTCCCCCCTCAGGCGCAGCACACCCACGATGCCATCACGGAGGCCTCCCAGCTCATGAAGGAGGCTGTGGACGACATCATGGTGACGCTGAACGAAGCTGCCAGTGAAGTGGGGCTGGTGGGCGGCATGGTCGACGCCATTGCAGAGGCCATGAGCAAGGTGGGCCTGGGCTCCCATCCCTCTCCCTCCCTCCCTGCCCCAGTGCCTCCAAGGTTTCCCTCCAATCTGGTCCCCAGGTGCTTTTCTCTCTAAAAGGTACCTCTCTTTCCTTGAGGACTCTGATTAATGTACAAGTGCCTTATCATATGTTCAACAGTATTCATTCTTCACTGTTCATTGATGACTTCGATAAGCCAGTTGTACCCTTCCTTTCAGTTCTGCGTGGGGGGAAATGGAGGTGCGGAAGGTATCCTTGGTTACTTGGCTTCTAAAATGGAAATAATTACCCATCTCCCTTGTCTACCTTATAGAGTTATTATAGGGGGGGAAAAACTCCCAAATGAAACTGATTGCCAAGTGCAGGCCTTTGGAATGGCCACTTTGGAACTACTGGGATCATTTTAAACAGCATATTCCTGGGCTCTTCCCCAGCCCTGCTCAGCTGGGATCTCTGTGGGGTGGAGGCTATGGATCTCTATTTATAATTTTTAAATCTCTCCAGATTATTAAAATCTAGCCGGATGCAGAAACCACTTAAAGGAGTATGTTTAAGATCCCTTAGTGAAATCTGGCAGGCAGTAGATATAGAAGGCCCCATGAGTATCGTTTCTCTTCTAGTGACCCATCAGTTGAGTTGATTCAGTAAGGAATTATGACTGGAGACAGCTTCAACTCTGTATCTCCTGCTCTTTCCCCCAAGGAATCCTCATTAGTCATGTCAGCTTGATATTCATTAGAATTGACAATTGTTCATAAACATCTCATTGCTATCCTATGATAGCATAGCCACGACTTTTAGATATCACCTGTGTTTTGAAATGTCCATTGATTGTGAATACATTCTTGTGGATTTTCAGGATATTAAGCAGTCTTTAATTGCTAATTTAGAGAAGATGGGTTGGTTCATATCTCCATAAATAGATGATAGCCTGAAACTATAATTAGGATAATTCCCTTCGACATTATGCAGTCATTATCAGACAGATGAAGTCACAGGCCGGGCAGGGATGCTGGGGCTCCCTTGCGAGACTCCAGGCTTCGTCTTGTTAAAGCACTCCAGTAATTTCTACTGTGGGCTTCTCACGGTTTGGCAGAAAAGAGTGACATTCCCCTCCTTTTCAAGGCCCTCGGATGAATCTCAGTGGGTTTGTTTGGTTTTTAGGACATCAGAATACCCGAGCTTTGAAAATAAGCCGTGTGTGCACCAAGGGTATTAAATGATGGTGCTCAAGCTTTCTCAGTACAAATTAGAAATCCAAGTGATAATATTTTTCTTCTCAGGAGAACGTGTTTTTCACAGTCACTGTAGTGATGGAGGGTATAAGTCAGGTTCCTGAAGTTTTCTCTTGATAGTCTTTGAGCCCTGCAGGCTGGGATGGCTTTTCAATATGGAGAGCTGTGCTGTGCAGCTGATGTCCATGGTGTAGATCCTTGTGTAAGGGCTGGGAAAGAAGTCTAGTGTCCCTGATGGGAACGCTGACAGTGTGAGCCACAGAGGTCAGCAACAAAGGTTTCTACCACCCCTCTCAGTTTTATAAAGTATACAATTGGAGTTTCATTAATACCCATACTCAGACCTGACACCCAAGGTGGACCATACAGTGCCTCTTCCCCATTCCCCACTTGCCCAGCCCACCTCAGCCTGCCCGTGCTGGGTACCTGGTGGCAAGTGGCGCTTCAGGTCCTTTGAGCTCCTCCCTAAGCAGGAAAGCATTAAAAATCTGGCATTTCCTGGTTTCAGTTATTTGGTTAAAATATTAATATACTTTCAGAATCCTTGCCTACAATTCTCAAAGACAGTTATTGGCAGAAAGTTGTGAATGCACCCAAAGTTAATTATAACTTGGATGCAATTCTTGACACTTTTGAGACTTCTGCTATGGAGCTTCTCTCTGTAGCCAAGTCTCCGGAGGTTAACAGGAAGTAAGCAGCTTTATGGGTGACCTTGGACAAATCCCTCAGGCTCTCTGAACCTTGGTTTCCCCCATTCAGTGACAGTAGTTCTCAACTGTGGAAACAAAACAAATAAAAATATTGCTATTTGCATCACTATTATCTCATAAAAGAAAGGTCATGTTAACATTTTTTTAAAGTAGGAAAGCTATAATCTCAGAATAAAGTAAAGTTCTTTCAACTAAATTCATCCTTTTGTTCTTTTATCATTGTCTTCAAAGTGGTAGAAGGTTCATCTTGGTGGCCGGTGGCGCGGTATCTAAGTTGTCCTCTAGCTTCAACCCTCTGGAGTGTATGCAGCTCTGCCACATCTCATATGAAGGCTCTCAGCAGATAGCCTGGTGTGAAGAAGATACCAGTCAGTTTATACTGAGTGTATGAGTCCACAACTCAATTCTCATCTCGCCTGCAAGGCTCCCATGATGTGATGGAGATATTTGGCAGCATCGATCTTCCTGATAAAGAAACCTAAAAAAAAAAAAAAAAAAAAAAAAAAAAAAATGCTAGCTAGCCTGGAGTCTGTGTTGATGGTGGAAATTGACCCTGGGCTGACAGACCCATCACACATAGGCTACAGCCATATGTTCCTTTAATTCACACTGTGGCGTGTGCCTGGTTGTGATGTTGAAGACTCCATCTAACAGTTTTCTAATTGCCCCCTTAGCCTCTCGTCTTTTCCCAGACTACAAGTTACCTGGCAGAGCTGTCAAAGCGATCTTCTCAACCGTGTCATTGCCTACCCCAGTGCCACCATTTTTCTCATGACTTCAAGGTTCTTTATTAAGCAGATCCAGCTTCATTCCCACCACTCTCAACAGTCCTCTCTGTTCACTGTTCTTACTCTTTATTTATATTCACCTTGTCTCATCTATTGAGTACCATTCAGCAAACAATGGTGACAGTAACAATGATGATGATGGTGAAGATGGGTTACCTTTTTCTTCATCATAATCATCATGGACATTAGCATCTTCTTCATTATCATCATCATCAACTCCTCTTCCTTCATGTCAGCTCTTGACTGGGTATAATCTCAGCTGATCTTTACTACAGCCTGCTTGGAAGTTTCCAGTGAAGGATCTGAGACTGGGAGAGTTTAAGCAGCCAGCTTTAGGACCATTCACAAGCCCTGGAACCAGGTCTTGAATACAAGTCTTCTGAACCAATATGTCCCTAACCCCTCAAGGAACAGAGCCATTGTTCCACTTCTCAAACTCTTCCACCCACAGAGATCTCACCCTTCTCTCAATTCCTTTTGCACTCAGAGTCAGACAAGTAAATTCTATCTGGTGCTTCCAATGTCTTATTTCCTGACTTAGATCAGAAGTAAGTGTTCCAGGGTATAGACACTCTTTCTGATGTAGGTGCTGCCTCCTCTCCCAGCCCATTTTCATCAGTCTGTGCTTCCCTTTAATTGGCCAGTTCATTCCCACCTTTACACTCAGATTCTATTCCTACTCCTTGGGACGCATACCCACTTCATACTTCATATATGTAGCAGACTCCTCCCTGTGGTAAGACTTGGCTGAAAAATCCTTCTTCTGGAAAGGCCCCCCCCCCCCACTCCCCTCAGGCAGCGCTGGGGCCTCTCCTTGCCTGTGTTCCTCGAATGCCTTACATGTACCTCTACTGAGTCCTCATTGCAAAAGCTCAGGGATTCTGTTGACTCTGGGCCAAAGAAACTCTGTGGGCCTCTGTTTTTAAAGTTCCTCATTCTAATAAGTTCAGCCCACATTTCAACTGGCCTCTGATGACCTCTTGGTTCCTTTCCTCTCCTCCAGCTGGACGATGGCACTCCTCCAGAACCAAAGGGAACATTTGTCGACTACCAGACGACTGTGGTCAAATATTCTAAAGCCATTGCGGTGACAGCTCAGGAAATGGTAAGAAGAAGAACTGCCCTTTTATCCGCCCGCCACTGCGTCTTTAATTCCGGGGTCTATGTGGGAGAGATTAGTGTGTGTATCTAGTCCTCCTGGGCCCCAGCTCCTGTCCTTTCCCCGTGGTCTCGGTGGCTGCCTGTGGTCTAGAAGCCCCAGTCCACTGCAAGAGGAAATTAAAAATGGCTGAGAACTTGGGCATGAGGACCGGGGAGCAAAGGAAGGAGAGACAGTGAGAATCAAGGAGGAAATGAGAAGAAAGTTTGGGCTACAGGAAAGGAAAAAGAAAAAATCCTCTTCACCTCACAAAAGACTTGAGGTGTTTTTATAGATTAAAATTATTGTACAAGAGGACATGTGGGCATCAAGCATAGATTGATGAATCAAATTACAATATTTGAATACAAAGATTGACTGTCTTTCAGACAAAATAAAACACAACGGTTATGTGTAAAAATATTATTTTCCTTATAATAGAAGGCATGTAGCTTTTTTTTTTTTTTTGCTAAAATGCAATCATAATTGTATCATATGGACCTTTAGATATAAATGGCAATGAGAAATAGTTGAATACTACTTGATATGTTAAAAACTTGAACAAAAGATGACAAATGGTGTCTTCTAAGATTTCATAGGAATACTAGTCAGAAAGTTCCGCTCAACTTTTGAAAGCCCAGGTGGCACAGGATATGATTTTAAAAGCCACCTCAGATGCTAGCACATGAGCCGGAGCTGAGAGATGGAGCAACCTTCCCAGCTGGAGGGACCAGGCTGTGCCCACTGCCTGTGTGGATGGTTTTGTCATGCAGTCGTGTGTCCACTAGAGGTTGAGCTTGGACCACAAAGGCTTCCCTGGCTGCTGCTGCTCATTCTTAGAAACTCTGGGATTGTGCCAGGCTGGCTGTTCTTTAAAAGGTTTGGGGCTGGGGAGGGAGGGAGGAACAGTGCCCATCTCATGGCTGTGAAAGGCTGGAGCGGGGCCACACTGGCCCTGCTCAGGGGCAGGTCAGAGGTCACAGGTCACATCAGGCAGCCCTCCGGTGCCAATGCCTCCGAGCAGGGAACACAGCGCAGCAGAGGGTGCAGACATTTTGAGTGGCCTTGTGGAGTTTCTGGAATATCTCCCAGGCTAGCTTCTCGGCCGGCCTGTCCTGACCCTGGTGTCCATGTTCTCAAGGAGCCTGGCCTCGGCTGCATGGCCGCTCCTGGGATCACTAGCCTGGGCCTTGCGTTGGCACAAGTCCTGCTTCATTGCAATGGGGCGCCCCAGAATCGCGGTGCTCATGGCAGGGCTCAAATGAAGCAACTCTTGGTTACAGCCTCACTTTCTCGGGGTTCAGGGTGCATTCCTGGGGACCCCTACACCTGGGCCGGAAACCCTGTGGCCTTTCCTGGTACACATGGTTGCGGGTTCTGTCCCGCCTCAGTGGATGTGGAGTCAGTTAAAAGCCCCTTAAAATCAGGGTCTTCAATTGCTGCAGACAGAGAAAGCTGGTCCTCCAGAGCCAGAGAAGAGCTGGGGCAGCTGGGAAGCCTCTGACCCGGGGGACGGGGAGCTTTCTGGGAGGCAGGCCAGAACTACTGTTGTGAGGACTAAGGTGTTTTGTCAAAGGAAGAGGAACAACATGAGGCCAGCATGTTAGCTAGGCAGGATCAGCTAAGGTAAGTTTTTCTATGAAACAGGAGGAAGACACGGAGCGTCTTGATAATAAAAATGTAGAACTTGACCACTTAGGCTGCAGGATACCCTTAACTCAAGTTGAGGCCAAAACCTTGCTTTCTTTGGCACAGACTCACTTGAAAGCTGTATTCTCTATAAATGTCTTCCTCCGAAGCATTTGTCCTGTCCGGCACTTATGTCATGAGAAGTCCTTTGCAGCTCTGTCCTCATGCCCTCTCGTGCCGAGGGGGGCCCACGGCTGGGTTCCTGGAGACCAGACGACCCCCCTGCAGAAGGGTGTGGCCAGGGGGGTGCCCTGCACAGGAACTGCACCCTGTGGTTTTCCTGGGGAACTCCCCTGGTGACCAACCCGCAGGGCAGGGCTGGCTGAGTTTCCACTCTCACCTCCCAGCCTGGACCCCGAGGGCCTGGACTCCACGCTGCCTGGCCTGAGCCTAGCATGTGGCCCATCGGCCAGGACCTGCCAGCCTGAGAGGGCCCTGGCCTGTCGTGTGCGATGCAGCATGGGCTTCGCTTGTACTGCCCTCTCCAGTGTCCAGCCCCAAATGCAAGCCAAGCGCTGAAAAGTGAATGAAGCCTTGTGGCCACCGGAGGTATTAACACATGATTCTCATGCTTTTCTCTGTGTGTGTGTGTTGTGTCTTGCTTGTTTTCTTTTTCCAGATGACTAAGTCGGTTACTAACCCGGAGGAGTTGGGAGGACTGGCTTCACAAATGACCAGTGACTATGGGCACCTGGCTCTCCAGGGCCAGATGGCAGCAGCCACGGCGGAACCAGAGGAGGTCTGCCACCTTAAGCCCCTGTTTTAAGAAGCCAACCCACCCTGGTGCCCACTTCGGGGGGGTGGGGGGAAGAGGAGGGGGCAGAGGATCCTCCGTAGCTTAGCTCCATTCCAGAAGACCTCAGCCTGAGAGGCAGAACCAGGCCTCGTACCCGCTGCATGCTGCCAGCCCCCAGGTTCAGGCCCAGTTGCCCAGGCTGTGCTCAGGGATCCCTGTGCTTTCTGAGGCCAGCTGGCCGGGGTCTGGGGCCCACTGGGGAGGTGGGCTTTCCCACAGAAGGACTCTCTTTGCCGTGTTCTATCAGGTTACCTGGCCCCTGGCCCATTGCCCAATGCCAAGGGCAGCCACCCACTGCCATCTTCCTGTTCTTGCCTACTCCCGCCTAGCACGTTTCTCTATTATTTTTATGTTTTCCAAAGGCTGGCTGAAGTGTTGGGCTGAGTCGCCTGCTTTCATAAAGCAGCGTCTTGCCCAAATATTTCTGGTGACTTTCTGAGACCTGGCCCAAATCCCTGTCCCCATCTCTCCTGCAGACTTCTCTTCGTTACCTACCTGCCTTCCCTATGCTCACTTTCCTCAGTGGCCAGCACAGACGTTGTCTCAGAATGCCTGAATCCTTAAGAGTTAAATGGCAAATGTTTGGTCCCAAAAGGCATTTCTGAGCGTTCCCATCTCTGACGCCTCTGAGCAATGGCATGGTCCATGGGAAGCACCCAGGGCCCCAGGGAGAGCTCTGGGGCGCCTGGCTGCATGCGTGTCAGTGTTAGCAACAAGAAAGGGCTCCGTCCCAGCACCTACGTGGCTCCTTAGGGAAAGAGAGCTCAGTCTGAACTACAAAATAAAGGGGTGGACTGCAGGGGCCTGGGAAGATGGAGGTAACCACTTCCCATGAAATTCTGCAAGCTCTTCATTGAGCGCAAACCCCGTTCGCCACGTTCCTACATGAGCCGGGTGGTCACACAGAAGGCTGTGCCGGGTCAGTCCTTCTCCTGGCGATGGCAGTCAGTGTCCCCTGCCACTCGGCGCTGCTGTCTGTCCTGGGAGTCAGGTCTAAGCATGTCTTAACAAAGGCTCCCAGAGACACCACAGAGAGGAAGGCCCCACGCAAAAGCCACCTCTAACGTATGTTGTAACAATGCATGTAAGTAGGAGTGTCATATATATGTACTTGCTTTACATATATATCTGGCATGGGATGACTTGAGTCTCTAACAGTGCCTGCATTTTGAGATTTTGAAAGTGATTGAGTATTTAGGCTGCAGCATGAATAATCCTTTCATAATGAGTCTGTCAAGTTACCACCAAGAAAGAAAAATTATGAGACCCACCTGGGGATTCTGTTGATCCATCAAAAAAGGCCCATCATTTAAAAAGAGAGAGAGAGAGAGAGGGAGAGAGAGAGAGGCCGATCATTTGGACTCATACTTATTTGACTTGTAACTTTGAATTTCTTAAGCAAGTGTAAGGGAGCTTATGTTACAGGAAGAGTCTGGTTGGACCAAGGAAAGAAGTTTGGCTTCGCAGGGAGATTACAACTGAAAGACTGTGATTGCGAGGGAGGGTTGGTTTGGTCGACAGCTCTCTGCCTTGCTTGGTTTAAACGCTGGCCTGCCTGTGTTAGCGAGTGCAGACACAGTAATCTGCTGGAGCCCTTTCCACATCCGAATTCCACCCCATGTGTGAAGCAGGCAGATTATCTTATTGCAACCCTGACCGCGGAAGCAAAATATAAGGTGATGGCCACAGCAGGCAGGAAAAAAAAAAATGTGTTGTTGAAAGCACAACCGGTTGCTTTAGTTCTGAGCCCTGCGTTCATAGCAGCTGATGTTTTCATTAAGAGTCTCCCTTTTTTTCCTCCTACATCTTGAGGTGTATTTTACATTCCAGACACAAACAGTGTGACCCGGAGCGAGAAGGGGCAGACAGAATATAAAATTTCCAGTGGCTTGCAAAGGAGAATTCTCTGTGTGCATTCGCCAGGCAGATATTTGGGGGGAAACTGAGAAGGCTAGGAGATCCCTGAAGCAGGGTAGTTTTTTATCCCAAGACCGTGGAATTATTTGTACACGCAAGAGGGCCCCACATCACAGCATGTGGAAATATTTATTTCCAGGCAAATGAGCCGCTGCCCTCGCTGCCGCCCTGCCCGCTGCTGTGCCAAGTCAGCGTCCTGGTCTTTTCCAGATGGTCACAATTACAGGAAAAGGCACAGCGCTGCCCTCCGAACATCATGGACATCACAGGGGAGCTTTATCTTGCTTATTGTTCCAGGGAAAATGGAAATACTTGTTGATATTGCTGTGAACTTTCTTTAGAAAAGTTAAAACCCTCTGATAACTTTGCAATTTAAGATTGGGTTCTGCTTTTAAAAAAAAAAAAAGGAAGGAAGGAAGGAGGGAGGGAGAGAGAGAGAGAGGGAGGGAGGGAAAGAGAGAGAGAGAGAGGGAGGGAGGGAGGGAGGGAGGGAGGAGGAGGAGGAAGGAAGGAAGGAAGGAAGGAAGGAAGGAAGGAAGGAAGGAAGGAAAGAAGAAAGAAAGAAAGAAAAGAAAGAAGAAAGAAAGAAGAAAGAAAGAAAGAAAGAAGAAGAAAGAAAGAGAAGAAAGAAAGAAAGAAAAAAGAAAGAAAGAAAGAAATGCAGGTGCTGTGGGCTGCAGCTCCTGCGTGGGGCCTGGGGAAGAGATTGAGTGACCAACGCTCTGCCACAGGAACGTTTGGGAGCCTGTGGTGGGGATCGGAAGCCCTCCTGTCCCCGTAGATGGGTGTCCGCTCTCAGACTCGCTCAGCTTTGCGACACACTTTCAGACACACTTTCAGAGCCGAGACAGTGCTGCCCTGCTTCTGTGGCACACACCCTTTCCTTGTTCCTTCCACTTCTTCTGCCGACAGAGGAACCATCAGGTTTGTCAGACACCGTCCATGGCCGCGTCCCAACGTTCACATGCTCCCCAAGGGACAGTGCGCCTGACCCAGGTTCAGATGCAGTTGTTTTTAGAGCCTGAGGAAAATCTGCGTTGAAGCCGTAAAGATGATTAGTATTTCCTTAGTCTCCCTCTACTCCCTCTAGTTGAAATGTGACCCCAAACCTCCCAAAGGCCGGGCTTCTGGTTCCCTGAGGGTGCACACCCAGGAGACCACCTTCTCCGTTTACTTCCATTTGAGGGTTTCCTTGAGGGTCAGGCCGTGCTTCACTAGAGTTGCCAATTTAAAACCCAAGCGTAATGTCTCTGAGCCACATTTTTTTGTGGTAAACACTGGTGGTGAGTTGGCTCACCCCGTATGCTGAGAAGTTTAGTGTCGCTTTGAGAACGTTATTCAAAGCCCTTATGGGTTGGAATACAGTCTCAGAAATGTCCCCTCGGGCCGTACAGAGTGTTCTGTGGGAGTGAGGTGGAGGGGGCGATTGCTTTGTGGCTGTGCTGGTCCTGTTGTCCTCTTTCACCGAGTGGCCTGTGGAAAAGAGTGAGGGGGAGCTGTCGATTGCATCCACAGGAGGAGGCAGGTGCTGTGCTGTCCTGGTAGCATGCCAGGCCATCATTTGTTCCTCCCCGTTTGACAGATGAGCAAACTGAAGCTTAGAGCTCAGTTCGTGTCCAAGATCACACAGCTCCCATGGTGTCGAAGCCAGTTTAAGCAACTTTTTGGAATAAGTGGAAGTTAAGAAGTAACTATGTGGAAACGTCAGGATTGGAACCCAGCGTTGTTGGGCAATCCCTGCTCTTTCCCCTGCCCCAGGCTGCCTCTCTTCACAACAGTGAGCGTTCGCACGGCACTTTCTGCTTTGTGAGGTGTTTTCAGTGGGTCGTCCATCAGCCCTGAGAAATGGGCAGGGCGGATTCCGGCCTGTGTCGCAGGTGAGGGAACCAAGGCCCCAGGAGGTTAGCAGGCTTTCCCCAGAAAGTCCGATGGCCAGGGAAGGGCGGGGCTGGAAGCGCAGCTCTGGTCCTTTCTGGTACCCATGGGGTCCACCTGGATGAAGGGCTGAGAGCAGGAGTGGAGCTGGGGTGGGGATCCTGAGATCCCTTCGCTACATTCAGCCCTCAGCCTGTGAAGATGAGTGAGTGAAGCCGATTTTAACCCCTCCTTTATGATCCTGCATCCCTCCTGCCTGCCGTCCCAATGGGACCGTGCAGCCAGGTGTACAGGAGGTTTGCATGTTCTAACTGTGTGACCTGGCACAGACCCCACTGCCCAGGCCCACGCTGGCACCCCAACGGTTTTTGCAACTGTTCCCTTATTTCGGTCTCATCCCTTTGCTTTCCGGTGCTGCTCTTCCCTGGTGCTTTCTAACTGGGATATCATCTTTGATGACCATGGTGCCACCTCCCCTATCAACGTTTTAAGATCTTCTCTACGTGCATGATGTCACCTCCAAGAAAGGGGCTGGGCTTCGGGGCCTTGGGGTGTGTTTTTATAGCCATGGCCTTTGAGAGTGATGGAGGACGTATTCCCATCACGGACCATGTCTGCCCATTGGTTTCCAGTTTGGGACAGCTCTGGAGCAGGGCCCCAGGTGATTTGGGGGTGATTGAAGAGGCCTGTGCTTGTCCCCATGCCCCATCTTCTGAAAACAGCTCTGCTCAGAGCAGGGTTCCGGTTTCACACCCTATTGTGCAGAGCCCTGCCCCAGGGAGGGGCGTTGGGAGTTCTGCACATTTGGCTCCAGGCTCACTTTGTTGCTGTTGTTGTTGTTAATCCTCATCCAAGGATATTTTCCCATTGATTTTTTGGGGGTGGAAGAGAGAGGAAAAGAAAGAGAGAAACATAGATGTGAGAGAGACGCATTGATTGGTTGTCTCCTGCAGGAGCCCTAAACAGGGGGCCCCGGACTGGGGAGGAGCCTGCAACCAAGGTACCAGAATTGAACCTGGGACCCTTTGGTCTGCCAGGCTGATGCTCTATCCTAGGGGTGTCAAACTCAATCAGAGAAGGGGCCAAAATCTAAAATCCAGCCTAAATCGCGGGCCGAATGGTTTACTGAACAGTCATAAACTGCCATTGTGATGGAAACGCAGCGGAGTGCAGTGATGACAGCGCGGTGCGGGCCACATTGCAAGGCCTGGCGGGACGGATTTGGCCCGCGGGCCTTGTGTTTGACACATGTGCTCTATCCCCTGAGCCGAACTGGCTGGGGCCAGTCTCACCTTTTAAACATAATTGAACTACCTTCAAATCTGGTAGGAAAAACTGCACGTACTGTTGAATGTGTTCCAGGCCAGATGGTAACCCTGGGCCCCCAGCCCCGCATCCTGGACCTGTGCAGAGCCCGGACTGACTCAGCTCTGCCCTGCCCTCTCTGGTCAGGACACTGGAGAACACCCTCCTGTTTGCTTTACTTGCTCACACGATGGGATTTTCCTAACACTGTGCAGCCAAAGCCAAGCGCAGCAGTGAGTTGGTGGCTGTGGCTGCAGCTGGCTTTCCTAACCCTGACTCTTCAGCTTGGGTTCACCCGGTCTCATTGTTGACTTTTATTGAGTCAGGAATATAAATGTTATCTTGTGACGAAGAGTATAGTAATGGTAAATTCTATTAATTTTGCATGTAGAGGTTTCATGAGAGCTTGTCTGGGGGAGTCAGGAGTCTGCTGCTAAGTGGGGGAATCCAGGTTAGGAAAGCTCAGCTCTGAGGAGAGGGCGCTGTGCTGGGTGGAGGCCTGGACACTCGGCTGCTTCCCAGGGACCCGCTGTGTGATCTTGGACCAGGCAGTCCCTTCTCTGGCCTCCATCTCTCCATCTGTCAACGAAGGGAGGTGGAGCTGGTGAGGTCGTTTTTCATTGTGTGATTCCACCAGTGCTTCTTCCTCCATTTGCCCCTCACCGGACTTCCTGGCACCACCTGTCACTCATTGAGAGATCGGCGCCATCCTCCCCAGCAGAGCTCTTGCCTTCAGATTTGCTCTGAGCCCTGCGTGCTTAGGGTTTAACCGTACAGATCCAGCAAGCATTGAGAGCCAGGTTGAGCTTAAAACATGATTGGGGCACCCGCCTGCTTCAATTTGACCTCATGCTTAAAGCAATGAGCATGCCCAGCAAAGGGCTGTATTTCAGTGGCATCCCCTGCGGGGATTACAGTGCCTCTCCCTCCTCCTGGTGTGGTGGCCTTGCTGCTGTCTGCAGAGCTGCTGGGCTGTGTGAGCCCGGTACCGCTCCTGCCGTATTCCAGGTGGGGGTGGTCTGCAAGAAGTCCTGCCTGGTTGGGAAGCTTTTGCAGCCCCCCTGGGTACCATAGAAGACACCCCAACTTTCTGGATGAGGAGAATCTCCCAGAAATGGATTTAAACTTCTTTGAGCCTTAAAGGGTTAAGGGAATTCCCTTTCCCCCTAAAAACAGGAAGTGTTTCATTAATAGGAGAATTGACATTTGCAGCCCCATTGCTCCTCAGAGTCCCCCTCCCTCCCTCAAACCACTTCCTGGGCTGAGAGTGGGAGACAGCACCCAGGGGGCCCGCATCTCCCAGGTTTTACTCCCAGGTCCGGAGGTTATTCAGTAGCTCTTCGTGACGGATGCTGGGCGGATAAGTCACAGCTGCTTACTATTGTGATATATATATATATATTTTTTTTTTTTTTTTAAATAACACTTATTGACGAAAGCCTAAAGGTTTGTTTTGTTTCTAGTTGCTTACCTGGGCTGGAGGGCAGATGATTATGACAGCTGTATTAATCAAACCCAAGTGAAAACTGACGGGAAACAGAGCCAGAGGAGTGCGAACTCTGGGGGTGGCCGTGGATTTGCTCCTAAAAGAGACAGCTGGCTTCTTTTCAGCAAAGTGCCTTTGATAATCACACAAGCCAGGGGTCAGGGAAAGAATGTGTGCCTGCTGTGCCGTTAGCTCTAAAAAAAAAAAAGAAATGCACCTTTTTTAAGGCCAACTCCAACCTGGCCTGGTAGAAAGGAAGCCTGGGCCCCATGTGGTCGCTCTCGGCATGGCTGCATCTGAGGTGGGGGAGTCCTGCTTGGTAAACATACAAATGTCACAGGAACCTGAACACTTTATAAAATATTCTTAATGCTAAAGCTTTACATTTTGAACTTCTCCTTGCCCTCCAGCACTGTGGTGAGGAATAAATGAAAGTAAAACCCATGGCCTGCTCAGAAGAGGCGCTGGCACACAGTAGGGGCGCAGTGGGTGCCTGTGGAAGGAATCACAGAATTAATTGTCCAGCAGAGCTCATCTAACTGACATGCTTATCAGGTGGCACGGGACACAGGCAAGCCATACACGAGGACAGGCAGCAAGCCCCAGGCAGGCACTATGCCGGAATGATGAGGTGCAGACTTGCTTCCTGAGGGCTGTGGGCATTTCACAGTCTCTAAAAAGGGGAAGCCAGATCAACCGAATTCCATACTTCCCCCAGCACAGGCTCCGAGCAGCAGTGGAATTTTCCTAGCCAGGCTCCCATAGGACGCAGGAGAAATTTTCCACGCAGGGAGGACCTCGATGGCCGGGTCCCTCACGCTTCTCCTTCCCCACCCCGGCTACCTCCCCAGATCGGCTTCCAGATTCGCACGCGGGTGCAGGACCTGGGCCACGGCTGCATCTTCCTGGTGCAGAAGGCGGGGGCCCTCCAGGTGTGCCCCACCGACAGCTACACCAAGAGGGAGCTCATCGAGTGCGCCCGCGCCGTCACGGAGAAGGTAAGGAGCGGCCCTGGGTCCGACAGAGCCACAGTGACCTGCTGTGAACAAGGTCATCAGCAAGAGACTAAGCCGGAATCAGCCCAGCCCAGTCAGGTCGGGGCATCTTCCCTCGAGCCCAGGGTCCCCCCAGTGATGGGGTCCCTCAAGGAGCTGGGGGTGAACCACAGGCCTTAAGGGGACTGTCCTGCCAAGGTCAGTGCCCCCGGTGATCCTCCGTGAAGGGCTCAGCTGCGGACAGAATGGACAGATGGTTGCAAAGTCCAGGATCAGCCTCGGAGCCCCTTCCTGCCTCCCCTTGGACACTTGTCCCCTGTGCTTCCTTCTCAGGGAGGCCCCTCATTGTTGGGGGGCTGAGTGAGAGGGACCTAAAGCTGCTCTCCTGTAACCTCTTTGTTTCCAAAACAGACGTGATGTGGGGGAGGGTGGAGCCTGCCCGAAGCTGCATGGCACCTGGCGGGAAAGCAGGGGCCTGCGTGCCATCTCTGACGGCCGGCAGTCTGTCCAGCGAGTCGCAGAGGGTGGTGGATGGGGCTCTAGGATCTCAGCTAAGTCACTCCACCTTGCCAGGCCTCGCATGCCTCAACGGTAAAAGAAGGGCCCAGGAATATCATTCATTCCTGGCCTGTGGGGTCGTGCAGACTAATGGCCACGGTATGCGTATAAGGCTTGGCACAGGGTCAGGCACACAGTTCCCTTAATCAATGCCAGCTGCCGTCTGTGAGCTCTCCTCTGGCACTGCCCTCCCGGGAGGTTTCCCGGTTCTTCGTGCCCCCTCGCTCCCAGCGGCCGCTTTGCTCTCCCTCAGCCCTTAGCCTTCTGCGTGGCTCAGTTCTGAGTCACGCTTCCCCGGGCAGCACTTGCACAGGCTGCACACCCCAACTCGGCGGCTTCCCCGCCCCTGCACTCAGCTTCTTAGGGCACAGAGCTCTGCCCTGTTTAGAAGCTTGGCAAGAGGACTTGAGGGGTGGGTGGGGACCCCTCACCTGAAAGCCGCCCTACAGAGGCTGCTCTGTAGGTGGCCCCTGGCCGGGGCCGAGATCTGGCCGCCTCCCGCAGCCCACAGGGCCATCCAGGCCTCCTGGACTCCACAGGATGGGGAAGCAAGTCTCCCAGCTCAGGAAGGCTCTCGCCCTCCTTTGAAAGCCCTTCCTTGTTATGGAGGTCGCTCTTGCCAAGTTTCCCAGTAGAAGTCCTTGGAGCAGGAGTAGGGGGAAGGGAGAGGAGGGGAGGGGAGGGTCCTCACCAAGTGGCATGATATTAGTGAGCCTGCCAGGCAGTGAGCCTTCCTGAGCTGGCCCTGATGGAGACGCCTGGGGAAGGATCAAAGGCAGAGAGAGGCTTGTTCAGAGCAGTCAGTCTACTTGGCCCTTCTGATCTCCTGCTCTCTCCTCTCCCTCCCCCTTCCCCTCCTCCTTCCCATTCCCCTCCCTGAATCTTTCTCACAGGTCTCGGCGTGATTCTGTCACTCGCCCAGCCATGTGCCCTTGCCTTGTTCTCTTTTCTGTCCTGGTCCCTAGTGACTAGTAGAGTGACTAGTAGATGCTCGATAAACCCCAGCTGACCGGCACGCCTTTTGCAGTGGGCGGGACACATTTTCCGACCCTTATTTTCACACTGGCTGAGAAGGCCCCTCCTGGACTCTGCTTACTTGCCTCAGCCTTTGTCCTCTGGGAGTTCATTCCAGAAATTGGACCCCTCCTTCCCAGGCCAACTCTGTGCCAGCCTGGCTCACCTTTTCCTGCCGGGACACAGCGGGGTTCAGCTTGGGAAGCAGTTGTCTGTGGGCTGGTCCTGGGACATGGTGGGTCCTCAGGAAGCGAGCTCTCTGCCCCTCTTGCCTGACTGTCCCCCCTCTGCCGAGACCTCAGCCGCACGGAGGGAGAAAGCGGTCAAACTCTGGGCCCCGTCCTGGTCGGCGTGCCTTAAAAATGCATTTCCCAAACACACCAGACTCCTCTTTGTGTCAGCCGTGGTCAGGGATGGGGAGTGTGTGTGCTCAGGGGTTACTGTGGCAGCTCAGAGGGCCTCCTGCCACGGGCCCATTCGTACTGTGTGCGATCAGTGGCCAGCAGGCCCCCCTGAGGGCACGGACAGAGTGTGCAGACTCCTCAGGAGGTCCGGCCATCTCTCCGGGAGAGAACAGCAGGGAAGGCAGATGAGCAGACCAGTGGCTGGAGAAGAGGAGGGAGGGGAGAGGCAGGCAGAGGGCAGAACCACTGGGAGCCGGGAGAAGCCGAGGGCGTTGGGAAGTGGGAGCTGGCTGGCGTGGTAGGAGCTGTAACGCTGAAGTCAGGAGCCGGTAAGAGTCCTGGAGAAGTTGAACAGGTCCTCCCCACAGCCAGGGAGGATCGTCCGCAGCGTGTGGTGGGGTCCGGTGTGTATCACGGGAGTGGCTCTAGGAACAGTGAGTGGTACTGCAGTGGGTATGGCAGATGGCAAGGCAGGGCTCCTGACACAGAAGGCGCCGGCATGCACACCTTACCAATGTGCTGGACCCTCGGGTCCCTGGAATGATTCGGTGGCAGGTGACTCGGGAGTGCTGGGGTAGAGGTAACATCCAGGGACGCCTCTGAGCTCCACTACGGAGAATTTTCAGTCAAGAGGTACCCTTCTTACTTAAAATGAAGACTATGTAAAGGTGTGTGACAAATAAAAAACAAAAAGAAGCAGCCCAGGGAGGGAGCGAGGAGTGTTGGCAGCGGGGACTGGTCTACAGAAATCCTCATCCGAGGGGACAGAAATGGCCACACCTTTCACAGGAGCCTAATCCCGTATCCCTGCTTGTGGGTTCAGCGACATAATCACAGCTAAACGACAGCATCGGCCCTCTCCCGAACCCTTACCCTGTGCCAAGTTCCACGTTAGACGTTGCACATACGTTTTCCTGCACTCAATCCTGCCCACAACGCTGATAGACAAGAAGTAATGGCTCCGTTTTACAGATGAGGAAACTGAGACGTAGAGAAGTAAACCCTCCTACCCAAGGTTAGGTGCCCAGCTAACAACAACGCTGGTGTTCAGATGGAAGGGTTGGCCCCAAACTGTGCTGTTAACCCGGGAGCTGCATCGACTCGCAGAGAAAGAACTCAGGGTTCTCAGACTGTGTGCACCTTTGCGTTACGTTTCCTCCACTCCCTCTGGCATTCGCTGTCTGCCCACAGGTGTCCTTGGTGCTGTCAGCTCTCCAGGCTGGGAACAAGGGGACCCAGGCATGTATCACGGCCGCCACTGCCGTGTCCGGGATCATCGCCGACCTGGACACCACCATCATGTTTGCGACCGCGGGGACCCTGAACGCAGAGAACAATGAGACCTTCGCAGACCACAGGTGCGGGCTCCTGGGTGGGGCTGGTCTGTGGAGACACTGCTCAGCAGCCAGAAATGTGGCCATCCAATTTGATTTCAACAAGACGTTCAAGTGGGGAAAGTGAACCACATCCTATATAATAAAAGGGTCATATGCAAATTGACCCTAGCAGCTGAATGACTGGGAATGACCAGTTTCTATGACACTCACTGACCACCAGGGGGCAGATGCTCAACACAGTCGCTGCCCCCTGGTGGTGGTCAGTGCACTCCCACAGGGGTAGCTTGGCTCAGCCACAAGCTGGGTTCATGGCTGCGAGTGAAGCGGTGGTAGTGGGAGCCTCCCCCACCTCTACAGCAGTGCTAGGGATGTCCAACTGACGGCTTAGGCCCACTCCTCGATGGACATCCTCTGAGGGCTCTTGTTCTGGGGAAAGGGCACAGACCAGGCTGAGGATCCCCCCGCCCCCCACCCCCCAAATGCATGAGTTTTCATGCACCGGGCCTCTAGTAATCTAAATAAGCACCTTTTGCCAGGTGTCTACATAGAGTCGTGTTCCAGCTCTGCCTCTCAGCCCAAACCCAGCCTGCTTTGCAGAGGGCGGCTTTCGGGTCTTCCACTTGCACACTGGAGCCCAGGCTACTGTCTGCTCACCAGTCCCAGCAGGATTGGGAGCATGGGGTGGGGGCAGGGACAGTAAGTTCGCCCATGGTTTGGGGTGTGGGACTTTGAGCCTCCAGTCTCTTCCGGGCTGGCTCTTTAGGCCTCACTTGAAAGGCTGGTGCCAGGGTCTCCACTGCTGCTGGAGACCACCCATATGCTCTCCCCATGTCCATTGCCCTTTCCCTCTCTCCTGAGCCCCAGGGCTGGGCTAGAAGAGAGTCCCAGTGGTCCCCCTGCCAGGACCCAGCCTGTTGGCTCTGATGTGCTGGGAGGGTCCCCGGTCCCTGTGTTCCCATAGCTATGACGTATGTGCAGGGAGAGGGGGGCCTCAGGAAGGAAGCTGGCCTCATTTAGCTGCAGGGCTGTTGGGCCTGAATTTTTCATTGCAGTTTTGCTTGTACACGACTCTGTAACTGCAGAGCTGACTCCTTCATGGAAGATGAGCGCCTCAGATAAGGGAGGGGAAACCTCTTCCTCAAAGCCCTGGCACAAAAAGCCCCTCTGAAGGGTTTCTTTTCCTCCCACTGTCAGTAACCACGCTTGGCCCTTGTCTCTCCCCTCCCATCTGCTCTCCCCTTCCAGGGAGAACATTCTGAAAACAGCCAAGGCCTTGGTGGAAGACACCAAACTGCTGGTATCCGGGGCCGCGTCCACGCCAGACAAGCTGGCCCAGGCGGCCCAGTCCTCAGCAGCCACCATCACCCAGCTCGCCGAGGTGGTCAAGCTGGGGGCCGCCAGCCTGGGCTCTGATGACCCTGAGACCCAGGTACGGGTGGGCCTGGGTGATGGGGGGGTCCTGGTAATCCCACCAACACTGACACCAGGCCTCAGAAGAAACCAAAGGCAAAATGGGAACTTGGAAGCAAACAGAGTGTGTGTGAGGGTGTCCGTGGTTTGGGGATGGTAGGATGGCCTTATCCAGGCAGGACTGTGGCATGGACTGCGGGGAGGGGTCAAGCCAGCAGATTTGAGAGGAATCTGTGCAGAAGACTCAGCCGGGCTTGGTACAGAATTGAATGCAGTGAGCATTTGGGGGTAAGGGAGAGCGAGGGGCAGGGCTGACCCCACTTTCAGGCTAGATCGGTGCGTGGGGGTGGCTCCACGTATGGAGCCCTCTAGAGCGAGCTGCTTGGGCGGGAGATGAAGGTAAGTTCTGTTTGGGGCATGTTGACTTAGAAGTGGCAGAGGGACGTGCAGGCACCACTAGGGTGTGGGCATGAACCCACTAGGGTACAGGGATGTGGATTCAGACGTGGTTGCCACACAGACTGTGACCCCAGAGCGGGGAACGTGTGCATTGGAGAAGGGGGATGAGTAAGGAGATCGAGAAGCAGGTATAGCTGCTAGGAGAAGAGCCAGGGAGACTGATGTGAATGTGGAGGGAGTGTTCCACCCCAGTGATGGCTGAGGAGTCAGGAAAAGGAAGGTCTGAGAGCTGGCCACTGGCCCACGTGACCTGGAGGGCAGTGGTGACCCCAGCCAAGGCCGCTGATGTGGAGTGGCAGGGAAGCCAGTGAGGGTAAGAAACGAAGCCAGCACCTGTAGACACCTGTAGACACCCTGCTTGAGAAATTTGGCTCTACAGTGGAAGAGAGAAGTGGAGGGGTAGGGAAGGGCTCTGTGCTCTTATACTCTGCCCTGATTTAGCAGTTTCATTGGCGTTATCTGCTTATGTCCCTCAGCCTAGACCCGTGGTTGGCAAACGGCGGCTCGTGAGCCACATGCGGATCTTTGGCCCCTTGAGTGTGGCTCTTCAACAAAATACCATGGCCTGGGCAAGACTATTTTGAAGAAGTGGCGCTAGAAGAAGTTTAAGTTTTAAAAATTTGGCTCTCAAAAGATATTTCAATCGTTGTACTGTTGATATTTGGCTCTGTTGACTAATGAGTTTGCCGACCACAGGCCTGGACTATCAGCTATCAAAAACAGGAATCACAGCTTATTAATCTTTGAAACCTAAGCCCCCAACACAGCTCCCAGTGCATAGTGGATACCAATCAAACATATGTTCACCTGTGCTTTTTGTGTGTGTGTTTTTTTTAATTTTTGTATTTATTTTATCTATTTATTTTAATATACTTTTTATTGTCGATAGTATGCTCACATGTTTTTAAACTAACAGCCAAGTGCAAAACTTACATTCCCTCTGTTCTCTCTATCCCAGCACCATCACATGTAGACACTTTGATGAAGCCAATAGACTAGGAAACCAGTCTGTTTGGCCCTTTTGGACAACATGGGTAGAGAGCTCCTTGCCATTCTGTGCCTGGGTCATTGACAGTTACTGTTCTGATGAGCACAGGCCACCAGCTCTGCTCCCATGTGGCCTGGGGCCCTGAGGGAACCTGGCGAATATGCCCCCTTTACTCCTTCTGCTGGATTTCTCTCTGACAGCATCAGAGCAACCCTTTCCCGTTTGAAGTCTTCACAGAAATCCCTGCTGCAGTATTGTTCCTACCCCCGTGGAGGAAGACAAAGCTTGAAAATGCATCTTTGGGGGGAACTCATGCTCTCCAAGCCTGGCTCAACTTTAGAAGTGACTTGGCCAGAAACTGTTAAAATCTTTGAATAGAGAAATGCATTGAATTGCTCAGTCTTAACTCCCAAGTGGTCTAGATATCCTAAAGCTTCCATTTCTAATGAGACCTTTAGAGGGAAATGTCCCCACCTGCCAGCCAGTTGTCCAGTGACAGGACAGGGCAGGTGGGAAAGTGGCAGCTCTGATGCTTCTGTCCCTCAGCCTCCTCTCTCTGCCTCTCCCCACTACCATCTCAGGAATCAGTGTGAGGTTCCCACATATCAGCCCTTCCCCACGAGCCCCATCCCAGCCCAACATGCCCTGGTTTCAGAGGTTGGCCACGGTCCCGCGCGTCCTGTGGGTGAGAAGGCACAGGATGGAGAAGGGGCTGTGAAAGCGCAGTGTCCCTGTGCTTGCAGCTAACGGGCACTCCCCATTTCTAGTATGTGTTTCCATGTACGTTGTCCAGTTCATCCTCACAGCAGTGCGGGGAGGTGGGCAGGGCTGTTGTTGCTGAGCTCATTTGTAGGAGCCAGAGCTTTATAGTGTAATATAGTCTGGAGGTGAAGACCGTGCCCTTGGGGTCACACTGGCCAGAGTTCAAATCCCAACTTCCCACTCCCAATCCTGGTAGTGTGGGCATAAGCATTTTAGTTCCCAGTTGAAATGGCAATGGTGAGGACTGGATGAGAAGATATGTGTGTGTGCCTGGCTCAGCCCCTGGAACACTGCCCTCAATAAAGTGAAGTTACTGTTGTTGTTGTTGTTGAAGTAGGAGTTGTAACTGTAGCACATGGACCTAGAAGAGTTTAATGTAATGCCCATTGTCACGTGTTCCCAAGGAAGGATGCCACATCAGATTCCAGGTCCAGCACGCTGAAAGACAGTCTGTGTTCCATTAGAAGAGGGAAGGTACTGTGTTCTGTGGGTACACACCTGTGTATTCATTCTTTCCACAAGCATGTGCTGAGTGCACACTAATGTGTCAGGCCTTGTTCTGAGTGTAAACTCACAAGCAGGAGTCCAGGCCAGCTCTCCGGATCTTAGATCCAAGTCAGGGGAGAAGGCAGAGGTGTTTAAGAGAATGAATACTAAAATAATTCCACATGCCGGTAAATGCTGTAAATAAAACAGGGCAAGCTGATGGGGTTGAGTATGGATGCGGGTGTAGGTGAGTGTGGCCGGGATACAGTTTGGGTGGTCCAGGAAGGTCTCTGAGGACATGACATTTGGGCTGAGACTTGGAGGATGAAAAGAGCCAGGTTCCAGACAGAGAACAGCAGGAGCAGAGGCCCTGCATGGGGGATGGGTTGGGCCTTGCAGTGGGGAGGAAAGACCCAAGTGCCTGTAGCATGTTGAGTGAGTCAGAGAACCCGGGAACCAAAGCCGAAGATGCGGTCGGTGGCCAGGGAGGCCTTGCAGGCCGGGATATGAGGCTCACATTTTGTTCTCAGCATTCTTGTCACCAGTTCAGAGCGCAGGTGAATGGTGCTGCCTCTCAGGTGTCTGCTTAGCCACCTCATTCTTTCTGTAGGCAGTGTGTCCGCACAGCTGCCCTCTGGGAGGTGTGTAAACATGTCAAATAGCCTGGGAGAGCTTTTCAAAGTCTGGATAAAGGATCTTCCTCCAGATCCTGCGTCAGAATGCCCAGGGGTGGCTCCCAGGACTCTGTGAGTTGCAGGCTTGAGGGCCACCGACTTAGAGACCCAGCTGCCCCCAGCCTGCCCTTGGGCATGTGCTCTAGGTGAAGCCAGTAGGTGACTGCGTGGGGTGCTGCTCACCGGGCCTTCCTGCTCCTCCAGGTGGTGTTGATCAACGCCATCAAAGACGTGGCCAAGGCCCTTTCCGACCTCATTGGTGCTACCAAGGGAGCTGCCAGCAAGCCCGCCGACGACCCCTCCATGTACCAGCTCAAGGGGGCTGCCAAGGTAGAGTGCAGCGAGCACGCAGGGGGAGTGAGTGCTGGGGAGAGAAGCACAGGGTGCACTTCGGAGCTCCTTTCTTGCTTGAGGAAAGGCGGTTTTGCTCATGACATCGGATCTGGAAGGGAAGGGGTAGGGATGAGCCCTCAGTGCCCTGTTTCCTCTCAGCCTTTCTTCCTGTGCAGGTGATGGTGACCAATGTCACCTCCCTTCTCAAGACCGTGAAGGCAGTGGAGGACGAGGCCACTCGGGGCACCCGGGCGCTGGAGGCCACGATCGAGTACATGAAGCAGGAGCTCACGGTGAGGAGCCAGCATCACCTTCCTGGGGCCCCCATGTCCAGCAGCTGGCCCAGCCCAGGCTTGTCTGAGATTGTGAGGATAAAGAGGTTCAACCCGGAGCACCTGAACTAGGGAGGCTCACTCCCTGCTTGCCCGAAATCCAACCTCATACTGTCCACCCCAGAATTTGGTTAGGATCCGTTTATAATTGTAATTAAGGGGCCAATTGAAATGTATCATGTAGGACAATTCAGGTTTAATGACACTAAAATTGCAGCATGAAACCAAAGCATTACAGAAGATTGCTGGCAAAGGGAAAAGTCAGGGTAGCCATTTGAGTTTTAATCATCTATACAATCGTGTAGACACACTCACAGCCCCTCTGGATTCCCGTTGCAACCAGCAGCCCTTCACTCTTGCTCGTGCCTTTTGGAGCCTGAGATTTGCCATTAGAAGAACCTGGATGCCTTCCCCTGAGACACTGCCCTTTAGACCCCAGCTCCCTTCTCTTTGAAGTGTCTGATCTCAGAGAAGTCCACCCTGTGGTCTTTCTTGCCTGGCTCCAGTGCTGCTGAGTGAAGATGTCCTGGTGCTACTGTGATATGGATACCTATCTATGATTGTTTTGCTTTTGTGATGATTGGACTGACTCACCCTAATCCCTGAAAACAGAAGTGGAAATGAGTGTTTCAAACTGAGAGTTCTTTCTAATAGGAGGTCTGGTTACAGCTTCAACTCCTTTTTGGAGGTGGGGGCGGAGGGACTGGCCTTTGCTGCCAGTTGTCCTGCGTCATTAGAATGTCACCTGTGAAGGTCACCAGCCCTTGAGGGTCAGCAGTGAAAATGAGTGGCTCCCCTGGGCTTTGGTGCTGGAGCCTGGTGTTCTTTCCTCCTGTCTTTAGTGAGCCCACCTTGGTTGATGTTGTGCTAAGGAACACAGGTGGTGTCCTTAAGGACTGCTACCTGGAACTTACCTGCCCACATGGGCTGGGGCTTTCCTACCAACATCTGGACACATGTTCTGACAGATGTGAGTGGGCCTAATGGTGGCAATGGGAGAAAATTTGAAATGTGGAGCTTTCCTGGGAAATTAGAGACACATGGTCCACCTAAGTATCCCAGTGTGATTTCAAATGGACCCAGATTTGAAGTGGACACAGGAGGTTCCAAAGAGCATGAGGCAGGAGGCCACATTCCTATGGAGGGCTCTATGTGGCCTTCATTCCAGTGCAGCCTGGGGGGTGGGCCTGCGGGTGGGGTCCTGCCTTAATTGCAGCTGCCCATTTTTAGGGAAGTGATGTCTGACACTGATGGGCACGTGGCAAGGATAACAGCTGTGCCCTCCTTTCTCCACTGAGATCAGGGAAGACTCCCCTGCTGAGACGTGGCTGCTCAGGACTGAACACAGCAGCCCCAGCTGATGCAGGAGTCCTCACGGGCAGGGCCAGGTGCACACTCAGCACACAGCCAGGCACTAGGCACTCCTGGTGGGGAAACAAACCCGATGGGCTGGAAGCATGAACGGGTGGCTTGACTGACAGGTGGAACTTTGAAGTGATATATTTATTTGCCATGGTTAATTTGTTCCAGCTCCTCTGGAGGGGTGTGTGTGTGAGAGATGTGTGGTTAAATAATTCACATTGTCACTGTGGCACACTCCACATGAACACCTATGCACAATTATGCAGTTATATTTGTAAGACAGGCCAAGAATAGAAGAAACAGAATGTTTCATTCCCCCCATGCCTACACCCCTTTAAAGAGAGAGAGGTGAGTCCAGATTGATGCATCCAGGTCAGCCAGCATTGGACTGCAGAGTTTCTGGGGATGGGAAGCCACAGACCCACCTTCCCTGGGGTGGATGGTTTCCAAGCACTGAGTACCCAATTTTGCAACAGACACGTGGGTTAATGCTATAGGTATATCGCTCTGCCCTCAATGTTCTAAATGCCGAGTATAGGTGTGCAAGGCTGATCCATGGTAGCATCTTGAAAGCAAGAACGATATTACTATGCTCAAATTAAATTTCTCATTTCCTGCCTTTTGCTTTCTTCCTATTGCCGGCTCAGTTTTCAGACTCTGAGCTGCAGCCTGGTCCGAAAAGAGTAAATTATTTTTGTCCTTCCCTTTCTTATTTTTCCCCCACCTCTTCCATTTCTAACTGAAACAGGTGTTTCAGTCGAAAGAAGTACCTGAAAAGACATCATCACCTGAGGAATCGATAAGGATGACAAAAGGCATCACCATGGCAACAGCCAAAGCGGTAGCAGCGGGAAACTCGTGCAGACAGGAGGACGTGATCGCCACTGCCAATCTGAGCCGGAAAGCCGTGTCAGATATGCTCATGGCTTGCAAGGTAAAAGCCTTGGTGCTGTTCAGGATGGATGGGTAGTTCTCTGTCATGAGTGAGTTGTTTGGTTTGTACACAGGAGCAGCTCAAAAGTAGGGACTGAAATGCATGCGGAAGGCGTGTGCGCTTCAGCCTGAGGGAAAAGATGCTAAGTTAGTTCTGCGTGTGAAGGGGTGGGGTCGCCCTGCTGATGTAGCCGCTCACTTCTCCTCTCAGTTCTGTCTTCACAGACGAGAGTATAGTGCAGGCCGTTCTGACAGCAGGAAATGGGTCAGTGGCCCTTTGTTCCAAATGAGAGCTGCCTTCCTTGCCGGCCTGTACCCTTTCCTGCCTCTGTAGCTCATCCCTTCTGTGCCAGGAGGGGTGCTGCCATAAGGGGGGAGGAAGTGAATTAGAGGAACAGAACAGAACGTTCTCTGTGCCAGGCATTTTGGAGAAACTCTTCTGGCTCTCAGATAGATAACCAGGGCAGCTGCCCTGAGCCAGTGCTTTGTAAGGGAGCTGGGGAGACCTGAGCTTTATGGCCTTCACTTTATTTTCTATTAAGAAAGTGAGCCATAAGAGAGAACTCTCTATCCCCTACATCCGTTGAGCACCATCCCTGCCCCTGAGATTCTGACATCTCCTCAGTGTTAATTGGTGACTCCCTGCAATGGTGAGCAGGGGGTGGACCACAGATGTTGAAAGCTTGCTATTGCAGCTCCTGCAGCGAGGGGCATGAGGGCAGCAGGTGCAAGGTCCACCTGATGGTCCTCAGAAGGGGAGGATGAGCTGGAGGTGGTGTGCAAGGGCCTCGTGTGGGAATTTACTGTTCTCCTGGGCTTGGTGGAGGGTGGGGGCAGTGGGTGGCAAAGTCGTGGGGTCACATTCATGAGGGACCTCGTGTTCTGGAACAGGGAGTTTAGACTCTCTCCTGAGGCCATGAGTATTGGTCATTTTGATGTGCTTAATGGAATTGGCCTTCCAGAAAATGATGGCTCCAAAAGGGGTTCCAGTCTCAATCAGAGATTAGTAGTCGCCTAGCAAGGTGTGGCCCCAGTGCCACCCAGGTGTGCATGCAGGGCACCTTGAAGTTTTGGAAGGGTTGTCATATATATTCTCATTTGGCCCCAGATGGGAAGGGCAAGGGGAATTTTCCTAATTTGATGGATGATGAAACAGGCTTGGAGGGATTGACCGAGGTCACACAGCTACTTCCTCTGAGCCAGGACTGAAACCAGGCCTCTGAGCTCCCAGCCAGTCTGTCTCTGCTGCCGTGGCCTCACAGCCACCGCGCTCCGTCAGGGTCACTGTGGTTGAGCAGAGACAGGCACTTTGTCTCCATTAGACGCAAAATGAAAAGGAGACATTTGGGGGGAAATGATCAAGCTGTCAATGGCAAGCAGCTCTCATTTTCAAGTCTCTTTCTTCATACGCATTCCTCTGTTTGCAGGAGGGGAGGTTAAGTTTAAAAACTAAAAATAAAAAACAAACTCATTGGCCCAGCCTCAGCCCCTCCCTGGATCGGGCCATCCTGACTCTTCAGGACAAAAACAACAGCCAGGCTTGCTGACAAGCGTCACTGCTGAGCCCTGAGGCTCCTGCTGGGATATGATTTATTTAGCAGGCTGACACTTACATTTCCTTTGGTCGCCTGTATTTCCACCCCTTTGCAGAAAGGAAGTGAAGTGCACGCAATAGGGAATATGTAGCATACCAGGGATGGTGGATGGTGGATGGAGAAGGAACCCTTGTGCCAAGCAGCGGGCCAGGTTGCCGTGTGAGGCTGAGCAGGGAATCCAGGGCAGATATGGAAGCGCAGTAGGTTATATACTGGCCCACTTTATCAGGAAGGAAGGATTACACTAATTCCTTAGGTGGAGATTTCCCTACATCCTAAGTAAATTCTAGTGTCTGCTGCTTCCTGATCTTACTTCCATGTGCATAGGTTTGCATTATATAAAATTTTATATCTACTGTTAACAATTAACATTAGATGGTTGTTTCTATGTTGCTATAACTGATGCTTTTAATGACCAAGAAATACTCTGTTAATGAATACCATCTTTACCCTATCATCAGATATTTAGATATTGTCTGCATTATTATTTTTTTTTTATCATAAACTTTACTGCAAGGAACATCTTTGGGCATATCTGTTTTGTCTATGTTTTGGATTATTTCATTTTAGGCAAGACTCCTCCCAGAAGTTAGAACTTAGTGGGTAAAATGATAGGACTTTTTAATTACTGCTGGCTTGCTCTCCCAAAATGCCCTCCCAAGTCACAGAGCTGGCAGCACTGGACAAGAGCACTTCAGCCTTAGCGCCCACACGGCCCTGAGTGAGGGCCTTGCTCGTCAGCCACTGGAGGTGACACCAGACAGCATCGCTGTTGCGGCTTCCCCAGGTTTGTCTCTCCAGAGCGGACACAGGGCTCTGTCCTCACAGCTGGGGACACAGGAACGAGGATGACACCGTGTAGTGGCGGTGAAGAACGTGGTTAAGCTGTGGTTATGGGCATGGCCTGGCTCCTGCCTCCGAGGCCAGTGTGTCCTCAAATGCATAAAACAGGACACGTGAATGTCAGGTGCTGGCCACTGAATGATCCCTGCTTCTCTCAGAGGGCTGGGGGCAGGGTGTCAGGTATGGGGGGACAACAGGTGTTCCACAAGCACCCCCCATCCTAGGAAGGAGGGCTTGACTGGAAGAAATGTGGAGTCCGGTTACTATACCCCGTCCGTCTTGACCTGCTACCCTAATGTGTGATTCCTGTGTGTTCTGATTTGTGATTTATGTATTCTTGTATGCCCTCCCAAGTTCGAGAAAGAACTTGAGAGAACATACGAGAATCATAGAAAGGAAGTAAGGTCCTTAAATGGGTAGGGTTGCTAGATTTAGCAAATTCAAAATAAGGTGTCCCCTACCTACATGACACTTCTGTCATTATGTATCTGAGATTCAAATTCAGCTGGGCATTCTGTAGCTGATCCAGCAACCCCGGGAGGGGGTGTGCCATCTGGAATGATACATTGTGAATGAGTCGCCTCGGCGGGTCACGAGGGCACGGGAAAAGCGCCAAATGCTGCACCCACCATGCGTCCTGCTCGGCTTATCTGGGCCTGGATAATGCCAGGCACCCAAGGGTCCTGGGGAGCTCGCTGCCTGAAGGTTCCCAGGAGCCCAGGGCCTGGCTGGGCGCCACACCATGACCCCGGCGTGGTCAGGTCACAGCGGGAGGGCCTGGCTGCGATTAGCTTGTGAACGGGGAGGGGTCGGCGGGACTTCTCACGGCTCCGAGGAGACACGGCTGACCCTGGAGCCGCACATCTCCTGCGTAAGCCCAGTCACGAATCCTTCCTGACTTCTCAGGGTCTGGGGAATTTCTTAACATTTCATAGAAGGCGGGATGCGGGGACGGGGAGAAAGGGAAAAGAAGATAAGAGGGACCAGATTCGCTTGCTCTTGTCTGGCTCCAGGGCACTAAAAATGTCAAGACACAGCCTTGGAAGGAGCCTGCTGTGGAGATGGGGGGGCAGGGGACAGTGGAGGACCACCCCGCTATCCACGGGGTCAGGGCAGGTTTCTCAGAGGTCACCGACGTGAGGCAGCAGGAGTTCCAGAATCCAGAGTCCAGGCTAGATGGCACTGCCAGGCTGGAGACCCCACCTGGCCCTCTGGCTGGCTCTTTCTGTTCTAAGATGTCAACGCTCCTTTCTCTTCTCCAGCAAGCATCTTTCCACCCTGATGTCAGCGAGGACGTGCGTGCCAGAGCCTTGCGGTACGGGACGGAGTGCACCCTGAGCTACCTGGACCTTCTGGAGCACGTCCTGGTGGTGAGTGGGGGTGAGGGCCCGGGCTGGAGAAGAGCTCACTCAGTGCAGACCATCCCCTTTCCTCAGGCAAACCCCTCTGAGGGCGTTGTTCAGGCTGAGTGTGAGGCCGTGGTGGTGGCTGATAGATGGCCCACACGGCAGCCTCAGGCCTGCACCAACTCCCAGTTCCTAGGGTGGCTTGCCCCCCAGGCCCTAAGGGCCAGACCAGAAAGTGTATCGTGCTCGTCTGTGCATGCCTACCCCAGGAGCACGTTTAGAACGAGGGAGGTCGGGGAATACCAAGGCCTTTCCAGGCAGAGTGCTCCGCCTCCTCAGAGGGAAGGGAAGTCCTACGTGATGGATTACCGCCCTGGTCCTGACCAGAGGACCCCGGGCTGATTGAGATTACATTCCTGGCGAAGGCTGAAACTGCAATTAGGTCCCATGTTAAGTCTTGCTTTGGCGTCATGGCTTTTAGCACAGGGACTCCATTTGGGCATGTTTGGGGTTTTCTCTGTCACAGTCCCTCCCTTATGACCAGATTCTCAGCTTGACTTGGAGATGTGATCAAATGGAAGGCAGGAGCACCACACTCAGCTCCAGCTCTGCAGTCCTGGCGGCTTTCAGAGTCCCGGAGTGATAGCCACAGGTGTGATAGTCACAGGTCATGATGATGTTGCTTAATCCCTATGGCATTCACAAGTCACATCTTTAGGTTCACCCCCCATTGACCTCCTCCTTCCTGCCCCAGAGGTCAGCTTTTGTTGAAAGTGTTACAAAAGAGGTTTAGTCAAAAAGACCAAAGCCCACGTCTTCATCAGACTCCTCAGATTCTTCTTTCTTTGCCTCCACTTTCTTCTCCTCGGCTGGGGCAGCAGCGGTGGAGGGGGCAGGACCTCCGGCTGGCACAGCACCAGCTGCCGGGGCAGGTCCACCAGCCCCTGCATTGCAGGTGAGACACCCAGTGTTGACACTGGCCAGAGCCTTTGCAAACAAGCCTGGCCAGAAATGCTCCCCATGTACACCAGCTGCTTTACTGAGGGCATTGATCTTATCCTCCGTCACCTCACTTCATCGTCGTGCAGGATGAGGGCCGAGCAGATGCAGGCGAGCTCCGAGGCAGAGCCGTGGTGAGGGCGAGGGCTGAGGTAGCGCTGCCGGGAGCGGTGCTAGTCGTTGGGTAAAGTGAGGGCCTCACCTCCACACCGTGGTCTTAGCTTCCTCGGAAGAACCGAGCGCCTTACCGGCAGCTGGGAAAAACCAGGTCCACTCTCTTTAGACTGTTCTTCTTGGTTCCCTCCCTGACAATTCAATCTTAAGTAGATCATTTGCTTGGTGGATAGTGGCTGCAAACATGTGTTTAAGAGCTTTTGAGAGAACACAGTGTGCCAGAGACGCTATGATGATAAAAAAGGTAATTTCTAGTATTTGGAATGTACTTTGGAACCATAGTCCCCAAAACCCAAACCAGTCAAAACCAAATAGTGAAATTCAAAGTACCTTGTTGAGGGTGTCGCCTTTCTAAGCCACGTGGCTTGCTCCGTGGTCTTACATAACTGAGTTGCAGTTTCGCTAGAAGCGTTCATCCAGGTGCATGCTGGCCACAGCACAGGCACCTCCTTGCTCAGCTAATGGATAACCCTGGGCTCTTCTGTTGTGAAGAGCAACTTGGGACAAAGACTGAAAGGATTTTTCTTGGGCAGCTGTTGCTTTAACAGTGGATTCTGCAGTGTTTTCAGAGCGAAGGAGTGGATCCTGGGTATAGCCTTATTTTTATTTATTTCCAACTAGGGACCTGCCAAAGCAAGTGAGTTCTGAGTCATGGTAGGTCCTTTCTAACTCGTCAGTGTAAACTCGGGGGTTTGACCCAGGACTGTGTCTGTGCAGATTTGTGATCAATTGTATAACCTAAGAGGCATGGCCTGTTATGCACCAGCCATTGAGGAGAATGATAACCACTGAGGACAGAGTCCTGCCTGGCACTGCCCTCCTCCACTGTGCACTGCTCATGGTCAGATTGGAGCTTTAGCAACAAGTCCCAAGTCTGACAAGTAACCCCCCACCATAGCAATGGTCTGGGAGATGGGGATGATGGGTGGCATCATCTTTTCAGGCCAAGGCTGGAGCGAAGGAAGGAGACAAAAAGAAAGGGTTTCATGTTTGGTTACAATGTGCAGCCTTGATCCCGTGCCTTGGGTGGAAGCAATCTGCACTGATATCAGCTGTTTCTCTTCCTCGTCAAAGTGAGTTGTAGGTGTGCAGTGTCTGTGCAATGTCAGGTGGAGCCTTCTACTGCTCAGCAGCATCAGTGGGCGGGAGTATGTACTTGGTAAGGTCCCTTCAGTGGGGCTTGAGCGCTCCTCTGATGATGTGTCTAGAATTCCCAGTCACCAGGCTCTAGGCTGTGACCCACAGGATCCTTTAAAATGGGATCTGGGTTGGCATCTTTAACCTATTGATGATAAGCTGGAGCATTAGCAGCTTAACGGCAGCTGGTCCTACTAGCATGAGACAGCCAGGGATCAACAGAAGATTGAAAGCCAATAGGCATTGGTCTGCTGGTGACTATCTTGTGTGGGGTGAGATTATGGTTCCCAAAGGAGATACTGTGAACACTCATCAAGACCCAAGGCAATACGGTAGGCTAGGGGAGTCTAGGAGTTTCAGCAAATTTAGAGATTTTTAAATTTGAGGGTCCCATTTATTCTTTCTACCTTGCCTGGCGACCAAGGGGGATGAAGACAGTGATAATTCTGAGAACCTTGCAAATCTTTCCATCGAGGCTCACAGGATTTGCCCAAGGACGTGATCAATGGGAATTGTGGAAGGTACACCCTAAGGGGAAAACACATCTTTCTAACGGCTTCCTTGCCACTGTGAGGGCATTGGCAGTAACGAGTCGAGCCTGGAAACCCACGAAGCTGTTGCTTAGTTGTGGGCCCAGGAAATCCCTGGCTTAGCTTAATGCCTTTTGGAGACAGCTGCGTTCCTTCAGCACGGAGATCACGACCTGGGTAATGAACGCTGTCTAAAGATCGTTGAAATGCTTCCGCAGAGACTTTGTGTCCTTTTCAGTGAACTGTTGCAGCAAATAAATGGAATCTTCCATGGACACCTCTTTGGTAGCTGAGCTCAGCGAGAGGTTATCTACACGTTGTGAAAAGGCCGCCTTCCCTGGGGACCTGGAGGGTGTTTAAATCTCAGTGACATACTTAGGAGAACTAAGAGGGCCCTCTGTGCCCTTGAGGCATGACTGCTCAGGTACATGGTCACTTACTCTGTGTAAAGGCAAGTGGATGTTGACTGTGGGTCCTCAGGAATGCCGAAGAGGGCAGAACAGGGGTCTGCAGCAGTGAGCCGCTGAGTCTGGGGGAACTTGACGACAACGATGTTCTGGGTTAGAACTGGGAACCTAGGAATCGGTATGTTATTAAAAGCTCTCAGGTCCCCCAAATCCTGGGCAAATCGCCATCCTGTTCTCAGCATAGAGAACAGCTAGCACCCGGCAGTTAGGTCTTCTATGGGTGTGAGGCCTTGTATGGATACTGAGATAATTTAGGAAGAGGTCTAGTTACGTCTACCTGAGTCTCTATAGGTTCTGCACTCATTATTCTTCCCATGTCAATTTTAAAGGTAGTCCTGAGCCCAGTTGATGTAGCTCAGTGGTTGAGCATTGATCCAGGAACCAAGAGGTCATCAGTTCAATTCTGGGTCAGGGCACATGCCTAGGTTGTGGGCTTGATCCCCTGTGGGAGGTGTGCAGGAGCCAGCCAATTGACGATGTTTCTCTCTCATCAATGTTTCTATCTCTCTATCCATCTCCATTCCTCTTTCTTTAAAATAATCAATAAAAACATTTAAAAAAAGGCAGTCTTTAGATTTTCAGGCACTTTGATTAACTCAGGGGACCTTTGTTGGAATTCTTGTTCTTCTATGTCAAGAAGAGACACTAAGGAAAATAAAAGACTAGGCTCCGGCTGGTCAGGAAATTCTAAAGGGAGGTTTCTATTGGAAACAACACGTTAGCCCTTTTAATGTAGAAAGGAGGCCTCCCCCTACTGATTGACGCTGGGTTACAGAGCAAAAAAGGGTGTTTTTCAGTGAAAGATCCCAGTCATTTATTCTCAACGAGGTAAAATTCTCTCTAAACTTTCTTAGATATCCCCACTATGGAAACTTCCTTTTTACTCTGAGAATTTTGTTGTCCAGTGAAGGTGGAGTTTAAAGGAGAAAGCATAGCTCGAGTAATTTTAGTTTCTTTCCCTTTGGCTGTCTGGGAAAGTAGAGTAAGTCCTCACTTAACATTGTCAGCGGGATTTTGGAAACAGCAACTTTAAGCAAAAGGATTTAAAATGAAACCAATTGTACCATAGGCTAAGTTCATGGTCGGCAAACTGTAGCTCGAGAGCCACATGCGGCTCTTTGGCCCTTTGAGTGTGGCTCTTCCACCAGAAAGCAAGGCCCGGGCAAGTCTGTTTTGAAGAAGTGGTGTTAGAAGAAGTTTAAGCTTAAAAAATTTGGCTCTCAAAAGAAATTTCAATCATTGTACTGTTGTTATTTGGCTCTGTTGACTATATATAATGAGTTTGTCAACCACTGGGCTAAGTGATATAAACAAGAGTTGAGTTCCTACGGTATATTTCTGATTGCAGAAACATCATCACATTTCTAAATAAAGACCCAAAACACTTCTAATATTAAACATTGAAAGAAATGTGAGCTATACATTCATTTAAGAAAGGTTAATAAAAACAGATAATTCTTTACCAACTTGTTCATTCCAGTTCAGGGTCACAGATGCCTAGAGCCTATCCCAGCAGCTCACGGTACAAGGCGGGAACCAAACCCAGCCAAGACTCCCTTCCACTGTAGGTTCACTCACACCCATCCCCAGTCAGACTGGGACAGTGTAGATACTACAGTTCACCTAACCTGCACATCTCCGGGATGTGGGAGGAAACCGGAGCACCCGGAGAAACCCACGCAGACATAGGAAGAACATGCAAACTCCACACAGATAGAGTCCTTGGCTGGGAATTGATTTTTTTTTTTTAATCAAAGTTAAAACAAAATGACATTATTTGAGGACCTGCTGTATTGTTACTAGCTTACCAGAAAATGCCATGGAGCCCCGTTAACTGTGGGAGGGCCCATCTGGGGGAATCCTTGGGAGCTGATATGGGGGCATTTGAGTTAATGTTGAAAAGTTTGCATAAGGCCTTTGAGGACAATCTCTTTTCCAGTGTTCCAGTTTGTTACAATTGAGACACGGATTTCTTGGCCAGTGTTTGGTCATGGGCCCCTATACGAGTGCCATTCGAGAGGCCAAGGTGTTATTTTGGTTCTCTGGCCTTAGAGCTGTTGGAGCCGTAAAGCTAATAGCTCCGTGATTTTCATTTCCCTTTTTGCTCCGGGGTCCTTTCAAAATGCTCAGTGAGGCCTGTGTCCTCCCATCCCGTTTTCTGCCTTTTTTGGATCCATAATCTCAATGGATAAGCCATTTGCAAGGAGGGCAGCTAGAGCAGGTTGGGTGACCCTGTTTATCATCTGGAACCTGGAACGCACAGCAGAGGGCTTCCAAACAGCTTTAATGTCTGCCACAGACTCAGCTCTCTTTTGTCCGCATGTTTGAATAACAGACCAACCAGCATGGGCAGGGAGACTTAGGACTGGCTTATGAAAGTTCTTTCTGGTCAAAGACTTTGAATATCATCCTCGGGTTGCCACTTTGCTTCCTACATCCATTTTTTGGGCTTCACCAGGCCCTACCAGTATGTACAGAAGCAGATAAAGATCTGGTAGTTTTTTTAAGAACTTAGAATTATTGGTGTCTATGACCCTGGGCCACCAGATCTATTATTATATTCATTAGATTCATTTTCTGTTATGAATTCTTCCTTCCAGAGAAGCAGAATTCTTAAAAATCTTCTGTTGCAAACCTAGGTGGTGGATGTGTCTGTTAAGAAACCTGCCACATAAGTTTCTTTCCATCTTTCTATGCAATTATTGCCATTGCAACCTATAATTATGATAGAAATTTAAATTTCCTGTTTCTCCATGGCTGGGTTGAAGTTTTTGGTGTGAAGGTAATTGGTGCTAAAATGAAATCATTACTAGGAAGAAAAGCTAAAGGACATCAAAACTTGTATGAAACATACAAAAAAAATCATCTCATCTTTTGCAAGAATGTTGTTGTCTCTTGATGACACTTCCAAGGAAACATGATTAAAATGTCATTGTGCACGTATTTGCTCGTGCATTTATTTTTGTCTGTTTAAAAGATTAGACATACTCTTTGGGGTTATTTTTCTAATAAAAATATAGGAATAAAACAGCCTCCATTTCCAGGGAATCACCACAAACATAGGAAAATACAGGTTGCTAACAACAATTGAAGAGGCCCCATGACAATGTTCTGTCACCTAAACCATGGATATTGGTAGTTTTCTTGGAGCTGCTGCTTAAAGTGAGTTCGCATTTCACATTAGCCCCTAACTCCTTCTCCAAGCAGACTTCAAAGAAATACAGGCAAAGATGAGGCTGAGAGCAGGGAGGTTGTTCCCTACGGAGAGGCCCTCGAGCCACAGCACTGCGGGGGCCAGAGCTGATGGAGACCGGCAGGAAACGGGGAAAGTGGAGAAGCACAGGCAGGGGAACCAGTGTCTATTTCTGAGGGAACTTTGAGGGACAGAACCAGGACAGGAAAGCCAAATTGCCAGTATAAAGAAGACATTCAGGTTTCTGTTGAAATTATCTTTAAGGTAGAAGAAAAGAATACTAAGATTATATTAGCTGTTTAAGGGTGGTGAATAAAAAGGCAATTAAAAACTAGAGATTTACATACACACACACAGACACCACCATCCTGCCATCTTGGTTCGCGTCTGTATGGAGAGACCACATATAATGAGATGATCACAGAATCGCCATTCTGAGAAGATAGTCTACCTACATCAGAACTCTGACAGCCCTCACCGGTCACTTGAAAATTCGAATTCTGTTTTAATTGATCAAAGAGCATCACTAAGGTTCCTGAAGCTGAAGAAAGAACAGGTAGTTGTCTAATTTTCACAAAAGGGGGAAAAAGGAAAGTAGAAATTAAGGTTTGAGGAAAGTATCCAGCAATTTACAGAAATAAATTGATGTCACTTTTCATGTGCTACTAGGAGGTTCCGGGATCTTTCTTAGTGGGCTGCCTTTCCTAAATCTGGTCACAAAAATATGTCAGTCATATAAACATTATACTGCTTTAGCCTTGTTCAGTTCATATATCCTGGCGTGAAGGATTCCTGACTTTGCCTGGTTTGTATATTTAAGTTTTTCTATAGAAATGTTTTTAAAAATGCAGAAAGTCATGCTGAAACCAGTTTGGCTCAGTGGTAGAGCATCAGTCTGCGGACTGAAAGGTCCCAGGTTCGATTCCGGTCCAGGGCATGTTCATTGGTTGCGGGCACATCCCTGGTAGGGGGTGTGCAAGAGGCAGCTGGTCGATGTTTCTCTCCCATCGACATTCCAGCTCTCTATTTCTCTCCCTTCCTCTCTGTAAAATATCAATAAAATATATTTTTTTAAAATGCAGAAAGTCAGATCAACAGCCATGTGCCCACCATCAGTAATTAACTCATTTTGTCAATGTTTGTTTCATTTGGTTCAGAATTTTATTTTCCAAAGAAATCTATAAATAATAATGAATTGTATAGCCCTTATCAATCCCATTCTCCTCTCTCTATCCGCTCCCCCATGAATATCAAGGTGCAAGTAACTTTCATGATTTTAACTTTTTCACCTTTTGTAGATCTTAGGCCTCCTTGTACTGAAAACACATTTTCTGCCTCCCCTACCCTTATCAAAGAAACACACACACACACACACACACACACACACACACACACACACACGGGCCTTTAAGCTGTTGAAAGGGTTCTCAGACCCAAACACCCAGCTGGATCCTTTTGGAATTGAGGCTCCAAATTGAAAACCCCCACTTTGGGAATCCTTTTTCTTTAGAGAATCCTATTAGCAATCAACAATAATAAGGTCTGATCTGGGCAGCACTATCTCCTCGCTGCTCTTGGAGCTGCTTTATGAAGCAGCAGGCATGCCCATTTGAGCAGTGTCACATATAAAGTTTGTGCTGCGAGTTTATAGGCAGCCACTTGGCCTCTGCAGCAATCATGGTTCAATATTGCTGCAAATCCACAATATGAGATTCTTGACAAGGATAAAATTACCCTTGCTTCCAGTAGCAGAGCTTTAATTTGGTTCTGTCCGTTGCCTGCTATTAGAAATCATATTGATTTAATGGAAGAATAAAAATAGAACTCCTTTCCTTCTGCCGTATCTCAGTAGGGTACTTTTTCATATGACTGCTACTTAGACAGGCATGGTGTACACAGAAGTGGTTCTGTTTCTCCATCAAGGCTCTTTTAAAGACAGAATTCAATCTCCCCACCACACCCTTAATTTTTTCCAGCTTTATTGAGGCATAACTAATATGCAATGAACATGTTTAAAGTGTACAATTTTAGTATCAGCATGTAAATACATCTGTGACAGCACTAAAACAATCAAAATAATTAATAGATCCATTACTACTCAAAATTTCCAGGCGACTACTGATCTGCTTTTGTTATTATAAATTTGTTTGCATTTTGTAGACTTTTTGATAAATAGAATCATATAGCATGTGCTCCTCTTTGGCCTCTTTCACTCAGCATCAGTATTTTTCTTTCCATCCATATTGTGTGTGTATCAATAAATTGTTGCCTTTTATTGATAAACTGGAGGCCCAATGCACGAAGATTCGTGCAATAATGGCCCTTCCTTACCCTGGCTGCCGGCACCACCTTCATTCCGGCCAGAGCCGCCTTTCCACTCAGGCCCAGAGCCTTTCCACCTTCCCATGCTGCCCAGAGGCCCTGAGTAGCCAGGGGCGGGGCCTGAGTATGCAAATTAATCTACCATCTTTGTTGGGTTAATTTGTATACTCACTCCTGATTGGCTGGTGGGCATCACAAAGGTACAGTCAATTTCCATCTTACCTTTTTATTTATTAGTATAGATATTATTCCATCATATGGATGTGCCCTAATTTATAGACATGTTGATTGACATTTAGGTTATATCTAGGTTTCAATTATTACAAATAAAGCTGCTAAGAACATTCTCTATTGTTAAAGAACAAAAATTCAATCAAGTAAATTTGAAAATCTAATCAACTTTATTGAACAGTTCATGAATGGAGCAGCATCCCTCCTCGCTGCTCCCAAATAGAAGGGAGCTCCAAACCAAGTAGCCTTTGTTTATAACTAAAGGCTCTTTTATAGGCACACACTGGACAAGACAAAAAATTTCTGATTCTGTTTACTTGGATCCTTTTTGTTTGTTTTTTGATGAGTCCAGCTAAAGGTTCATTGATCTTATTTATATTTTCAAAGAATCAGCTCTTGGTTTCATTGATTTTTTAATATATCTATTTTTAATCTCTGTCATTTCTGTTCTTATCTTTATTATTTCCTTCCTTCTACTTACTCAGGGCTTTTCTTGTAGTTCTCTTTCTACTTTTTTAAGTTATAGGATTAGATAATTTATTTTATTAATTTTCTTGCTTTTTGAGGTAGACCTGTAGTGCTATGAATTTTCCTCTCAAGATTGCTTTCACAGTATCTCATAGATTTTTGGTTGTTATCTGTTCATTTTCATTTTTTTTTTAAGAAGCTTTTGATTTCTTTCTTGTTCTTGTTGGTAACCCACCCATTGTTTAATAACATGCTATTTTGCCTCAATGTGTTTGAATGTTTTTGAGTGTTTTTACTGTAGTTGATTTCTAATTTCATGCCACTGTGATCCAAGAATGATTTTAGTCTTCTTGAACTTGTGAAGACTTGTTTTGTGTCCTAACTTGTGGTCTGTCTTTGAAAATGACCCATGTGCACTTGAGAAGAATGTATATTCTGCAGCTTTGGGGTGAAATGTTGCATAAGAGTCAATTAAATACATCTGATCTTAGATATATTTTTATAGGCATTTAGTTTCACTGTTTCCTTGTTGTTTTTTGTCTGAAAGATCTATCCAATGAAGGCAGTGTGATATTAAATACCATTACTGTATTGCTGTCGATCTCTTCCTTAAAGTCTTCTAGAAGTTTTTTTTACATTTATAACCTGGTGCATATATGTTTACCAGGTTATATCCTCTGGTTGAATCTATCCCTTTAGTATTACGTAGTGACCTTTATTGTCTCTTGTGATGGCCTTCATTTTGAAGTCTATTTTGTCAGATATAAATATTGCTACCCCAGCTTTTTTTCATTCCCCTTTGCATGAAAATGTCTTGCCATCCCTTCACTCTCATCCCATGTGAATCTTTTGTTCTAAATTATATATTAAATTATATATCTCTATATAGACTTATCACAACTCTCTAATGACAGAACTGTTATGATCACTTAATTGGTAAATAAAGTGTAGAGAGAGGATAAGCAATTGGGCCAGGGTTGCATAGGCACATTGACTCTGGCTGTGTTAGAAAGCAAAAGGCATTTAACCTTCTCCCCAGGGTTCTAGTGCTTTTTTCAGACCTGGTCTAGGAAGCCACCATATTGGGAATTATTCCAACAGTGTGTGGGTGTCTTTTTCACTCCTCCTTTATCTGTTCATTTCTTCACAAGTCTGTACTGAGTTCTTAATTTCTTCATAGTGATATGTGTCAACCCTAAGGTGAGAGAATGAGGATAACAGTAGCAAATATAAAATTTAAAAGATTATAAGAGGAAGGAGGGTGGGCATAGAGGCATGTGAGGTGTTGTTCTAAATCTTTGACAAATCAGGTTGTATAGGTAAGCAATGTCTTCTAGGTGCTGCTATGTTTGAGGTCAAAATACAATCCCATTAACTCCCCCAGCACCAGATTGTTATCATGTTTCTCTTATGGTGTGAAAGGGGTTGGCCAGGGTCCAAACGGCATTTTGTCCAGACTCCTGAGAATGAGTATGATACCTGGCGGGGTGAAAGAGGGAATGGGACCCCAAGAAGGAAACTAACAATCAGTGAACTCCTGTGGGGTCTCATTGTGCAAGGTACATGCCCATGTGTTACTACATTTGAACTTGACAGCAGCCCTGAAGGGCAGCATTGCCTCAGTGTTACAGATAGGAAAATGTGTTCTTATCTGTAATCTACCCAGTGTAGCAAACCAGTAGCAGACAAAGCCAGGTTCAAACACCCGGCCTATCCAATCCCCACGCCCACACTTCGTCCCCTGCTCAGAGGCTCCGAATTGGAGAGACAGCAGTTGTGCTGTTCGCCAGCATGTCTAAACATTTCTGAACCTGAAAATTACCACTGCACGCGGGAAGAGACGCAGAAAAGAATGTTAGAAGAGGAATTTTGAAATTAGGAAGGAACAAGGTGATGTGAGTCAGAAAGTAAATCCCGGTGGAGGTCGGTGAGGAGCTCTCCTCCCGTTTCCCAGGTCTCACCTTGAAGGAGTTAGGGAAGAATTCAGCTGGGATGCCTTTTAAGTTGGATTGGGGTTGGAGTTTCAATATCTTTTCATAACACCGTGGGGAAAGGGGGGCGGCGGGAAGGGAGAGACAACACAAAAAAACAAAACATTTTTGAAACCTGTGAACTAGTGCAGAAGAGAGAAAGTCTTGGTGACTTCCCAGCGAGGCTTGCAGTGAAAACGCTGGGGGGAAAAACTCCTGATCAGCTGGTTGCTGTGGCTCTCTTGGCGATTTCGTCCCCAAGATCCCACCTGAGTCACCCACTTCTCTTTCTGGTGCCACATTGGCTGTTTTGTCACAAGTCCCAGCTGACCCATAGCCTCCGGCGTTCGTGTTCGCTCAGAGTGTGCTTAGGTAGTACTGGGTCATTTTCAGGTGCATGTATTTATCTCATGTACAAATAAAAGTACAGATGTAAGACAATGACGGTATTGATAAAAGCCAACTAAGGATTTTTGTCTCCCATATAATCCTAAGGAAGTATATCAGAAGGGACTTTAGAGAAACCCCTGGCTCCCAACTTTCCATTTTCCCCAAGATTCTGAAGTCACTCGGTGGCAAAGTAACAGCCTAAAGCCAGGATGCCCAGCTGTGCCCACCAGTGAGGGTGCTTCCTGTCACAGTGGCTGCCGTCCTCCTCATGCACTTGGCTTGTTCTTCACCCACAGGTTCTTCAGAAACCGACCCCGGAGCTCAAGCACCAGCTGGCTGCTCTCTCCAAGCGTGTCGCTGGTGCCGTGACCGAGCTCATCCAGGCAGCCGAAGCCATGAAAGGTAGGTGGCAGCCTCTCATGTCCTCTCTGGGGCACCACTCCATGGCAGAGCTAGCACAGCCAGCTGAGCAGAGAAAACACAGCCGCACAGGCCTATGCAGCCAGAAGGACTATGGGGAAGTACTTTTCCTTAAAAAATCAGAGTTAGATCTAAAAAGTAATATCCTCCTGAAGCCAATCTTTTCTCCAGTCTTTACATTAAGGACTTCTACTTCAATGGCATATCCATCTAGAACTGCCCACTTCTCTTTTAAGGGTCTGGCCACGCCCTAAAGACTCCATTAAAAAAAAGGAGGGGCAGGGGTCTGGCCACTTATTTTCATTCTTCAGAATATTAATTCTTATTTAAATAATACCCTTCATTTAGAAAGCAGTGCAGTTTGGGTACTTTGTTGGCACACCCCTTCACGGTTCCATAGAAGCAATCAACTCACCGGGGAAAGGTTCTCTCTCCAGTTTCCCTTTGTTTGATTTGAGGTGAGGGGCCATTCATCCCAGTGCCCAGGAGGAGAGCAGAGTAAATCTCTGTGCTCAGCATAGTCTCAAGTCTCCTGAGGGTGCCTGCGTACAGTCATGGCCCTAAGTTAGAAGTCAGAGTTATGTTCATGCTGGCCGTGTCCATGAGATCTTGATTTTGAAATGGTCATTAATGAGACTGCCCCTGTGGACGGGTTGTACCCGCAGCTTGGTGAGAAAAGCAGGGTCGGGCAGGCATCCCTCTGTACCTAGCTGATCTCTGAGAACTCGTAGGACAGTGTACCCGGTAGGCTCCGGGAACTTCTCTACATGAAAATCCAGATGTTGTTTGTAATTTAGCCACTGCCCTGAGGTCTGCAGCTACCATGAATGACCCTCTTTGGACTGATTTTAGGAACAGAGTGGGTGGATCCAGAAGACCCAACGGTGATTGCAGAAACAGAATTACTGGGGGCTGCAGCATCCATTGAGGCTGCTGCTAAGAAGTTAGAGCAACTGAAGCCGAGAGCAAAGCCAAAAGTGAGTGTCCATGTGTGGCTGCTTGTCTGATGCCAGTAGGTCTCCAGGTGGACAGCTGTGCCGTGAAGCTGGGAGTGCTGCAGGGAGCTTGTCTTGTTCCGAGTGGTTAGCCTAGCAGGCTACATACCTGCTCTGCCTGCCCAGCGTCTTTTAACAGGGCCCAGAAAAACCCAGTGCGTGTGTCTTTCAGGGTAACTAGCCAGAAAAATACCTTTGGGTATCCAGAAGAGGAATCGGGCACTTACAATCTTGATTTAGTTCCTTTATATATTATATAAAGCAGGTGTTGGATTCTTATTACTGAGTGTGAGATTGTCACCCTCCAATTTTCTGGTCGCCGTGCCTTTCACACTGAGTCTCTCCTTTTCTTAAAATTAAAAAGGGGCCATGTGAATTGGTGCACCCAATAATCGCCTTTTTCAGTATATGTTGGGGACTGTGATTGGATGGTGTGCTTTCTCCAGCTATATTTGTTGTCTAGATAAATGTTTAGAATTTAAGGTTATTGGTTTATGTTAAGAGAGACAGCGATTAAAGGAAAGAAAGGCTTTAAATTTGGTCGGTAGGAAAGACAGTTATTAAGTAGAAAGGATGGTGAGCTAGTGCTGTCCGGGGACAGAGCCCAACCCTGTTAAGAAGCTGTAACCTCCCACCAGCCCCCACCCTCCATGGCTGTCTTCACTGAGAAGATAGTAGAACCAGAGGAGGGTTTTTTTGTTTGTTTGTTTGTTTTGTTTTCTTTTTTTTCTATTCAACAAGTTCTTTCTGGTACCTGTAACCTCAACTGCCTTCCAAGGACCCAAATACATTCAGGAATAAAATCTAATTCTTCCCCTCAAAAAAAAGTTGGGTCCCTCAATTTAGTTATGCCTAAAATTCTACATTTTTTGTAAGAGCAAAAGATGGAGTCTGGGCACGGGAATACACCAAATCGCTCAAAAGCAGTGCCTGTGTATAAAATACACATGAGCATAGAGTGACTCTGCTAAGCTGGGGAACATTCTTAAAACCATGGAATTCTTAGACCTGATCTCCTAATAGTGACTCTAGACTTGGTAAAGGCATTTAAGAAAATCTCTCGTTAGGATGTAGGTAAAAGTTTTGGCATCTGCTGTGGGGGTTAATAAGGGTTCTCTGTACTGGCCTTGGCCTCTGACCTGAGGGTCTTGGATTGTCTGAGATTGAGTTTTTTGTAACAAACTTGAGAACTGAGTGTGGGCTCTTATGCAAGCCACTCCATTTTCTGGCTATCTCTTTGTTTCTGCTTTGTCAATCAAGCTAATCATGAATGGAAAATGGACTTTTAGCTTCAGAAGCAGCAGCAACCATCGACTAACATTTAGAGGCTTCATGCTTACTTTGTCTTTCCTTTTTCTTACGTGATTTATTGCAGTGGCCTCTCTTGGGAGAGCTTTTGTCTGCTAGTGCTGAAGACCTATCAGCCGACACTCATTCTCCCTGAGGATGAGCCTGGTGCTGATTTAACATTAACGTCACCTTATTCCAAGAGCTCCTGTTCCATCCGTCCCTTTCCCTCTGGCCTTTACCGGGTCCTTCTGAGTTCTTGTCTGCCTCTGGACCTGGGTTTCCCTCTGCCGGCCATTTGTTTACCTGATGGCCTTTGATCTGAAAAACAAAGTTATTAGGAGTTCCTACAATATAGGATCATTATAACCATTTGGATCATCTAGGAACACAGTGCCCACCATACAGTAAGACTTAGTAAGCAGTCACTTATCACTGTCACTGGAACTAGGTTCTGGGACTTGTATCTAATGCTTCCTAGGAAAATGCTTGAAATAGAAATGATTCCATAGAACCATGAGCTGATGGCCTTAGCAAAAAGAACAAGAAAAAGGAAAGCAAACACAAAGCTCACACTGATTGGGTGCCAGGCAATCTTCTAGGGACTGAACATGGACTAGCTCACCTGGTCCTGGCAACAAGTCCATGAGGCAGCACGGTTCCCATCCCTGCTCCCCAGACACAGACTCAGAGGCAGGTTACCTGGCCAGCATCAGAGGGCTGTGGCTGTGCTGGGAGAGGGTGTGTGGGCCCTGGGTGGCAGTTCTAGTCCATACCAGCCCTCGGGGCCTACCCAGTGTCAAAGGGGCTGGTGCAGGCCCATGGGGGAGTTATTTGGTTTGCCCATACTCTTTGAGCCATTAGTGCCACCTCTGGGAATCTGTCCTGAGGCGGAAATACAGAGAGGAGGAATGTTCTGTGTGCGAGAGGGTTGTTCTTTTTGTCCTAGTTTGTAGCATTGGGAGGGCAGATGTGCCCCAAATGTCTCCTTGAAGGAAACGTATGCGGCTATTAAGCTATTAGAAATATGGTTGATAAGATGGTAGCATAAGGAAGATGCTAATGGCATTATGTAAAGTAAGCAAAGAAAAGAAACAGAATGCAGAATATATACTCATTATGGTTACAGCTCTGTAAAAATCACTTGCATGTGAAAGTGACAGGTGGGGAATGTACAAGACCAATGAATTGGGGTGATGGCTCAGTGGATAGAGCGTCGGTCTGTGGATTGAAAGGTCCCAGGTTCGATTCCGATCAAGAGCATGTACCTTGGTTTCGGGCACATTCCCAGTAGGGGGTGTGCAAGAGGCAGCTGATCAATGATTCTCTCTCATTGATGTTTCTCTCTTCCTCTCTGTAAAAAATCAATGAAATATATTTTAAATTAATTAATTAAAAAAAAAAAACAAGAGCACTTGAATCAGTGATGGCTACTGAAGTGGGCAAGCGAGCCCTTCCCAGGAATCCTTTGGTTCAGGGCGGAGGTAACCTACCTGTTGATTTGAGTGCCTGCATTTCATGGTGGGGCAGCCTAAAGTAGGCCTCTCCCAGCGTCCTATGAGGAAGGGTGCTTGGAGTTTCTGGGGTGCTTTAGAATGACCCAAGTGTCCTCTGCTCATGACCAGTGCTCCCACCACATAGTTCATATTCTCTATAAAACTGGGGAAAACAAACAAACAAAAAATAACACATGGCTTTTGTGAGAATGCCTTTCTGTTTACTACAATAGAATTATTCAATAAAGCCAATTAGATCATTAAAAAGCACACACAGCTTTAGTGTCTGTCTAGAAGGGCTGTCTGCTTTGTGGTACTATCCACATGAAATAAAATATCTTTCTTGCATTTATAAAGGGAGTTATTTCCCCGGTTAAAAAAAGAAAATCCCACTCTGACAGCCAAATCAACCCGTCTTTTGAGATTGATTACATTTCTCCATCCCCTCTCCTAGTCTGGAAAACAAACCTTAGGATTCTGTGAGTCAGCAGTTGCTGGGACATCCCTGACCCTTGACCTTCACACCCACCACCCAGGCCCCGGGCAGGGGGTAAGCACTCTTTCCTTCCCTAACAGGGCAGCGTTTGCCCTGCCATGAGGAATAGTTTCGGGAACGGGCAATGTTTTTAAGTGGTTTTGCTCACCACATTCTCAGGTTGCCTGTGTTAAAACTAGAGTCCTCTGTGCTTTATGAAGATGATTCCTGGTTTATTCCCACTCAGGCCCTTTGAAATGTAAGATCTCTTTTTGCCTGGAATTTCTCAGACATGAATCAGGAACACATTGGCACTATTGCATCCACCATTTGCTTGGGAAGACGGTATAAAGGCAAAATGAGAATGTCGGGAGCTCTGGTGCATGTGCCTCCGATACGCTAATGGCGCCGATTCCACCCTTGCAGACAGACTGTGCTCCGCAGAAGGTGAAGGCGCTGCGGGGACCACCCTGCAGCCGTAGCCACAGTTCTCTGCCTTGTCTCGAGCTCAGTCAGACCTGGATGCCTTTTCTGCAGGCCTCTGTGTGATATGTTTGATATATTAGGTTGTTATTTAATCCAACTATATATCAAACATATTCCTACAGGGTCTTGCTCTGTCTCCGGGGGTTCCTAATGCAGTGTATGAGGCAACAGGAAAGAATGTGTTAAAATCACACGTAGACTTAGAAGACGGAGCGCTCGTTCCACTCCATTGTGCTATATTTCATTTCTTCTTGAAGCATTAGAAACCTGTATCCGTATTGCTAGATTATTTTTTTTATTAGAGAAACAAATCATTACCGCTGGTGTTTCCTAAGAGCTTGAGATGTCATGGGCAGCTTAGCTTTGTGCGGTGAGTCCTTAAGAGGCTCGTTCGCTCATTGGAAAAATGGGAGATTCCACCCTGTTTTGTGACATGAAATAAAGGTCAGGCTTGTAACCTCCAAGCACATCTAGGCTTATATTTCAGTTTAGTCCGTTTCTAACCCGATCTTCACTTTAGAAATTAGTAATTTTCATTATCAAGGTTTCAGCAAAAATCCAAGCACAGACGAACTCTCTGGAGCTCTTTTCCTTCCCACCCGCAGTCTATATAAAGCAGATCGGCCATGCCAGCTGTCTGGATGGTGAGTCACTGGGCTTGGTGATGACTAACGGCATCTGATAAGGATAATATGGTGTGGACTACACTCCTCTGTTGAATTTCCTGTTATAGGTTGACTTGTCAGTAGAAATTGATAATATTTAGACTAAGCTGGCAATCAGAAAGTAATTCCATAGCCTAATTGGGTGCAACAGGAAGTTCAGGATTATGAAATATTTTTTCTGGCACAGAACCCCCTTCTGTGGTTGCCTTTGACCTCCTCCTCGCAGAGGAGCCTCTGAAGCCTGTGTGAGTGCACGCGGGTCTCTCAACAAAAGGCTGTGAGCACCGCTTCCTGGAGAGAGAACTACGTGTTAGCAGCTAACAGCTCAGCCTTGGGGAGGAGAAAAAACGTGTTCCTTTAAAGAGCACGCGGGGTATGTCTGTGTGCAACACGCTCACAGGTGGAGAGCCGGGGGTGAGCAGAGGGGCAGGAAGGCTCCTTGGGGCATGTCTAGGAGCCATCTCCACATGGCTGGCGGGGTGAAGGTGTAGCAACAGCAGCAGAGAAGTGATGACCCAGGGAAGAACGCGCAGTGTTGGGGTCCTGGCTTCGGGAGTTAAAATGTGGAGCCCACCCCCATGAGTGGGTGTCAGCAGGAGCTCTTCCAGGCGGTTCTCAGGGTGCTGCCCAAGTCCACCCTGCCTGCCAGGGGGCATCATTTAGGCCATTTGTCGGCAAACTGCGGCTCACTCAGTTGCCTAATGAGTTTGCCGACCACTCTCATATACTATCCTTTACCTCTTTGCACACAATATGCCACAATTGCCTAATCCTCTCAGCTTCTAACTGCACGGTAACATTTAGTCTAGCAGTGGTCGGCAAACTCATTAGTCAACATAGCCACAGTTTGCCGACCACTGGTTTAGGGTTTTGAGTGCAGTTTAAGCTGTTTAACCAGGGAAAAGAGATAGCAAGTTATAATGAATAAAGAAAAAGACCATTTTAATAGGACCTTAAGATAAAGCCCATTTGTTGCCATTGATGCAATTTCCTTGTTTCTTTGGGTAATTTTTCTATTGACCAGCATGCTATACTGATTAATTGGGTGAGCAGGAAAGGCAACCAGATGATCAGAGAGAAAAACAGGAGCAGATAGGGTCATTTCTATATGGCTGACCTGTGGACGCTGGGCTTATCTGCCACTGGCTAGTTCAGGCCAGGACAGATAGGGCGTGAAAAGCAATGGTGTGAGGGAACTCTGCCAGCACAGGCTCCCAGGTGGCTCGCTGCCAGTAGAACCATAAGTCTTTGTCAGACCCTCCTCAGATACACAGAGGATTCATATCAAGGGGCTCAAGATGTAACAGATGTATCTGATTAATCTTTGAAAGAATTATTACCTTTTCTTTATCCATGCTTCCTATTTAGACATTCAAGTGCCCCTTTTCTGAGAGTACATGACAAAACCCTTAAGAGTTTTTCCATCAAACAGAAATAGCAATTATAGTCATTTCAGTGGCATTACTTTTCACTTAAAAAAAAAAAAAAGAAAGAAAGAAAAAGAAACTAAACCAGTGGGTGCTATGGGAAAACCACTCCCAAGATGCTAGTGGTGCAAGCTTTTCCAATGGATATGGCGTGAATGTGCATTTATTCTACATCTGGATGCACAGGTCACAGGCGTCCCCATGTGTCAGCGCTCTCTCTGCATAGCCCACTTTGTCTGTTGACGGGTTCCCTGGAGCTTTTCCTGAGACCAGGAAGCCTTGGCGGCTAGAGGATCAAGGCCCTGTATCCAGATATGTGCTTTTCTCAGTTCCAGCTGTTCTAAGAGGTTTTCCCTTTATTAGACCTACTAGAGGCCCGATGCAGGAAATTCATGTAAGAGTAGGCCTTCCTTCCCCCGGCTACCGGCTTCCCTCTGGCACCTGAGACCTGGGCTTCCTTCCTGCCGCCGGCAGGCAACCAGGACCCGGGAAGCCCTGGCTTTGTCCAGAAGGATGTCCATCTAATTAGCATATTACGCTTTTATTATTATAGATTGGGGTGGTGATCCTAAAGACAACTCACCCACAGGTCCCCAGAGGGGAGCTGAACTGGCTCTGATGCAGCTGAGTCTTTCGATATAGGCTAAGGTCTCCCTCAAGGTACCTCTCAATTCCACACCAGAAGCAATATGTTAGCAGCCAGACTCACTGCAAACTTCCACTCAGCTTCCAACTGGCAGGAAATGCCTCACTCACGTTGCAGGATCACTTAGCATTGGTTACTTGGCATTGGCTTCCTTTTTTCCCTCAAGGACATTTGAATTATATTTTTAAAAAATTTTGTTTGTTTCTGACATGATATGACCTTGTTTTTAATGGCAAGCATTCTGCAAGTTTTCAGTAACACAGAAGAATGCATGATTCCTGACTGGGAAGACGGTGCCATGAGGTGTAATCTGGTGTTGTGACCAGTTGTGAGAAAAGGGAGGGAGTCAGGAATTGGGACAGTATCTTATGGGTGACTTTGGCCATATCTTATGGGTGGGTGACTTCAGCTCCTTCACCTCAAGTTCATTGAGGGCAGGAATGTGATTCACAAAGAGAAAGGAAAGAAAGGAAGCGCTCTTCCTCTGCCTGCATGTGCCCAGGGACCCGTCAGGGAGGTCAGGGCAGAGGGGGTTGTTGGGAGGGTTGTTGGCAGGAAGGAGGCAGGGCTCCTCCGTGGAGGAGGCCAATGGAGAGGAAGGAAGAGAAAGAGTATTTTATTTTAATCAGTGCCTCCTAAGAGGGATTTGCTTTGGAACCACAGCATGTCTAAGCTAAAGGTACCAAGTTGTAGCTTTCTCACCAAGTTACAAACAGAAAGCACATCAGTACCAGAGGAGGGTGGCAAAGTCCCCAAAGTCTCAGAAAGTACAGATCAGAAACTAAAACCTGAGGCAATACCGTCAGCATCATGTATCATGTGTCACTCGACGCTTCACTTACCTTTGATTTGTATTTTTTATTTATAGTTCTTTTTGGTTTCAATCAGAAAAAGGCAGTATAACTGGTATGATGAGTGGAAAACAGCATTCTGAAAGGGAAAACAGACTAGCTTAGGTCAAAGTCTGGAAAAAAAAAACACCCAATTTATTTTTATTTTATTTTTACTTATTATTGGTAGTATTACAGATGTCCCCCATCCCCCCTTCCAGAAAAAAACAATTCTAAGACCACAAAAACATATGAAGTAGAAATAATAATGAAATTAATTTACTATGATTTAGTTATGCTCCATGTATATTAATAATTTACTTATAACAACCCTTATCAGGAGGGAAGGGGGTTGAGGAAATGAGTGAATTGCTGCAAAGACTGTGTTCTCAGAATCCTTGAAAGGCAAAAAACACTATAAAAATGAAGAAAAGCCTCCCATTTTCTGTCCCCTCTCCACCCCTCTTTCCCCTCTCCTACGCCAGTGGAACCTCCAGCTCTCTAAACATTAGGCCAGAGTAAAACCCTCAAAGTTCTCCAAGGGCAGGGAGAAGTCAGCAAGGGAGCTAGCCCAACTGTGTTCTTTCCCAAGAAGGAGCTTACCTAGCAGGCCTCTAACTGTTCAGAGGGGGAGCTCTGCATAAGATCACCAGGCCGGAACGATATCAGCAAAAGGCTGCTGAAACCATTCTCAAAGCTACCGAAAAACCAAGGTGAGGAGAAGCCATCCTCAACTAGCCTGCTAGACAGTTTAGGAAAGACAGTTGTTAGAGTTCAGATTGTCTGATCTCAGAGAGAAGGGGGGGGCGGGGAGGGGTCAACCAAAGACCTTATATGCATATATTGTATATGCATAATCCATGGACACAGACAATAGAGTGGTAAAGGCCTAGGGTGGGGATGGGAGGGTAGAAGGGGTCAATAGGGGGGAAAGGGGGACATTAATAATTTCAACATTTATTAATGTTGAAAGATTTTTTTTTTTAAGATTAAAACAAAAAACAAAAAACAAAAAAAAACCTGGCCAATACGCTTTTCGCATGGAGGGGAGCAGGGGAAAGAGCGGTAGTACAAAGGAGGAGAGAATAGATTCGGTATCCAGGCTGCAGCTAACACCTTCATGAAGCAGAATAGAGTCTCAGTCTGCACGTGTTAATGTGCCCGGCGCTGTTTTATTAAGAGAGCCTCTTAGTAAAATGTGGAAAGTGGCGCTGTGTTTCCACTGTATGTGCATGACTGAGTGTCACCCGCTGTGAAAGGCTGGTGAAGGATGCAGCAGAGCGTAAAGTTAACGACCCACAGCCTCAAACAGGGCAGGTGCCTTCATCCCCCAGGAACCAGGAGCGGACAGTCACTGGTGCAGGCTGTTTGTTTGTTTTTTTGTTTGTTTTGTTGTTGTTAATCCTCACCCAAGAATATTTTTCCCATTGCTTTTTAGAGAGAGTAGAAAGGTGGGAGGGAGAGGGAGAGAGAGAGACAGAGGAGAGAGAGAAACATCGAATGGTTGCCTCCTGCACATATCACAACCAGGGCCTGGGATCAAACTTACAACCCAGGTATGTGCCCTTGACTGAGAGAATTGAACCCAAGACCCTTTAGCGCATGGGGTGACACTCTAACCACTGAGCAACACTGGCCAGGGCCAGAGTATCTTATAATGAGTCATTTCTGTATTTCAGTAAACAAATTTTATATTCTACCACTACTGCTCCTCTGCCTCCATTCCATAATGAGGAATCCATTTCTGTGCTAAATGCTCCTAGGGCAAGACTGTCAGAAAAAAAGAAAGACTATGCAGCTTCTAACTCAGAACTTGTTGCCTGCTGCCATCCTTCAGATCAACTTCCTGTGTGATAATATGTAAAAATAAAAATGAGATTGGCATTTCTCGTGGTTCAAGGAGTGACCATTAAGAATAGAGAACCCAAAAAGAATTTTATCCATGTGCCCACCCTGTTTGATGTCGCATGTGGGGCCATTTGCCAGCCGACTTCAAGCCTCTGACCTGGAATTATTCCTCACTAACACCCTGGGGAGTAGTCTTTGGCGAGTAAGACATGTCATCATGGAGGTGGAGAGGTTTAGGTTTAGGTCTGATTTAGATTTTTCATGCTGCCACATGACCTTGGGCTCAATTCCCTACCTCCCTGAGCCTCAGTCTTCCCACAGTAAATATAAGGATACAGACAACTATGGCCTACATCCGTGGTCAGCAAACTGTGGCTCGTGAGCCACATGCAACTCTTTGGCCCCTTGAGTGTGGCTTTTCCACAGAATGCCACGGCCTGGGCGACTCTATTTTGAAGAAGTGGCATTAGAAGAAGTTTAAGTTTAAAAAATGTGGCTCTCAAAAGAAATTTCAATCGTTGTACTGTTGATATTTGGCTCTGTTGACTAATGAGTTTGCTGACCACTGGTCTAGATCAGCAGTCGCCAACCTTTTGGACCTCACGGACCACTGTAGACCACTGGTTGGTGACTGCTGGTATAGATAACTCTTTTCTTTGGTGAAAAACAAGTTAATATATACATGAGAGTGCCTAATAAAATTTTTGGCACTAGGTAGGTACTTTTAAAACCTCATTGCAAGTGTCCTAAATGCCACTGACTCATACATGTAACATTGATCCAAAGGGTAGACGTTGTGTCACGTGTTTTTTACCACACACACAGAGGTAAAGATTGCTATACCTGACCATCTTTTCTTATTACCTAAAAAGGACCAGCCACATCTTTAACATTCTGGGGCCTAAGGGGAAACTTTACCATGTTGGCAGAATATTGGTGCTGGAGGTTGACTTTGAGCATCAGCTAGTTTCTTTATTTTTCAACCCATTTTTTGAGCCTTTAGCCCTGGGAGAATGTGCTACCACCCACTCTTTGGATTTTGATTATTGATTATTTTGATTTGAGTTATTGATGCCGATAGAACTATTTGAGATATTTTTTTTTAAATATATTTTATTGATTTTTTACAGAGAGGAAGAGAGAGAGATAGAGAGTTAGAAACATCGATGAGAGAGTCATTGATCAGCTGCCTCTTGCACACCCCCTACTGGGGATATGCCCGCAACCAAGGTACATGCCCTTGACCGGAATTGAACCTGGGACCTTTCAGTCCCCAAGCCGACGCTCTATCCATTGAGCCAAACCGGTTTTGGCTATTTGAGATATTTTTATTTACAGTGAATTTATGTCTCTAAAAAGTCTGGCCTGGGAAAGTTGTCAGCCTTAGCATGTTCTGATTTAACATTTGTGCAGAATGATATGCTGACAGTGCTCCTCTGTTAGGGGTTCAGGAGACAGCAGATGGAGGGGCAGCTGCCCAGCTCAGGCCCTCCTGCCCTGGGTGTGGTTTGTTGACAAAAAGCAATAGGCGGTTGGAGCACCGGGCGACCAGGCAGTGTTTGACAGAAAGCGCCCTCTGTGGATATGAACTGCCTGTGATGCTGTTTTCTTTTGGTTATAGCAAGCAGATGAGACCCTGGATTTTGAAGAACAGATCTTGGAAGCTGCTAAATCCATTGCTGCTGCCACAAGTGCCCTGGTCAAGTCAGCCTCGGCAGCCCAGAGGGAGCTGGTGGCCCAAGGAAAGGTGAGTAACCCGCTGGCCAACAGGTAGGGCATTCACCTAGTGAGGGCCTATGAGGGAAGGAGGTGAATGCTTCAGGCCTGACCAAGGAAACCAGGGCCGTGCCCGCCCTTGCTGAATGGCCAGTCTGCCCCAACTGACTGGAAACTCTGCTTAGGCCTGACCCACAGACACCTGGGTTTGGCTGCTGGGCCCTCATCTGCTTCTGGTTAAGGAAAGCATCCCGCCCAGGGCCGCGATCAGGCCCTGAACAAGACCCGTATATTCCCTCTGTACCTGAGGCTGTTTAAAGGTGTAAGCTGTCATATTTTCCTGGTGGAGGTTCTATAAGCACCACAGTCAGGGGCTTTATAATACCATCTTCCCACTCCAATGGCCCCATTCGTCTCTGAGCACTGTGTAGCTGAATGCTGTCCAACTCTGCAGTTAGCGTTTTCTAATGGTGGCCAGAAGGCCAGGCTCATTTCCAGTCTGAGATGTCTTCAATCTGCTTCATCTCCAGTCATCTGTTCCATTCGCATTAGCAGGAAAGCATGTGGGTTTCTTCCAATAATCCAAAGAATTGGTAGTACACTAGGCTAATCCTGACTATGGGAAGGTCCCCCGATTTCTGATACTCCCTGTGTCCTGTTTTTCCCATAGAATGTGAAACACCCTTCCAAACTGTGCCCGCAGAGAGCCCCTCACAATCAAAGGCAGCTCAGAAATCCCATCAGGGGGAGGCTTGGGGAATTGGGTCATCGTAACTGTCAGTCACTCTCTTCCATATTCACAGGCTTTTGCTGTCAGTGTACAGAGAGACAGTTAGGGCTGTGTCCTGACCCCTGACAGGAAGTTACGCCAACCAGGGGCTGTCCCATCCTCCTCCTGGGAAGTTTCTTGTGAACTTAGTCTCAAACGACATACTTTCCTTTCTAAACCATTGTGTGGTATGTCATTCAATTTTGATGTCTGCACGTCTCCCTAAGTGGCATGCGGTCTGTTCCTTCATGGTTCTCACGTATCCCCTATGGATGTAGCACAATGCTAACCTTACTTACCAAGTACTTGTTGACTAATCAATATGGAAGACCAAAAGTAGGTCACTGAGGAGACTATCCTACCTAAAAATCTCAGTGTATTGATCAAAGGTCACCTGTGTGCCAGGCACATTGCTAGAGTCTAGACCAGTGGTTCTCAACCTCTCTAATGCCGCGACCCTTTAATACAGTTCCTCATGTTGTGGTGACCCCAACCATAAAATTATTTTTGTTGCTACTTCATAACTGTAATTTTGCTACTGTTAATGAATCATAATGTAAATATCTGTATTTTCCAGTAGTCTTAAGTGACCCTGCTAGCGGTTCTCAACCTGTGAGTTCTCAACCACAAGCAGGGTCACCAGCAGGGTCCTGACCCACAGGTTGAGAACCGCTAGCAGGGTCGCCTAAGACCATCGGAAAGCACAGATCTTTACGTTACGATTCATTAACAGTAGCAAAATTACAGTTATGAAGCAGCAACGGAAATAATTTTGTGGTTGGGGGTCACCACACCACGAGGAGCTGTATTAAAGGGTCGCGGCATTAGGAAGGTTGAGAACCACTGCCCTGGAGAATCGAACTCAGGTGGGGCAGAGCCCCTGTCCCCGGCGGCACTCAGATGGCCGAGTGTTCAACAAGTTGGAAAAGGAGGCTCAGCTGGACTTGGGTGAACTTATGTGCAGGACCTTGGGGTTCCCCTGACATTCACCGGGCCATGATGTGTTTCCTGTAATTGCTGACGGATCCTCAATTCCATATCCAAATACAGTCATCTGTTACCTCTCCACTCACCTCCCATGAGTGTAAAGGTATTTCCTCCCATAGATACTCCCTCTGAATAGAAAATATTTCACTTGTTGCCATAATTTCTAAATAGAAACAGAGATCATCTTACTTCCAGTCTCTTAATGCTCTCCCAACCCCACCCTCCCACCCCCACCAAGGTGTGTATTTCCTTAAGGGTCTGCACTTCATTGTATTAAGGGAAACGTACCACCCGTTTTTGCATCATCTGCCAGAACGATCACAGCACGGCGTCAGATTCTGTGGTCAGGAGCGGTTGAGTTTCCCTTGGTCCTTGACAGAAGAGGCCTCAGGGGCTCCTGTGCTCGGAATGGAGAAAGGCGGCAGAAGAGAAGAGCATGTAAAGACCGCCCCCATCTATCATCCCTGCGCCATTTTCCCAGAAACTCAATACCTGGCAACCAAGCAGAGCCGTCCGGAGCCTGTCAGCGTAGCTCTGTGTGGCCGAGGGGGAATCCCGCCCGCCCTGCTGGTTCTGTCTCCCAGTGGCCAGTGCCTCACATGGGAAAGGGTGCTCTGCTCTCATGCTGGTGCTGGTGGGGGAGTCCCTGGGGCACTGTGCATCTGGGATGTCTTTCTCTCTGGCAGTGTGGGGGCTGGGGGGCTGAAGCCTTCCAGCTCTCATTGCAGGTTTCTCACCTCCGCTCTCTAGGTGGGCTCCATCCCCGCCAACGCCGCGGATGACGGACAGTGGTCACAGGGGCTGATTTCTGCTGTGAGTCGCCTTCTCCTTCCTCCCCACTTGGGTTTTGGAGCCCCTGCGGGAGGTTTGGGCCTTGGGTCACTTCTCTGTTGACTGTCCCCAGGCCCGCATGGTGGCAGCTGCGACCAGCAGCCTCTGTGAGGCGGCCAACGCCTCTGTTCAGGGACACGCCAGCGAGGAAAAGCTCATCTCATCCGCCAAGCAGGTCGCCGCCTCCACGGCTCAGCTGCTTGTGGCCTGCAAGGTGAAGGCCGATCAGGATTCAGAGGCCATGAGGCGGCTACAGGTAATGGTCACTGATGCTGGTGGGAAAATACTCCTGTTGGAGCGGGTAAGTGTCGCCAAAGGGGACGGTCTCACTTCCTTGGCATGACCCACCGGGCCTCCCATCAGCCAATCCTGTACCACGTTTCTCATTTCCTGCCACGTGCGACCATGCATCCTACACCTGCTGCCCCACCCAACGGACATTCTCCATGTGGGCCCTCTGCCTCAGGCCTTGAGACCCTTCTCCCCACCCACCCAGCCCGGGGCATGCCTGCTTGTCCTTCATGACTCAGCTCCAGGGTCACCTCTCCTAGGAAGCCCTTCCTGCATCCTGGCCTCAGCCAGCCAGCCCCGTCCCTCCCCCTCTGTCCTGCCAGAGCCTCAGCCAGACCACTCATGGTTCCTATTTCCTGGCCCACTATGTTTATCTTTAGGTCTTTGACAAGGTGGGGAGCTTGTTAGGCACAGGCACTAGGTCTTTATCTTAGCATCTCTCCCACTAAGACAGCGCCTGTTTCAGCGGGCGTCCTCATTCTCTGTTTGCTAAGGAGGGAGGGAGAGGAACGAGGAGTTGGTCCAAAACTGTTGTGAGGTTTCCCAGAGCCCAGAGAACATGCTTGTGAAGGTGACAATCAAGTCCTTCCCAAGGCATATGTTTTCCTGATCGTTTTCATCACCGAGTATTTGAAAACACAGTGAAAGAAATGCTAGAATGAAAAAGAAACATGGCCTCGACATTGTACATGTCCGAGATTATCATGTTCCTCTTCCTGTGTTTATCTGTATACCACATAGTTTTGTCTAGTTGTAATCCCAGCAAGAGACATTCTGCTTTTTTTCACTGAACATTTTATCATCCACATCTTTTTTCCTTGAAGGAAAGGCTTCATAATTTCTCCGTGCAAAGCTAACTGGTCCATTGTTCATGAGCCTCATTTTCTAACGATTGCATGATATTGCATCAGCCGATCATGCCAGAACTTCCCTATACTTTGGACATTTTGTTTCCAATTTTCTAGATTTTTGTTATGTGTTATAATGCAGATTGTTTATGTCCTAAAATATGTTTACATAAGTGATAGCCGTTTCATAAATGGCAGAAATTTTTGAGCAGTTCTACCAAAGCTCAGAGCTCTAGTTTCATTTTGGAAGTCCTGGCATGCATTTCTGTTGTTGGATCCTCCAAGTGTCTCTCTGACACACCTCCCTCCCCTTCATCTGACTCCTGGGATAAGCCCAGGGGGGTTGGGGAGCCTCACGTTTGTAAACTGTCTTTTGTGGCTTTGGGGAACGCTTTTGAGGACAACATTCTGAATGAAGAGAGACCAGGGTTCAAGTCCTGACTCTGCCATGTATTAAGTGTATGATCTTACTCAAACCACTCAAAACTTTTCAGGCCTTAGTTTGCCTCTTCTGTAAAATGAGGATGGAGATACCTGTGTTGGCCTGTGAACATGCTTTTGTGAGCCCTCCAGCTCTCCATAGACCTAGCACAGCATCGCTCTTATTATCACTGTTGCTGACTTAACTGGATTCTGCAAGGTCACGTGTGAGTTCCTCACAGTGACCCAGAGGCTTTTTGAATAGGCAGGCCTATTTTCCGAATAGACAGACCTATTCAAATCCCAGCTCTATAACTTACCAGCTACAGAGTCTTAGACAAGTTACTTCAGTTTCGACATCAGAAAAGTGGACTAATGAGTTCTGACCTCATGAAGCTACTTTGAAAATAAACACACGATGATGCTTGTCAGAGATGAATTGAGCACTCCCTTCTTATGCAAGCCCTCATAGTCCCTGTTTGTCACGTTAGCTCACCAACCAGATGAGCCAATTGATGTTGCATTCGAAAATCTCTCAAGTTTCTGAGGTTTAACCCCCAAACACAAATCTTTGACTCTGAGGGGGCTGGGCCAGGAAGTCAGGTGCTTTAAAAAAGCCTTGACGTGAAACTGGTTTGGCTCAGTGGATAGAGCGTTGGCCTGCAGACTGAAAGGTCCCAGGTTTGATTCCGGTCAGGGGCATGTACATTGGCTGTGGGCACATCCCCAGTAGGGAGTGTGCAGGAGGCAGCTGATCGATATCTCTCTCTCATCAATATTTCTAACTCTCTATCCCTCTACCTTCCTCTCTGTAAAAAATCAATAAAAATATATATTTTTAAAAGGGGGGGGGGGGGGGGGAAACCTAGACCACCATTAGGAGATCGTCCCAAACCTCCGGGGGCAGAAGACGAGCCCCCAGCATGAAGAGTAAGCCACCCTGAGCATGAGGGGACGCCAGTGTGGGCCTTCGCCCTCCCTGAAGACCTAGAAGCACACTGAAGAGCTCCCCTTCGCCTGTCTCTAGCAGTTGCCCATCTTTGAGTAAAGCCCAGCTCTGCCTCATAAAGGCCTTATCACTGTGGGGCTCCCAGCCCTTTCGTGCAGGAGTAAGGTGTGGTTTCATAGCCCTTCATTTGACCAAAAAACCATTCAGTGAATACCAACCCTGGGCAGCCACTGTGCCAGGTGCTGGGGTTACAAAGATTCAGTCACAGCCCCTGCCCTCAAGGTACTCCCTCTCCATGAGGGAGAAAGGCAATCACAGGCGGCTACAGAGAAGCCAGAACAGGGCACTCCAGGAGCACTGGGGTGGGCAAGGCCCAGGTGGACAGAGAAAGTGATGTCCAAGCCACGTCCTCAAGTTCATCTAAAGTAGGGGTGTCGAACTCACTCAGAGAAGGGGCCAAAATCTAAAATCCAGCCTAAATCGTGGGCCGAATGGTTTACTGAACAGTCATAAACTGTCATTGTGATGGAAACCCAGCGGAGTGCAGTGATGACAGCGCGGGGCGGGCCACATTGCAAGGCCTGGCGGGACGGATTTGGCCCGCGGGCCTTGTGTTTGACACATGTGATCTAAAGGGAACAGGACAGGTTTTCTAAACCAAGGAGGCAGCCCCGAGGGCTTCTGTTACCACTCCCATCACAATGCCACTGTCATTTATTTATTGTACATAATTGTGCTTCCCTTCAAAACTGTGTGTTCCGTGGGGGCCAGGAACCAGATCTCATTCACCTGTGAATGAGCTAAGATTACGTAGGTGCCAATGGTGGTAGAATCAGTGGATGGGTGGATGAATGGTCAGGCAGACTGATAGACACTGACAGATGGAGCCTAACTAGAGAGAACCTGTGTTTTATTTGGATGATAGATTCCCAGTCTCATGAACTGCACCTTCATGTCTGTTCTTGCCTGATCCAAATGGCTGTTCCTAATGACACATGTGTGTTTTGTTTCCTCTCCAGGCGGCAGGAAATGCTGTGAAAAGAGCCTCAGACAATCTTGTCCGTGCAGCCCAGAAGGCAGCATTTGGCAAAGCTGATGATGACGATGTTGTAGTGAAAACAAAATTTGTGGGGGGCATCGCTCAGGTTTGTGATTAAATCCAGACAATGTTTACTCCTACGATGGGCACTGAGTTATACCAGAGACACAGAATAGCAGTGACCTAAAGGAGAGGGAGGTTTATTTCTCCTGTGAGACAGTCTGGGTGTAAGCAGTCCGCATTCTTACCCACTGATAAACCCAGGCTTTATCTCCCTATGGCTGAACCTCCCTTAAGAAGTTGTCTTTGGCCACTTGGTCCAAGAAAGCTCAGAGACCACCTGGGTTTTCCAGCGTCACTTCCTCTCACATGTCATTGGTCAGCACTGTCACATGGCCAACCTCGCTGCAAAGGAGGCGGGAAATGCAGTATTCTTAGTGTCATATGCCTAGCTAAAAGTCAAGGATTCTGCTATAAAAAAGGAGAAGAGGAATTGGTGGATAGCAATATGATCCTGTAAATAAAACGATGGATGCCTATGGGGCTGCTACCTACTCAAGATACTTGGCTCAAAAGAGAATGAATGGTGATATTTTCCCAGACGTTGATGAGAGTAGACCGGGATAGCAGAGAGTAGCCTGCCTTGGGCAAGGTTGCATTCACGGGCTCGGGAAGGAGGGGGAAACCATGAAAGCAGGCTTGCCGTTCAGAGTGCATGTGACATAAATCTACTCTATGAGGTTGGTTTTCTTGTCAGCGCCAGGAGCACCAAGACCCTGTCACTGAGGTCACTCACTCCTGTGCCTGCCTTAGCTCCTCCCAAACTGCTCCCTCTATTTGGGAACACCGCACACACCCTTACGAGACCCTGTCTGCTGACTCACTCGTCCCATGGGGAGTTCCATGAAGGAGGTTCTCCGATCAAATAAGTCTGTGGAATGCTGTACTCTCTACCTGCCCCTCGGAGTAGCCCAGCGTTCGTTGGCCTAGGAAAGGCTCTGAAAAGGCCCACAGGAAAGAAATCTAGTTGGCTTTCTTGCACACAAACTTACCTCTTCCACTAAATACCTGTTTACAAATATTCCTTGAATCATATCATAGAATCATGAAGTAAATGTCTGAGAGCCATCTCGTGTCCACGGCCCCAGCTCGGGAATACCTGGGCCAGGCCCTGCACCACTCGCTGGGGGGCTGTGGGGAGGTGGACTCTCTCTCAGCGTCAGGTTTCTCATTGGAACAATGGGGTGATCAATGGGGCACCCTTCACGGTGCTCCCAAGAAGATGATGGGACACCACCTAGAGTGCTTACGCCAAAACTCAGCACATAGTAGGGATGACATAGATGTTAGCTATTAAGTTAGTGGCCAGAAGTCTGCTTATTTTCTTGGGTCAGCTGGCTCATCAGTCTCAGAGCCCAAACCGTGGCCCCGGGGCTGGTCTCCAGAGCCAGTACTCAGTCCCTGTGGCCTGCTGTGGCCCGTGCAGCAGGCGCTGTGAAAGCTCACGGGGCAGGCGCTGGAGGGCAGGGCAGTCTCCTGGAAAGTTTTACATCCAGCAAGCTTGTGGCTTTCTTTTCCAGATCATCGCTGCACAGGAGGAAATGCTGAAGAAGGAGCGAGAACTGGAAGAAGCAAGGAAAAAACTGGCCCAGATCCGCCAACAGCAGTATAAATTCTTACCCACTGAGCTGCGGGAGGATGAAGGCTAAAGCCGTGGCCGAGATGGAAAGCCCCTGCGGACGGCTCTGAGGGAACCGGACAGACAGTGTTCCTGGGAGGCGGGGAACTTACGTGGAAGCTGCCTGCCTCCCCCGGGGCCGGCTCAGAGCACGTCTGTCCCGTCGGGCACCAGCTGCATGATCGTGATGTCACACGGTACAGTGTCCCACCCACACTCCTCTGCCAACTCCCCGCCAGCCGCACCGCATCTCAGGAGAGAAGGGTGTGCATTTCGCGGACTGTTACCAAAAAAGAGAAGTCAGTATTATGTCGTTCTCAGACACCTGTGCTCTCTGTCCATCCTTCTCTGGGCCTGCTCCTGGGCCTGTTGAAATCGTAATAGGAAAAAAAAATAATGGCTTGAGGAAATCATGGATGCCATAGATATTCAAAGATGTTCTTCTCTCCTCCCATCCCCCCAGGAGAGAGTGGGAGCTGGAGCGGAACATGTTAATAAAAGACAGAAACGTAAGCCCGTGTGGACTCCAGGAGGGCAACGGGGGTCGTCCTTCTGTGCCAAGGCTGGCTCACCCATGGGGTGATGCGCTCCTGCTCCCATTTGCACGCCTTCTTGCCTCAGTCTGTAAGCTCCCTGGACAATCTAGACCCTGTCTTGTATTCTGTGGCCCAGATAATCCATTATTTTTTTCCCCTCCGTAATCCAAAGGGCAGAGGTGTGGGGTAACAGTCAGGGCTCGGCGATCAGGGGCTGTAATAAAACGTGTGGGTCCTTACTCAGCAGAGGCTGTCTCAGTTCCTACAAGTCCATTCACACAAACCCACGGCCCCCCGGATGACAGGCAATCCAGCACCCCCTGGCAAACATTCATGGTGGGGTGCAACTGGAACAAAGCAACTCCTTGGTGGCCCCGTCTTCCAAGTCCCACATCAGCTCCTCTGCTCTGATGGGGTCAGAATTCAGAATGGGAAGGCGCCTGTTTAAAAGTCTCTCTCCTTTCCTCCCCCCTGAGATGGGCGTTTTCCCTATGGCTTAGGATTCCTAGAACCTGGACGCAGCCTAAAATCAGCATGAGCCTGCAACAGGATCGTTTGCTTCTCGTTGCACCTTGTCCATGGAGCTCGATTTTCGGAGTCCATCTCCTCAATGTCACGCTTGCAGAATTGTGTCATTTCCCTCTCTTTTTTCAGAGCCCTGTCCTTGGAAGGCCCCTCTAAGATCTTGAATTTACCTTTAGTTTGAGGCTTTGACCCAAAACAGGACACAAAGTGGTTTGTGGGACAGATCCGAATGCCAGGTAGCAAGTGTCTTTGAGAGAATTTATGGAGGGGAGGCGAGGGGGTACTCGGTTTTCAAAGCTCATGTCTTCCCGGCAGGGATGTGGTATCACGTCTCACTTCACGTCCACTGTGCAGTCTCAGAGTTCCGGAGAAGCCCTGATGCTCTGGTCCTCACGAGGTGTCACCTGCAGCCCTGGCCAACGGTCCGGCTTTAGCAGACTCGAGCCCACTTTGTGGTTTTACATGATTAAACTTTTGACAGTTCCCCATATTTATACGAGAGTGATAGTGCTGCGCATGACAGGATTTTTCCGGACAGGTAGAAAGCTGGAGGAAATGGTGCTGATAAGAAGCAGCTGGGGCGAGTGTGCAGGGAGCGGGGGTGGAGGCGCCCCCTGAAGAGGTGTTAGCCTGGGAGCCTGGCATCTGGGGAAGCTCACGCCCCTCTCTGGCCCTTGGTGAGCGTGGCGAGTGCGGCTCCTCAGCTCGGCCCTGGCTGTGCCCCTCGGACCTCAGGCTGTGCACCCGGCCTGTGGACGAGGGCTTCTCCCTGGGACACTCCGCGGACTGCGGGCGGCACAGGGTGCTTTTTGGGGCTGTGAGGGTCAGACCCGAAGGCTCACAGACCAGCGGTGTTAACACCTCACATCACAGACTTGGGGGACCCCCGCCATGGCCCACCCTCACCCCCTTTTCTTCCAGGCTGTGCAGTTGCTCCTTCCCTCCACCTGTCCCCAGTCACATCCTGCATCCCAGGAGCCAGACAGGGTCGGGCAGGGCGCTCTCTGTCCCCGCCTCAGTCGTTAAGAACCTTCAGAGACCAGCCCAGGGGAGAGGCTTGTCCCTTACAGGGACACAGAGCGCAGGAGCACCGTCTGTTATAGGTCTGTGCAGGCAGCCTCCTGTCGTGAGTTTCTGCCAGGACCCCTGTGTGGCGCTGCTTTCACCTGTCCCTCCCGCCTCCATCTGTCTCTCCCGAGTCCACCTCCCTGTATGTGCGTGAATGGACTCATGCTGGCTCAGCCCCCTCATTTCATGAAAGGGTTGAAAGGTGTCCCAGGCATTGAGGGGTTCTTCTTTCAAGGGAAATAATGTAGATGTGATTGCATCCTGAGTGTGAGTTTTCATTTCAAACTATCTATCAAAGAGATGGTCTTGGGATAAAATGGTCCCGGGTCTGGGGCCTAGAAACGCAGCTCGGAGCGAAGGGAAGAGGTGTGGGCGGGTGTCCGGGAGGGGAGCTCACACAGGGCTTTGAAGCCTTGGGCTGGTCTCTGTGCCCAGAAATGGCTGCCTCTGAAGGTCAGAGGAGGAACCTGAACTGGACTTTAGAACCACCCAGCGATTTGGAGTTTGGGTTTTGTTGGTTCTGCCTTTCCAGAGAGTGTGAAAGCCACATGCAGTGCCACAAGCAGCCCCTGTTTAAAGTGCTGGCATGCTGTCTGTGCGGCCCCGGTGACCTGTGCCCGCAGGTACCCAGAGTCCTGGGCAGCCCTCCAGGCGGCTACACGGGAGGGATGTGTGTCTGCCAGAGTGTGTGTGTGTGTGTGTGTGTGTGTGTGTGTGTGATCACGGAAAACCTTTAGGGCTTCTGGTAGGCTTTCGCTGCTTATTTTCTGAGGGTTTTATCAGTCAGTGAGTTTACAGACAACCAAAGCCATTCCCAATTTATCAATGCATTATACCCGCCAAGAGTGAACCTGCCACCACAGTAGTCCCCAGGCCACAGCCTCACCTGGGCACAGGCAGGTGGGCGACGTGGTGAGCAAGCCGTGGCTCCACTCCGGGGGCCTCTGCTAATGAGCCTGCCTTCTCGCCCCAGTGTCCCCAGCTCGGAGTCTGGGCTCTGCAGGGCCTCCGGGGGCTCTGCCTGGGACCCCAGCCAGATGGTCCGCACGTTCAGGGCTCAGATTCCTGGAGGGAGCATCCTCTGCTGACCTCGGCAATGGCCGCTCCCAGAACCCAAAGGAAATGTTCGCTTCGGGCTAAGCGGAGTGGAGTGCAGGGACCCACAGACCTGGCAGCTGTGCTGGGGGTCAGGTCGCACCTCCCCACAGTCTCCTCCAAGTGCCAACCTGGGGGCTTCTTCCCCCACATGGTCTCCAAGTGTCATGTTTAAAGTCCCCGATACAACTGCTCGTCTCAGCGTTTTCTGGGCACGTTCTGTTTATGCTCATTAGGAGCAGGCATGTGGCGGAGCCCGTGTTGCCTGCCTAGAAAAGTCTGTTCTGTACGAGAGGTTTGATCACGGGCCCTCCTCTGCGCCGCCTCCCAGTGCGGTCAGCATCCGTGCGGCGTCCCGGTGCCTGCAGCCAGGAGGCGGGGTTCTCTCAGCAGCACTCACTGAGCTGCAGATCCAGCGCAAACAGGAGCATTAAACTCTGCTGCCTGTCATCTGTCTTCACTCTATGGATCTGGTCACATAAATTATTTTTTTTTTATTCACCAGAAATAAGCTTTTACAGGAATGCCCCTGTGTGAACGTCTCAGGGGAATGGGAGGAAGAGGGAAGAGGGAAGAGGGACGGAGGGGAATGATTACCATGAGAGAAACTCCACCGTGAGCACCAGCACCATTGTTACCAGGAGGATTGTGGAGGGGTGTGTGTGTGTGTGCGTGGGTGTGTGGGTGTGTGGGTGTGTGTGTGGATGTGAGTGTGTGGGTGTGTGCCTGTGTGTGTGTGTAAGTGTGTGGGTGTGTGTGAGTGTGGATGTGTGGGTGTGTGTGTGTGAATGTGTGGGTGTGTGAGTGTGGGTGTGAGTGTGTGGGGGTGTGTGGGGGTGTGTGGGTGTGGGTGTGTGAGTGGGTGTGAGTGTGTGTGTGAGTGTGTGTGTGTGTGTGTCTGTGGGTGTGTGCGTGTGTGGATGTGTGGGTGTGTGTGTGTGAATGTGTGGGTGTGTGTGAGTGTGGGTGTGAGTGTGTGGGGATGTGTGGGTGTGTGAGTGGGTGTGAGTGTGTGGGTGGGTGTGAGTGTGTGGGTGTGTGTAAGTGTGTGGGTGTGTGTGAGTGTGAGGGTGTGGGGGTGTGTGTGAGTGTGGGGGTGTGGGTGAGTGTGTGTGTGTGGGGGGGTGAGTGTGCATGTGTGTGAGTGTGTAAGTGTGTGTGTGTGGGTGTGTGTGGGTGTGTGGGTGTGTGTGTGGGGGGGTGTGAATGTGGGTGTGTGGGGGTGTGTGCGTGGGTGTGAGTGTGTGGGGGTGTGTGAGTGTGTGGGTGTGTGTGGGTGTGGGTGTGTGTGGGTGTGTGAGTGTGAGTGTGTGGGTGTGTGTGAGTGTGTGGGTGTGGGGGTGTGTGTGAGTGTGTGTGGGGGGGGGTGTGAGTGTGCATGTGTGTGAGTGTGTAAGTGTGTGTGTGGGTGTGTGTGTGGGTGTGTGTGTGTGGGTGGGTGTGAGTGTGTGGGTGTGTGTGAGTGTGAGGGTGTGGGGGTGTGTGAGTGTGGGGGTGTGGGTGAGTGTGGGGGGGGGTGTGAGTGTGCATGTGTGTGAGTGTGTAAGTGTGGGTGTGTGGGTGTGTGGGTGGGTGTGTGTGTGTGGGTGTGAATGTGGGTGTGTGGGGGTGTGTGGGTGGGTGTGGGTGTGTGTGGGTGTGTGTGAGTGTGTGGGTGTGTGTGAGTGTGTGGGTGTGTGTGAGTGTGGGGGTGTGGGTGAGTGTGTAGGTATGTGTGTGGGTGTGTGTGAGTGTGTGGGTGTGTGTGTGGGTGAGTGTGTGGGTGTGTGAGTGTGTGGGTGTGTGTGAGTGTGAGTGTGTGTCTGTGTGTGTGACAGAGGCAGGGCCAGGAGTGCCACTGGATTCCGTGCCGCTTTGCTGACTCTGGAGGAATTTCAAGGAAGAAAGAGACCATAAAGAGGAAGATGCAGTGATTTTCCTCTGAAAGAAGCCATCTCCCTGGACAAGCGGATGGAGCCTGTGTGGCCTGACTGGAAGGTGGCCCAGCTGAAGGCAGTGCCCTGTGCCTCTCCACATGACGGGCCTGGCCCAGGAAGGTGAGCTTCGCCTCCGACAGCCACGCCAGCAGTGCAGCCTCCAGGGATCGCAGCTGCCCCCCTCCTGCAGAGGGGCCTGGGCCGCCTCCCTCCTCCAGAGGGGCCTGGGCCGCCCCCCTCCTGCAGAGGGGCCTGGGCCGCCCCCCTCCTGCAGAGGGGCCTGGGCCGCCCCCCTCCTGCAGAGGGCCTGGGCCGCCCCCCTCCTCCAGAGGGGCCTGGGCCGCCCCCCTCCTGCAGAGGGGCCTGGGCCGCCCCCCTCCTGCAGAGGGGCCTGGGCCGCCCCCCTCCTGCAGAGGGGCCTGGGCCGCCCCCCTCCTGCAGAGGGGCCTGGGCCGCCCCCCTCCTGCAGAGGGGCCTGGGCCGCCTCCCTCCTGCAGAGGGGCCTGGGCCGCCTCCCTCCTGCAGAGGGGCCTGGGCCGCCCCCCTCCTGCAGAGGGGCCTGGGCCGCCCCCCTCCTGCAGAGGGGCCTGGGCCGCCCCCCTCCTGCAGAGGGGCCTGGGCCGCCTCCCTCCTGCAGAGGGAGCTGCAGAGGGGGCCTGCAGGGGGCCTGCCCAGACTCTTTCTTTGAGAGAAACCAGACTCGGGGAAATCGAGAGGTATTTCTAATGTGCAAGAAGGTGGATGATGTCAGAGAATCACCATAGCAACGGAGAATGTGTCACTGGTCTAACTAATCAGATTGTGTTTCCTCATAAAATGGTGACTTGGCATTTCTAAGCCAATGGGTAATGTTCTTCTCTTTTGACTTAACTAGAACAGGCATGGGACTGACTACCCTCTACCAAGCATGCCAAACTCAAAAGCTGACATGGGCCAAATAAACAAGGTTTAAGTTTATGTGGGCTGCAAATAAAGCTTCAATTTTCATAGAAACGAAGGTTTATTTGGATAGAGACATGCTGAATGCTCAGGGCTGAAATAAATGAGTGCTCGTTACATAAAATAATAGAACATTTTAATAAAAATTAATACTTTTTCTTAACTAACCAGACACTGAATAACTGCAGAAATTAATAAGTGTTACGCAAATAAACCTATTTTTCTTGTTCTCCAAAAGAGAAATATTTCCTGTTGTGCACACCAGACAAGTCAGTACAAGACTAATGACGTGGCAACGGGCTGCTAATATATTTGCTGCTCGTATTAGTGGAGAGAAATAGTGCGCCTGTGCATAAGGCACATAAGGGAAATGAATGGAACACAATTATAGTAATCAGTAGCGAACATTGTTGTTCGTTATTAATAATTATGTATAACAGAATATTGTAAAAATTAAGTTATGAAATTTTTATTAAAGTGTTTTTTACAGATGGTTATATTGGCCGGGCCACATGCGACCACAGGGCCACGAGTTTGACATGCTTGGCCTATAGCAGTGGTCGGCAAACTGCGGCTCGAGAGCCACATGCGGCTCGTGAGTTGTGGTTTGCCGCTCTGTTTACTAATGAGTTTGCCGACCACTGGCCTACAGGAAGGTGAGAAGCATGGGGTGAAGTCCAGGAAGGAGGGCAGGGGGCTCACGGTTGTGGAAAAGGCGGCATGGCTGGTCCACAGGGAGGCACACCATGACTCAGCAGGGCACAGTGGTGGGTGCGGGGGTGGGGCTGTCTGAGGGAGTTCGATCCCCTGTGTGTAGTCGGAGACTTACCAGGGGTACCATCACTTGCTGTGTTCAGGACACGGGGGGCCCTACCTTGTTCCTGGAGAAGGTCAGAGTCCACAGAGAACAAACTTGTGCCGGGGCCATTGGAGAAAAGGGCCCTGGAGCTCGGAGAGGCTTTGGGTGGAGGTGCTGGACCTCACGCCTAGTGAATGGGGGCGTCCAGGCAGAAGAGGTGGGGGAACAGCATTCCAGGCAACAGGAGCCACACGTGCAAAGGTGTGGGTTTGTGAGGGGCTGGAGTGCTCAGGGGAGCAGGGAGCAGTTCAGCAATGGCAGGGCTTCTGAAAGTGGCACAGAAAGGAGAAGGTGGCCAGGGGCTTGTGGCTCAGAAATTCAGATTACGGGTGAGTCACTCGGCCGGAGATCTGAACATATAGGTGCCCTGGGAGAACTCCCCGGCACAGTGTGGAGATCACCAACAAAGGTCAGCAGCACCGGCGGGAGTGGGTCCCGTGCTTTTGTGCAAGGCAAGTAGAGCAGGAGCGAGTGTGTGGGCCCAGCCACAGCCTCCAGGCAGGAGATGCCACAGCTGGAGGGACGGCACCCGAGTCAGGGCGGGCTTGATGCACAGGGGAGCGGGCTTTTCATCTCTGGACAGCTAACACGGGGTGCACTCCTACCACACGCCGGCACACACCCTATCATCTCCATTCAGTCCTCGTGCAAAGCGTGACACCGACGCTCTCTTAGTATTCTCGCTGTATAGACAGCAAGGCCCAGGCACGGCGTGGTGAGCTAACTCGTCCGAAACCACACAGTGAGTCCCGCTGGGAGCTCCCAGCCACGGTGTCACAGCCACTCCGCTGGCGAGTGGCAAACCAGACGCAAACTCCCATTTGTTTCCAAAGTTCATGTGTTTGTTCTTTTATTTATTTTTATTGATTTCAGAGGGGGGGGGGGAGAGAAACATCAATGATGAGAGTCATTGATGGGTTGCCTCCTGCATACTTCACACTGGGGATCAAGCCCCAGAGCCAGACATGTGCCTGACCGGGAATCTAACCCTGCCTCCTGGTTCATAGGTTGATGCTCAACTATTGAGCACACCAGCCGGGCACCAAAACTCATGTTTCAGTCAGCAGTCTCTGGAGCCCCTGTGTGGGCCTGGCAGATGGGACAGAATGGAGGCAGGTGTAGGAGAAGGGCCTCAGAGCAGAGGGACCCACGTGTGCAGAGCCTGGGGCAAACTCAAGGCATGAGGAACAGGGAGCAGTGGGGCCGGTGGGAGTTGCAGGAGAAGGGGGCGAGTCCGCACGTGAAAGGGAGAAGGGGGCGTCCTGAGGGGCACCCAGCTCAGGGGCTTATTCTCTAACAGGCAGGCTGTGGGGAGCCCAGGGTGGCTCATTCTCACCTGGGTGTCTCCAAAGTCCTGGTTTAGGGCCTTTTTCCTTCAGGTGAGAGCTCTCCCGTAAAACCAGTGCTAAGAGTAACTACTGGCTCAGAAATTCAGCCTGTGCTTTATCCAGCATTCTCCACCCTGAACAGAGCACGATGGCAACCGTTCTGATGCTTGAACTTCCCGAACTGAGAGGCAGAAAAGCCTCGGCCCCTAGGAGGGAAGGTAACAGGCTCCAGCACCCCAGCACCTCGGGCCTTATTGGGAGCTTCCTGTCTGCTGAGGGTTCCCCCCCTAACCCCCCCCCACACACACACACACACACACACTTCCATGGCTCATTTTTAGAAAGAGAACTTTGATTCAATGAAGCCCAGAACTGAAGGTGGAAGAAATGCCTCCAGGCTCACCAAAAGGCTGGGCTGTGTTCTAGTGATGCCCAGAGTGACAGGGGCTCTGAGCCAGGCTCAGTCCTGGGGTCCCAGCCCCCTGATACTGCAGGGGCGTCCAGGGTGGAGCAGGAAAGGCGAGGTAAACTGGGCTTCTGTGGGCAGGAGGGAAGATGAAGGAGGGTAAAAAGCATGGTCCTTAGACCTTCTCTGCGAAGTGAGAACAATGCCAGGTGCCCACTGTTAGCTGAAAGATAGGAGGGCACAGGGCATCTGAGAAGGGGCAGAGACCTGGCTGGGTTCTTGGGGAGGAGGAGGGCTGGAGCAAGGTCTCCGAGGACGGCAAGCAGGCTGGGGCCAGTGGTTGAGCAGGGAGAACATTTGGGACCTAGGCACCCGGGCAGGAAGAGGGAGGTGGAGAGAGAGGACCAGGAAGAGGCCTGAAATGGGGGCAACAAGTAGTGGCAGGGGCCACAGTGGCGCTTGGTGGAATCAGGGCTTCATCCTAAAGGAAGGAGGGGACAGGAAGCAGAGGAGGGACGCATTCTTCATGCCTGAGAGTTCTCCGTTTGGGACCGTGAAGCAACCTGACAGCCCCAGCCCCGGGGGTGCATCCTGGAGGGACCCATGTTTTCTGGATACCCTGATGCTGACCCAGCATCTCCCCTAGTGGTGGGCTGTCCCTGGGTTTCAGGGAGGGAAGGCCTTTGCACCCAAGTTCGCTCCTCATTGTTAGGCAGCCTGGCTAATTGTGACCACAGGGGGCAGTGTGGTTCCACAGACACTAATACATAGGCCTTTCCTGTTTCCCTGAGGGAAAAAAGAGGCATTTCATTGGTGAGCAAACAAATGTAAGAATCATAGTATTAAAGTTAAACAAGTTTATACCTTAAGATATCTCTGAGCTGTCTTAGGGCCTGTAAGATTCTCACGTACATTGGATATCTCCAAAAGGAGCATACAGTATACATTCTTTTTGGCCTCAGAATCTTTTTTTTTTGTTTTGTTTTGTTTTGTTTTGTTTTGCTAATCCTCACCCAAAGATATTTTTCCATTGATTTTTAGAGAGAGTGGAAACATCAATGTGAGAGAGACACATCAGCTGGTTGCCTCCTGCACATGGGAGCACCCAAGCAGGGCCCGGGAATCTGCAACCAAGGTGCATGTGTGCTCTTGACTGAAATCAAAGTCAGAACCCTTCAGTTCGCAGGCCAATGCTCTATCCACTGAGCCAAACCAGCAGGGGCTCAGAGCATTTTTTTTTTTTTTAAACTCCAGTATATTGTTCCAAAGATCATACCCTGGGAAACTTTGTTCTAAAGTCCTAATGGGCCGAAGCCGGTTTGGCTCAGTGGTAGAGCGTCGGTCTGCAGCCTGAAAGGTCCCAGGTTCGATTCCGGTCAGGGGCATGTACATTGGTTGCGGGCACATCCCCGGGAGGGGATTGCAAGAGGCAGCTGGTCAATGTTTCTCTCTCATCGACGTTTCTAGCTCTCTATCTCTCTCCCTTCCCCTCTGTAAAAAATCAATAAGATATATTTTTTTAAAAAATTAAAATTAAAATTAAAAAAATAATAAAGTTCTAACGGAATTATTGACTCCCCCTTCCCTCTTCCTTCTTCTCCCCCTTCCCTCCCCCTTTCTCTCTCCCTTCTCTCCCCCTTCCTCTCTCCCGCCCCCTCCACCAGCACACATAGCACACTCTGTCTAGTGTTACTAGGTAATATTTTGTCTGTGCAGCAACCTCATCTGGCTCGCAGGCAGGGATCACATCTTGTCACATGTAGCTTCCCCAGCATCAAGTTGTGGGCATATGAGATATTTAAGAAAGATTGATTGCCTGGGTGATAAACTTCAGACCAGGCAGTCTGCAACCAGTGTTTATGACCTGGGAATCTGCTGTTTTGGACTCTGGCTGATTTGAATTGGAATAAGCAATAATAATCAGTTTGTTCCCAAACAGTTACCACACACCACAGCTGCCCTCTCCTCTCCTTCCTCACCCCTCCATGTGGCCCCACCTTGCCACAGGGCAACACCATAGCTAACATACTTCCTCTGAAAATTGCACTCCCAGAGTTCCCTTCCTAAGTCAGCTGCAAGGAAACGCAGCTTGATCCTCAATGTCCTGCAACCTCCTGGTAACACTCTCTTTTCAGCAAAACCTGGAAGATGGGCCTCAGCAGGAATGGGGTTGTTAATGAAACATCGAAAGGGCCTCGGAATGCTCTGAGCTGGCCCCTATAAATAGTGCCTCTGGCCCAAATCCCAGTGGCATGTGAACATCACCTGGAAGAAAGGGGAAAGGCTGGGGGGTGGAGGGTTTCCTTAATAAACCCAGGCTTTCCTCCTCCAGCCCCGTCACCTCAAAAGGCCACCTGAAACTCGACTCCCAAGTCCTTCTTCCTTCCTTTTTCTTGCCTCATAAGGCCGTGCAATGAAGTTGGGAAAAAACATTCACTATATCGGGCTTTGGACATGGCTTTGAGTAAGACATTTCGTTTCCAAGCCCGTGGGGATATATACTGCTTTGCATTTCACTCGCCAGCACCTATTTTTTCCTCCCCTATCAAAATACAGCAATATTTTAGGGGAGTTGACCTCAAGTCAAGGGTGAGCATGATTGATCCAAGGACATCACTATTCCCCCTGCCGGTGACTGGTTCTGGAATGGACAAACAACTTGGGCTGGCCACGGAGCTTGGAGGAAATGTCTGCTGGGGGTATTGCCTGTCTCTCCTGTGTCAGTGGAGAATGAAGCCCATTCTCTGACCACTAGCAGAGCCAGCCTCAGGATAGCAGAGGGCAGAGGGAAAATAATCAAAGATCTCTCTGGTGATTTTGCTGATTCTTCCAGATTTCCCAATCCCTAACCAAATACATTCCTTCTGTTAGGGTCACCGAAAAAGGAACACACGAAGCCAGAAGGGGTAAATAATTAGAAATTTATTGGATCATCTGGATACCAGATGGGCTGAGCCCCAAAATGGCTCTGGCACCCAAAGACGGAGAATCAGAGGTTTTTAAAGAACTCTTGGTGGGCTTTTTCTGGTCAGAGAATTCTCTGTGCAAGTCCAGATCCCAGGAAGGTCTGGAGGGGAGAGATAATGCTTTTATTATAGTAAATGGAATATGGTCTAAGTGAAAGGGAGTGTCCATTGTGAAGTGGCCTAACGGTCAGTTCCCAGGGGAGGGTACCAATTCAGTTATTTGATCAAACCTAACACCTGCCACGATTAAGGCAGCCTTAGTTGGGTTTCCTGCCAAAGCACCGTCACTAACCTCAGACAGCAGTCAGGAGGGGGAAGGCCAGCAAGGGTTTGGCCATCTATTAGGTGCTCAGCAAAATGTTGCTTCCCTGTCCCCTCATGAAAGCAATCTTGAAAATGTGGTCAAAGAAAACCCCATTTCTTCCACTTTCAAGACTTAAAAAGTGCTGTCTTATGGGCCCAACATGGTGCCAGACACATAGTAGGTCTTCAATAAATATTTGCATGACTCTTAACCTGTGGCACACCCTTAGAGTATGATGTGAGTGATGCCTGGATTCCAGTTTATGGCTTGCTTGCTCGATGTGGGTGGAAAGTGGTAGCAGATGTCTCAGTCCAGTTTCCAGAATCTGAGATGAGCAACTGGAGTTTGGATCCTCCACCCCCAGCCTCCATTCCTGCACTCTCGGAGAGACATCTGCCTCTGGTAAGCTAGAGACAGCTGTGGCCAATCACCTACAAAGCAAACCATCCGGGGAATGTCTGGTATGTAGAGTATGTGGTGTGGTGTGTGGGTTTGGCAAGGAAACCCTTAACTATTTTGTCTGGAGGCACTGGCATGAAGCTGAGGACCCCAGAGGGTGGATGGTAGCAGGAAGGAGTGGGACCGTGCTGCCTCTTTCCCTTCCAACTGCACAGCACCATCCCTGGCCTTGTCTGCTTTGCTCAGGTGCTGGCTTTTCCCTCTGGTCCCCAACAGAAGTGGAGTTGAGATAGAAGCAGTGGTAGCAGCGGGGGAAAGACAGTTCCTTGGGGAGGGGAACCACTGAAAGCTACTGGAGAAGAGGGCAGGGAGGAGGCTGATCTGCTGTATGACAGGCCAGCGTATTCCGCCTTCAGTGTCTAGCTCCTTTGCTTTGTGCAGGAGATAGAATTGATACCATTGGAATGGTATCTAGTTATTCAAATAGAAAAGGAGCAAAGGGGGAAGCCAGACATTATAGGCATGGTGTTTAGGCAGCCTCACCAGGAAACTGCAATTTTACATTCCCCAGGGAATCACAGGCCCACTCCCTGCAAAACATTGGAGGGAGGGACCCAACCTAGAAAGACAGATGTATGCCCGATAAAGTGAGGGTGACATAGGGAAGGTATTTGTCTATCAGTCACACCATGATCAGAACAAAGATCATGGACCAGAATGGGCTTGGCCACGGCAAGCGCACAAAACTTTGGGAATGCATAATCTCCTAAACAAAGTTCTCTCCCTCTTGTTGCTCTTGTTGCTAGTGCTCTTGGCTCACGCTTGGCTTCCTTGCATTTTCCGGTGCCTCCTCTATAGCCACCTGGGTCCTCAGACCTACATGCAATGGGCTAATGGGCCATAGCAGGAAACACAAAGTACGCTGGGCTGGACACTGCTCCAACATAGAAAGGAAACTCTGGGCAATGACTGTGATTTTAGCTCTGCTGAAGCCCCAACTACACTTCTATGATTGGACTGAGGGAAATGGGACCTTGGAAACTCAGGGATGTAATTCCACAGAAATAAAAATCACCCATTCTCACATGTGAGCTTCAGAAAATTCTTTTTCTTGAGCTATCCCAAGAAACCCACCCCCACTAGAACATCTAAATGACCAGGTGCCATCTGTAAGCTGAGCCTGCAAAACAACGGGTGCAGAAGACTTTGAAAGCCCTGCAGTGGTTCTCAACCTTCCTAAGGCCGAGACCCTTTAATACAGTTCTTCACATTGTGGTGACCCCCAACCATAAAATTATTTTCATTGCTACTTCATAACTGTAATATTGCTACTGTTATGAATCATAATGTAAATATCTGTGTTTTCCGATAGTCTTGGGCTCTAAATCAACCGTTCTCAACTTGTTGAGAACTGTTAGCAGGGTTGCCTAAGACCATCGGAAAACACATTAGAAAGGTTGAGAACCACTAAGGCATATTAAGGATTCAGAACTGCTGTGAAGGGTGTTTTTGACAATGAAACTTTGGAGGGACACATTGACCCCGAATTCTCGCACAGGCCATCCCAGTGTGAGCTGAGAAGCAGACTTGCTAGTATGTCACAGTCTTAACCAGAGGTTGACAAACTTTTCTGTAAAGGCCAGGTGGTAGGTATTTTAGGTTTCTTGGGCCATGTATAGCATCTGTTGTTGCATATTCTTTGTTTTTATTTTCGTCTTTTACAACCTTTTAAAAATGTCAAGATTATTTTTGGCTCCCTGGTTGGACAAAAGTAAGGAGCAGGCTGAATCTGGCCTGTGAGCATCAATTGCCAATGTAGTCAAGAGAATTGCCTGCAAATCCTGTTTCCTCCCTTTTCCAGCTGTGGGATCCTGAGTAGGCATCCTTACCTTTCTGAGCCTCAGTGTCCTCACCATAAAATTCTTTCACAACATACTTGCTGCTTACCTACTACCTTCCCAAGTAGAAAAGAGTGTTTCTGAGGCTGAAATAAAATGCAAAAGTCTGGCACATGGAAGGAATGCAGCCTAAACCAGCAGTCATGAACCTTTATGACTTCCTGGACCACCGCTGGCCTAAAGCACATCAGCCATTCCTTGAACCCTAAGGTGTTTTGGGCTTCATGACAATTGCCTGGAGCCTGGCAGGGCTGTGTGAACAGCCCAGTTTGTGTGGGGTGGGTCTTGAACACCTGTATTTTTAAAAGGCTTCCTCCATGTGTCTGATCTGCAGCAAGGTGGGGGAACCCTCTGAGGAGTGTCCCACGGACATCTGCTCCAGGTGATCTGGAAGCCGTCATCCGTCATCCACGCAGATGGTACAGTGCCTCTGTGTTCATTGCCACCGGTGCCCAGCTAAGCCTGGTGTCCTTCAAAGCAAAGCCCTTTCCCCGGTCCTCTAAGGGTTACACTTACGCTCAAAGCACCAGCTTGGAAGACTGATTCATGTCAAAATCAATCACAAGTGTCTCTCTGAGAGCCCCAGAAATGGTAGCAGTGACGGTGGCCAGATCCCTTGCCCTGACACATGCTAATGGACTGTTGTCTGACACACGAGTTAGTCTCTGGTCCTGTTTACAGATGTAGAGACTGAGGCTCAGAGAGGTCACCCATCTGTCATAGGCCACAGGGTTAATCAGCAATTTTGAGAGAGAGAGAGAGAGAGAGAGAGAGAGAGAGAGAGAGAGAGAGAGAGAGAGAGAGAGAGAAGGCAGTGAGTGGCTGGGGATGATGGTTTCCTCTGTGATAACATTCCTTAGTAACACTCCTCTTTCTGGCATTTTCTTTATGGCCATGAGGTCAGAATAGCAGAACGTTTTTGTTGAGAATTTCCAAGGGGGATTTTTTTTTTTTTAATCTCAAAGGCTCATGATTAACTCTTATATAGGAAGCAAATTTCTCCTCTGATCATGGGGATTCAGAGTTGGGCAATTCTCAGCTGAAGATGCTCAGGTTGTCACTAATTCTTTGTTTTCCCCAGTAAGTTTGTTCCTGAAAAGACAGGATACGTAAAAGCATTACGTGGTTTTATATGACTTCAAGGGGATTTCTCTGTGCATTTAGGTTTTAGGTTTTGGCTTTATTTATTTTTACCTTTTTTTAGGAGAATTCTGCAAAGAGAAAATTTTACCTTTATTTGGTTTGTACATTTGGATTTGGGCACATTGTGTTTTCTTAATTATGTCTGTAATTTTGGCTACTGTTTCTTTACTGGTGGTTTCACAGATAGAGTTTTTACTGTGTAAAACTGGACTTCTAAGTAGCAAATATTTCTTCAGTACTGCTAGACCTGATCACATACACTATCTCCTTTACTACCCTCAAAAAATCTGCAACACAGATTGTATTGTCCCCATTTTCTAGATAAAGAAACTGAAGAGCAAGCTCTTTATATGCTAAGAGGCAGAGATGGCACTCCCACCCAGCTTGTCTGATCCAGGGCTAGCACTCGAAGTCACAGATCATGAGGTTTCTCTTATCATTGAAAAACCGAGACAGAGAACTCCATCCTCCACCCCTGCATCCCCTCCCCCAATGCCTTCGGTAAACCCAGGTCTAGGTTGACATGAAAGTGGTTTGCACTAACCCAGGACTCCTTTGGTCCAGTGAGAGAGGAGCTGGGTTGGACACGCAGAGACCAGCACTGCAGCCACCCGTGCCCAGCTAAGCCTGGTGTCCCCTCCCCCCGCCCACCTCCCCCAGCAGTGGAAGCCTGACCAGTCTGGGCGTGTCAGGTCCACATCCACGCCCAGGGAGGTGTGCGTGAAAAGGAGTGTGCATGGCCTAGGTGTCCTGGCAGTGCCCTCTGCCACTGGGTCTCAGTTTCCCCTTCTGTAGAGTGAACCTGCTCCCGCTGCCTGCCTACCCAGGCTCTTAGTGAACACTTACATTGGTGTGAGTTGAGTTGCTGTTGCTTGTCACCAGATGAGTCCTGAGCAGTGTAGCTAGTGCCCTTGGCCCTTGAGCAACATGAGGGCTAGTGGCGCCCACCCCCAAGCAGTCGCAATTCCTCATATAAGTTTTGTCTCCCCCAAAACTTAACTACAGTCAGCCAGCCCTTCACATCAGTCGGGTCAACCAACAGCAGATCAAAAACAATACTTTCCATCAGCGCTTAGGACTCGCTGGTGTGGAAAACGCAGTTGGGAATCTGCGGTGGAGAATGCAAAACTAGTTTTCAATCCACCGTTTGTTGAACCCCCTGATGCAAAACCCGCGGAGAGGAAGGGCCGGCTGTATTTACTGGGAAAACTCCACGTTTAAGATGCCCCACACAGTTCCCAGGGTCGTCTGCATCGTGCGCAGCACAGAGCCATACCCTGCGAGAGGTAAGTCTGCACCGGTTGTCAGCATCTGCAGTTGTTATTCTTTTCATGCCTGTTCCCCCAGAGGCAGTGCAATGCCTTGTGCTGGATAGGTGGTTGCAGAGGTCCACCAAACTGATCAGCAGAGGTGGCCTCCAAGGTCACCTGCAGCTCGGACACCCCCCGACATAACACTGTAGCAGTGCCCACTCTCAGCATCCAATGTAGCTCTCACTGGTCCCTGTGGGCCCGAGACACAGGGCGTTATGATACTAGAGACAGCTGAGACTGACGTCGACGGAGTATAGGCTGCAACTAGAGCCCATCCAGGAATCAACAAGTGCGAAGGGAGTTTGGCAGGACAGGAATCATGGAGGATTTTCCCAGAAAGTTTACAGAGTCACATGCCAAATCTTTATTCAGACCCTGCCCTGTAGCTAGGAGGCTGGGGGTACAGTACAGAGCGTGGGCTCAGGGTCTGGGGACCTGCCTGTGTGATCCTGGCGCTGACGCCCCTGTAGGGGCTGGTGATCCCCTCTCCCAGCTTCTCTGCCTTCCCAGCCGCACGAGAGGGAAATTGGTGGATATTAGTAGTTTTCACACTGAATTTTCTTGGAGTCCAAGTTTTCAGGGGCCCAGGGGCCTCCTGGGCAGGAGCAGGTGAAAGGGAAGCTAAAAGGTCAGCGCCCCACAGAGCTGCTTTATGTAGTGGGGTTCTATGCGCAATCGCATTTGGAAAAGAGTTCTGCTCCTTTAAAAAGCCTTCAACACCAGGTGATCTCCAGTCCCTTCCAGCCCCATGCATCCGGGCATTTCTGTGCCAGGCATGTTCCTCCCTGCTGGGAAAGCACAAAACTGGAGACAAACACACACACACACACACACACACACACACACACACACACACCACCTTAAATTAACAGATGACCCCAGACAGCATTTGCTTATATGGGTTCTATCTAATGACATTTGCCATTTTATAAATTAAAACTGAGGAAAATTTCAACACCAGAATACCCAGCACTTGTTCCATGAGCCAGTAGCCTTTAGAAAATTCTCCTGTAACCTTGTGAGAAAATGCAAGTGAAAAGGCAAAGGACATCTCAGTATTTTCATGAAAAGAGTTTTGATCTCACAGCCGGATAGGGTTTGGGGTTCTCTCAGGCCCCGGGGACCCACTCTGTGAGCTTCTGAGCTAGGCTGTTATACTTACGCTACCTCATTTAGTTCTCCTACCTGGAACTGTAAATGATTATTATTTCATTTTACAGATGAGGAAACTGAGGCTGAGAAAGGTCTAGTAACGTGCCCTAGGACCTAGGTCAGTAAACTCATTAGTCAACAGAGCCAAATATCTACAGTACAACGATTAAAATTTCTTTTGAGAACCAAATTTTTTAAACTTAAACTTCTTTTAATGCCACTTCTTCAAAATAGACTCCCCCAGGCCATGGTATTTTGTGGAAAAGCCACACTCAAGGGGCCAAAGAGTTGCATATGGCTCGAGAGCCACAGTTTGCTGACCACGGCCCTAGGTGACACAGCTACTAAACAGTGGGTCAGGATTCAACCCTGCTCTCCCTCCCTGACTCCAGTGCCTGCCTTGACCAGGACTTGCCCACTGGTAGGCCAGACCCAGGAGGGGAGGAGCAGGAGAGTCTTCAGAAGGAGGGGCCCACAATGGAAGAAGGGACATTACTGCCAGGGACCTTCCGCCCTGAGGAGAAGCTGGAGTATCCAGGCGGAACCCAGCCCCATTCCATGATCACGCAAAATGGGCACAAACCTCTGCCGGTCTGGTCCCGGGGAGGGAGGCAACGGGAGTGGTGCAAAGAATAGCCGAGTGGAGGCCTGCCAGTCAGTCTGGGCTTTGCCATCTGCGCACTTTGAGTGCTTGGCAGGGCACACCCAGTCCTCACAGCCCCCTCCCCTACATCTTCTCTCCCCACCCCACCCCCCGCCCCATCTCCCCAGGCTAGAGCAGGGCTCAGGGCACATCCCCACTGTGCTGCCTTCCCAGCCCTGGGCCCTTAATCCCGGGTCCTGAATCTCAGGGTCGCAGTCAGCCGGGGATGGAGGACTGGTCTGCGCAGTTAGAACATCAGCTTTGTTCTGGCAAACCCACACCAGTCAAGGATCAGCCCCGAGAACCTGGGGCTGTTTCCAGGACCATAATAGGTGATTTCGCTCCAAAGCCTGACAGTGGGAGTATCAGATGAAGTCCTGGGAGAGCGAGAGTTTTATATTAGAGCAGCATTCCGTAGCTACTGCTGGCCTTCCGCTGGGAGCTCTGCTTCCCATCTCAAAGATGTCAAAGTGTTTTAAAGGCACAGGCCTCAGATTGACCCAGCCAGCCCAGCACAAGGGCAGAGGGACTGTGGCCGCAGGCACTCCCACAGCAGATGTTCAAGGCAGCCCCCTCCCTGACCCAGACCCAAACCTCAGTCTCTGACCCCCCTACCCCCCGATTCCCGGCTCTGAGCTGGGCTAGAGGAACATCAGGTCCTGGAATTGGGGGTGCCCAAAGCTACCCTCTTAGACGTGTGGTTGGCAAACTATAGCTCGTGAGCCACATGCAGCTCTTTGGCCCCTGGAGTGTGGCTCTTCCACAAAATATTGTACCACAGCCTGGGCGAGTCTATTTTGAAGAAGTGGTGTTAGAAGAAGTTTAAGTTTTAAAAAATTGGCCCTCAAAAGAAATTTCAATCGTTGTCCTGTTGGTATTTGGCTCTGTTGACTAATGAGTTTGCCGACTCCTGTCAGGCCCTTCTGTGGAGAGTGCGGGTGCCCACGCATTCAGGCGTGCCCCCCTCACTCAGACACCCGGCTCCTGGCATGCTGTCTGGAATCACGGCCACGGCCAGGTCCCCCGGGGCCCACGTTCCCTGCCAGCAGGACATACTCTGCATGCCACCTCCCAGGCAGGGATGGTGGCACTCAGCAATAAAAAAATAACCCCAACAATAGCTCACATTGTGCGGCTCTCTGGTCTTCACTCTTCACCGCACATGCCCCGTCTCACTGGAGCTTCAGGGCGGAGTCCCCGGGTTGCAGCCATTGTCCCCGGTCAGGGGTGAGGAAGCCGAGGCTGACTGGGGTCAGTGGGGCTGTGTAAGGCCGCTCCGGGGAGAGTGGTGCTGGCTCCCAGGTCGCGCCCTCTCAGCCCAGGCTCCTCTCTGTGGTCTGGGGTTTCGGGCGGGGTGGGGAGCAGAGCATCAGAGCCCGGGGCTGTGGGCAGCTGAGTGCCCCTCCTTACCCGGGTCTGCTCTCTGGCGGCCGGGCAGCTGTGAGTCCTCGCGGAATCGTTCTTTGAGGTGGTCAACATACAAGTTAGAAGTTTCAGTCAGCGAGGCAGTCTGTCTGGTTTGAATTCTCTCTCCTAAAGAGGCCCCCCCCACTGAAGCAATTCTCCCCTATTTCTGGGAGTGAGGGGCCAGCCCTGTGGGCGAGGCTAGCGTTTGAAATGCCTCTTGTGATGTGATCGTGGCCACTCCACAGCTTATTTAATAACACGCCGTGGGCAGGAGCCCCCCTACCTCAGCCACGGGGTGGGAGCCCTGTGTCTGCCTTCCCTCGGTCAGGTCACAGGGAGGAAGGGAGCTAACCTCAACTGGGGAGCGCGTGGGAATGCTCTTCCTGGTAAACCCACATCTGGAAAACAGCTCTCTGCCCAGACCAGGAACGGGAGAGCTGAGGAGCGGCCCCGCCCAGTGCAGGCCTGGGTGACCTCCGGGCCCTGCCCGTCTGCAGGCAGGGAGGCCAGCCGGGGACTCTCCTGCCATACACGGCACAGGCCCTTCAGCTGCTGCAAGCGAATGAGGCCGCAGGCTGGCTCGCAGCAGCCTGGCAGCCACAGGGGCCCCAAGGAGCCTCAGGAGCAGGCGCCCAGGGGTGATCCAGCCTCAGAGGGCTCGGGTGCGGGGGAGAGGCGCTCCCTGGGTCTGGCGGAGGACAGTGGCCTCGGTGCTGAGTCTGAGTTGGTGGGAAGACCAGAAGCCTCCGTGTCCTGGAGCAGCAGAGAGGACCCTCTGCCAATATCACTGTCACTCCTCGGAGCACGCCGGCTCTGCCCAGCAGGCACAGGGTCTGGGTGACCGTGAGACTCAGATGTCCTCACCTGGGCTCTCAGGCGTCCTGCCTCCAGAAAATACACTTTGCTCCACCCAGCTACTTCCCAAGTCCTGGGAGCTCCCACTGAGGGACCGTGGGGTCCACTCTCTCCATCTGGACACGGAGCTGGTGGATGCGTCACCCTCACAGCTCCCCTGCTAGGAAAGGGCTCTGAGAATCTAAGACCCTCGCCCAAGCAAACTCCTCAGAGTTGTCCTGGAAAGCCAGCCTTCCGTTTCTGAAGGGCTCCCCTTTGTAGATCAGGGGTGCTCCTCACGGGGGTGGGCTAAGAGCACACCGTGGCCTCCACTCATTTGGAGGCCAGGGGCCGTTACGATGTAGACCTCTCGTGAATCAGCCTCTGCGGCCCACAGCCCCGAGGAGAGGAGGGGCAGGTGGGCCGGCAGGTGGGTAGGCAAACAGCTGCGAGAGGATGTGCTCTGTCCCGCGTTGGGGGTGAAGAGCGTGCAGGTGGTTGTGACTAACGCCTGTGGGAGCAAAAGCGGAGATGAGGGCACTGTGCCACCTTCGCCCTACGGTGTGCCAGGTGAGGCCTGGAGGGGAAAGGGGAAGGTGGAGGTGGAAAGTGAGGAGTAAAAGAGCTGAGCTCACTGTGTTGGTGACCCTTGAGACAGCTCCCTGGGCCAGACCTGGCCTCTCCCTGCTCAGGAGAGGGGACTCCAGTGAAGGTGTGGAGTAAGTCAGAGTCACTGGGTGCAAGTAACAGAAACTCAGGGGCAGCTTACGCAGAGAACACGTCTCTTGGGAGACCGCCGGGTGTTCCCAGAATCAGCAGGAAATCTGGAGGGACTGGGCTTAGATAGGAACCAGGAGAGGCAGGGCAGCTACCAGCAGGTCAAGAGCAAGTCCCAGAAACACCTATCATTGCCAGGAATAATCTCTCGGCTGTTCCTGCATCTTGGCATCTTTCCTTCATGTGTCTCAGTCCCAAAAGGTAGAGATTACATTCCATTTCTGAATTCTGGCTGCCAGAGGGCAGGAAGCAGGACCCTCTGGCTCCCATGTCTGGGGAAGGGAGCCTGCCGGCCTCCAGGGACAGGCATCGGTTGTTCTCCCAGCCTCATAACTTGGCAGGAGAGCTGCTTCCGGGGGGGAATGGGCAGCCATTTTTCCAGGTGTTTTACCCCTGCCCCTGAGCCACAGAAAAGTTTGAGAAGGTCCTGGGGAACCAGGGCCAGGGGAAGGAACAGGTTAATGTTCTGGTTTCCACCTTTTCCAATGTGGCTAATTTCTTTCTTTCTATGGCTTTTGGAGAGAGTGTCTTGTTATCATCTGTAGTCATGGAGATCCCACCTGTTCTCTAACAGATAGGGTAGGACAGTGGTCAGCAAACTGTGGCTCGCGAGTCACATGCAGCTCTTTGGCTCCTTGAGTTTTTAGCAAAGGCCAGCTTAGGAGTACCCTAATTAAGTTAATAGCAATGTACCTACCTATATAGTTTAAGATTAAAATATTTGGCTCTCAAAAGAAATTTCAATCGTACTGTTGATATTTGGCTCTGTTGACTAATGAGTTTGCCGACCACTGGGATAGAAGAATTCTAAACAGAATCTAATGAGGACATCTCTGTAAAGGAATTTTAATTACCATAATTTATTAAATGTCTGCTGTATGTCAGGCACTGGGTTAAGTACATTTTTTTATGTAGCAGGGAGGGGGAAAAAAAACTTATTTAAAAAGCCTGCTACACAGTGTTTGCTCTAGACTCACACTGGAAACTACCCAAATGTCCATCGACATTAGAATAAACAAATTACATTGCAGTATATTCATATACTGGAATTCCAAACAGCAGCATTCTGAGTGTGGTCTGCCCTGTGAGTTCCTGAGCTTATCTCAGGGGATCTGCAAGGTCAAAACTATTTCCGTAATAATGCTGAGACATCATTTGACTTTCCACTTTATTGACATTGTCCCTGATGGTACAAAAGTCATGGTGGGTAAACTGCAGGTGAATTAGCACAAGTCAGGGCAGTAACACTCGACTGTACTAGCAGTCATTGTGTCCTTTATCATACATTCTCAGCAAAAATGTGGCCATTTCACTTAAGATTGTACCTTGATGAATCAGTAAAAATTATGAATTCTAGTAAACTTCAACGCTTGAGTATATAGCTCTAATATTATTTTATTTTTACAGATGACTATTGCAGTTTTATAACAACCTGAGCATCCAATTTATTTAATCAAAACAGCTTTGTTCTTTTTTTTTTCCCTCTAATATTTTATGTGACAAAATAGGAAGCTTGCTTTATGCACCTCTCCTATGTAGCAAAGTACAATGGAAAAAGCGTTTCTGTGACTGACTTGCAAGCGGAACTGGCCACTTCCTTGTACCTGATTCTCTGTGCACGTGGGTAAGAAACTCTTGAACTAACAATGGGATTGCTGGGTCATGGCGTATGTGCATGTTCAACGTTAGAAGAAAGTGTCAAACTGTTTTCCAAGTAGTGGTACTAAATTATGTTCCTATAAGTATGAGTGTATATGAGACCTTGGGAATCCACATTTTCTCCAACACTTGGTATTATCAGACTTTTATCTGTTTATTTATTTATTTTGCCCAAAAGAATGGCTATAAAGTGATACCTTGTTGTGATCTTTGTTTGTGCTTTCCTAGTTATTAATGAAGCTGGATGAGTTCATTGGCCATATACTTTGCCCGCCTCTGCTAATTTTGAACCCGCCTAATCAACCATTCTCACAGAAAACTTGAGCATGTGTAGTACCAGCCGGGATGGGAGAGGTGGCTAACTATTACCATGTTTAATGTATTCTAAGATGCCATCAAATGTAGATGCATCATCAATTTAACACATATTTTCGGGGGGGGGGGAAGAAATGTCACATGAACTTATACAATTTTAAAAAATGAATGTTAGTGTACATTTACTTATTATAACCACACACCATTTTCTTCTTTAATATTACCATCTCTAATCAACTCCAAGTTTTCTTTGTACTCACGGTCTAAAGGTTCTTTTCAGTTGAGACAAATATTGTCAAAGAAATGTAGATTTATGGAGCCCATGAACTTGACCTCCTCAGCATGCTTCATAAAGACAATTAATGCCAGGTTTTGCATGCATTTTCTATTTGGTTAAGCTCGTGGTTTAATATTCTCTATAATTGAATTGCATATCACTGGCAATTTGAAAGTTAGCCAGGCCCTTGACGGATGGATGTGCAGTGTCCAGTGATAATCTCCCACACGGCGCCAATTAGCCACGGCAGCTCTCGATCCTGTGATCTACTTAGAGTTTGGCTGGTTTGGCAGAGCCCCATCATACAACCATGTCATGACTCACCTTTCTATTTGCTGCTAGCAAACTGTGGCTGATATTAATTAAGACACAAGCCCATCTCAGAAACGTTCAAAAGTGAAAGAGTGCACATCTTACTTATTTCTAATTATTTACTAATTAAATTTTAAATATGTGTATATGTCTGTATCTATGTATATGTATGTATGTGTCTATATATGTGTGTGTTTGCATATGTGTGTGTGTAGCTAACATTTACTGATCATAAGTTCCATGTCAGGGACTCTCCTTTATTCATCATCTCTAATCATTACAGCAATTTTGTGAGGGTGGTAATATCCTCATTTTAAAGAAAGCTGAGATTCAAAGAGACAAGATAACGTCACCACCACTCATTCGTGGCAGAATCAGGATTCAAATCCAGCTCTGCCTGGCTTCCCACACCCTACCACACCTTAAAGGGCGCAAATGTCAAAGATGATGAGTCTCTTACGAAAGCATCAAACTCCATGGGCCACTACAGGGCAAGTTCTCAGACACCTTGTTGCCCAGTCTTGCCTGTTGCATCTCTCAGGGTGGATACCTCCATTTATGAAGAGGTTACTGGCAGGTACCCTGGAGACATTTACTAGACAGTTGAGCTATGTTAAAAATAACAACAAGGTATTTACTGCTAATCCTGTTAAGCTCCCTTGAGCTGCGTGCAAGCTGAGCAGGGGAGAGCATGTTAATTGGCTGCAGCTAAGGTTGCTGTTATAATCTCCCACATTTTCCCACCTCCACCGGGGTGTCACTTTTTCTGGCATTGATTGGAACAAAGCCATAACCTTTTTGTTGTGAGGATGAACAGTCATAAAACTGATGTGCTAGATGTCAGCAGAGAGGCTCGGGTTGGCCCTGGAAATGTACCTGTATCATTAGCTGTGTCCTAGTCCAGAGATACGAGGTGCTCTCGATCAGGTGGACACGTGGTGTCAGAAATCAGGGGTATGTTTTGCCCGCCTCTGGTTTACACTCATCTGCGGGCCTGACGGTGGGTCGGGGTGAGAGAGGCCATCCCCTGGTCATAGACAGAATGATCTTTCTGGGGCAAGTAACAGCTCGTTAGGGTATTCAGTCCTTCCAAGGGAGCGCTCCTCTAGCTCCCTCACATGTACGCTCTAGGCTAGTGATTCACAAACTTTTCACCACTGAAAACCTGTTTTATCATCTTTCCCCCAGAGGCCTCTTTTTTCAAAAGACTTTTAGCCATCAAGTTGTAGATTGGCTTTTTAAATTCTCTAAAAATTAGACATGATCAGCAGCAAAGAGAATTCCAGCCAAAAAGCAAAAGAATTTGAGATTTTACTCAACAAGTCTGGGCAAACTTATCTTGGGTAAAATAGGATTTTTTGTAGGCCTTTTTCCTTAAATGTGGAAAATAATGTCATGGTCCCATGCACTACCATTTTAAGGTAAATTCCCAGCTGGTCTAATGTACTCCACACAGTTCACTTACCTTTGTGGTTGACCTTGAGGAGGAATCACTCTTACCCAACACTCTTATCTTTGGAGCAAGCCAATCGACACATAAAACGAGATACCATACTCTTCAATTCAGAGAAGCCCAAACAAATTCTTTAATTGAAGATTTATTTATATGCAGCAAAATTCAAACTTTTCAATGCTCAATTCTGTGAGTTTTGACAAATATTTACATTCATATAACCACCAATCAAGATATAGAACATTTCAATGACCAAAACTGACCTGTGCCATCATGTAGTCATTCTTTCGACTTCTAGCCCCTGGCAACCACTAGTCTATTCTTTGTCCCTAAGGTTTCCTTGGTCCTGAATGTCACATAACGAGAGCCATACGGATTGCAGCCTTTGTGTCTGACTCCCTTCACTTAGAAAAATGCATCTGAGATTTATCTGTGTTGTGTGTATCCATTGTTTCCCCCGTTTTTATTGAAGAGTAGTATTCCCTTGCATGGATATGCTGCAGTTGTTAATCCTGGTTGATAAACATTTGGGTGGTTCCACATTTGGTGATTGGGGATGAAATCACTATAAATATTTGTGTTCAGGTATCTCTGTGAAAATAAGTTTCCATTTCTCTTGGATAATATGAATTGTTCGGTCACACGACAAGTGTCTATTTAATTTTATAAGCTAACAAAGTTTGCCAAAGTGGCTTGTTATCATCTCCATTTTGCATTACTGCCCGTAACATAATGAAGTTGTAGTTGCTCCCTATCCTCACCAGGACTTGATATTGTTCTTTATTTTTTTATTTAGCTATTCTAAATGGCATGTAGTGGTTTATATTTGAAATTCCCTAATAACTAATGATGCAGAGCATATTTACATGTGCTTAGTTGCCATCTATCTTTGTTCTTTGATGAGCTGCCTCTTTGAATATTTTGCTTGTTTTTAGAATTGGGTTGTTTGCTTACTTACTGAGTTTTGAGAGTAATTTATATCGTGAATATTGTAAGTCCTTTGTCAGATATGTGTTTTGTAATAATGTCCTAGGTCAGTGGTCAGCAAACTCATTAGTCAACAGAGTGGCAAACCTCTGCTTGAGAGCCAAATGTGGTCTCCGGCTGCAGTTTGCTGACTACTGTCCTAGGCTATGGCTTGTCTTTTCATTTTCTTAGCAGTGTTTTCACAGAGCAGAAGCTTTTATTTTTATTTTAATTAAGTCTTATTTATTCATTATCTTTTATGGAGTGTGCTTTTGGTGTCATAGCTAAGAAATTTTTGTCTAACTTAGTGTCACAAAAATTGTTTTCATATGTTTTCTTCTGAGACTTTTATAGTTTTAGGTTTTACATATAAGTCTATGGTGCACTTGAGTTAATGTTTGTACAAGGTAAAAAATATATATATGAATATCCAATTGTTTCGATACAATTTGTTGAAAATTGTTCTTTCTTCATTGAATTACTTTTGTTTCTTTTAAAAATATATATATTGTATTTTATTGATTTCAGAGAGGAAGGGAGAAGGAGAGAAAGATAGAAACATTAATGATAAGAGAATCATTGATCAGCTGCCTCCTGCATGCTCCCCACTGGGGATTGAGCTCAAAACCTTGGCATTTGTCCTTGACAGAATTGAACCTGGGACCCTTCAGTCTGCAGGTTGATGCTCTACCCACTGAGCCAAACCAGCTAGGGCATATTTCTTTATCAAAAAAATTATTTGACCATATATGTGTGGGTCCACTTCTGGACTCCCTTCTTTGCTTCATTCAATAATTCCACTTGGTCTTGATTGCTGCATTTTCATAGTAAGTCTTGAAATAAGAAAAGATCTTGAAGTAAGATCCCCCAACTTCATTTTTATTTTCAGAGTTGGTATGACTATTCTAGGTACTTTGCTTTTCCACATAAATTTTAGAGGCAGTTGAATTTCTATACAAAAGTCTACGGGATTTTGATTGGGATTAATCAAATCTATCAATTAATTTGGGGAAATTTTATATCTTAACAATGTCTAGTCCTCCAATCTTGTTTCTGTTTTCTTTTATCTTATTAGTGATTTTAGTTTTCAGCACACAGGTCCTGTACATATTTATAAAATTTATATCTATGTATTTCATAGTTTTTGTTGCTTTAGTGCTATAAATGATACTGCTTTTTAAATTTAAAATTTTTAATATTCATTGCTAGCATATATAAATACAATTGATTTTTATATGTTAACTTTGTGTCCTCCAACCTTGCCAAACATATTAGTTCTAATAGATTTCTTGGGATTTTCAATATAGACATTCATGCCGTCTGCAAATCAAGATAGTTTTATATTTTCCTTTGCAATCTATGAGTTTTGTGTCTTCTTCTTGCTTTATTACATTGGCTAGGATCTCTAGTACTATGTTGAATTAACCTTTATATGATAGACACTTTAATTTGAGGAAAGGCTTAGTTTTTCCCACAAGATGATGGTGGAATTACTGTGAATTACTGTATTCTGCTAAGCAACCTTGATTCTAAAAAATAAAATAAAATAAAAAAATAGCTATTGACTTTCAGCTCATTAATAGCAATATTTGAAACGTATGGATCAACTGCTATATCTTAGACCTAGTACTCTGCAGTTTACATGTATTACGTCATTTGATCTTTACAACAAAACAGCTTTATGAGACAGATATTATTAAACCTATTTAAAAAATATATATATTTTATTGAGTTTTTACAGAGAGGGATAGAGAGTTAGAAACATCTCTTGCACACCCCCTACTGGGGATGTGCCTGCAACCAAGGTACATGCCCTTGACCGGAAATGAACTTGGGACCCTTCAGTCCGCAGGCCGATTCTCTATCCACTAAGCCAAACCGATTTCAGCTAAACCCATTTTTGAAATGAAGAAACTGAGGCTTAAAGAATTTAGGAAACTTGCCCAAGATAACACAATTTATCCTTTTCAGTTGGCAAAGTCAAATCTATTACTTCATATCTCCAAGTCCATGTTCTCCTCACTCCACTGTACTTGCTTATGTCCCAAATGATTTTTAGCAGATCTCAGTCATGGCTACAGATTCGTGGCCTTTGGGGATTTGTTAGAGATTATGGCTACCTGGGTCCGCCAACCAGCTAAATCAAAATCTCTGGGCCAGGAACCTGGGCCTGGATCTTTTTTTAAAGCTCTCAGTTAATGCTACGCTGCAGTTAGAGCAGGGAACATTAGACCTGCCACTGCCAGAGAGAGGGGTCCTCCTACCCGGACAGCACAATGACAGGAGGTGCCTGGTCTTCGGATTTGGAAGCAATGAGTAATGAATGCTTAGCAGGAGGCAACTGCTATGTCTGCTTTGGGCCTGGGAGGCTCAGGGCTATAAAAGGCAAAGCTCTCTCCTTCATTTATTAAAGGCTAGTAAATCCAAGGAGTGTGTCATGGTATTTTAGCATCAACTTATCACACATGTTTGTGCTGGCTTACAACTGAAATCTTGATGGAAAACAGGTGGGACTCCTGGGAGCTGCTGTTAAGGACTTAATGGGTTACAAAAGGATGCTAATGAAAACATTTGATGAGAGAAATGTTACCATTTCAGAGGCTATGGGGGACCTCTCCTTTCTCAGAGGGATTTGGCCTGCTGGGGCATCTCTTAAAGCAGAAAGCCAAGTCCTTTGCAACCCTGTGGGAGGCAAGAGCATTCCCTAGATTGTACTGCCTGGAGCAGCAGAGTTCCTAAGAAATGAACTCTACCATGGCAGATTGAGTCTGAGACCGAGTTCTTGGCAGGATGAAAGGGTTGCATTTTTCTGCCAGTGATGACTAAAGCTTTAGGATGCCTTTAGAAGTTCTCCCACTCGATATGCCATCCGATCTGGGTAATGTTACCGTGTATGAAATATCCCTTATAACATGGACCATATTTTTGTCGTCATCATTTTAAACTTACTTTTCCCCTGGATAAGGGTAACATGTGCATCATGGAAAATTTAGGATATGCAGAACAGTAGCCAATGTAAGGCTGGGAGCTTGTAGCCGAACTAGAGCCACACCTGGTCTTTCGGTGACATCCCCTCCTCTCCTCCGCGGGAGCCCCAACGAGGAAGCCCTGCTCCTGCTTCCGGATGAGAGGACTGAGGCTCATGGACGCGCAGGGGTTTGCTCAGAGCTCCCGCTGGAGGCAGGTGGCCTGGCCCCAAAGCCCATCCTCAGCCCACGGCCCTCACAGCCATAGGGCATTTTGGAATCTTTTCTTCCGTCCTTGCTTTTTTTAAAGCTAGCATTTTGATTTTTGATGGGATGTTTGAGTTCCATACTTTCAAACACATGAACAATCCGGTTGTGCTTCCAGCTTTTCCCCCCTGTTTCTATAATTTAATCATAGAAACTGTTTTCCAGGTAGTTCTAGCCTTTGAGCATTCGCTTGGCGGACGGCACACTATGGGAACACCAGACTCTGAGGGAGTTCCTCCCAGGTAAAGCGTTTGTCTTGGCACAGGTTTGGCTATTGATGAAACTCAGGTCAAAGAACACATCACCCTGGCAGGAGGAAGTGGGGTGCTGTGGGGATGAATGCCGATGCCAGAGCCAACGGGAAGTCAAGGACTGGGTTTCCCCGCCACTCAGACTGGTTACAGCTCAAGTCGTGGTTTTTTGTTGTTTTTGTTTTTAGAAAACCAAGTCGTCCTGATCACCCATCAGAAGAGAAGATTTTAAAAAATAAGAACTTTTAAAAGAGACAGGATGACATGGGAAATAGACCAGTCTTTCTGAGGGTCTGTGCTGGCTTCTTGGAGAGAGTGCCTGGCAGAGCCCCGTTGCTCAGCAGGCCAAGGAGGCTGAGGTTGTGGGAAGCAGAACAAACACTCGGGACAGATAGAAACAGGCCCCAGGGACACGGGCTGGGCTGCGGGGGAGAGGCAGGCCTGGACTTCTGGCCAAAAGGGCAAGAACAGACACCACATTTGTCTTAGGATCCCATGCCACTGTGAAAATTCCCAGGCCCAGGCAGTAGTCATCTTGGTGGATTGGCGAACCTCTTTTCTAACCCCTCTTCAGGTTCAATGAACAGAACCCACGTCCACGCCTTCCCAGCCAATGTCTCGGTTCTCTTTTGTCACAATAGAGTCTCTGACCCACACCGGAGTCTGCGGGTGGGTGTGTGCATGGGGACCGCAAACCCGGATGATCACATGGTAAGCATTTCTCCATGCAAACTGCATCCCTCTTTCTTCCCACTCAGGGCTTCGCTAATAAACACCACAGGGTCCAGTCCGCACCCTCCACCACATGTCCTGGGTTTTCTCCCTTTCATATTTCAACCCCTTGCTTTTTGGCTGGAGTATAAAGGAAGGGAAAATCTGAAGTGTTTTCTCAGACTCTCAGAGCCCTGATTCCTACAGAGGAGAATGAAAAACAAACCACTTTCAGCGGCAGCAGCATCTCTGTTCAGCAATCTGCAGGTGAAGGCGGGAGCAAGAGTCTGTTTCTCATTAGAATTCTTGGCACCGCTTTCTGGGTGCATCTGGAAAAGCAGGGAGCAGGACTCTCGGTGAGGGCTGTTTAATAAGCTCCTTCTCCCATCACACGTCTGTTGGCTTTTCCTTCCCAAGGTCATCTGGGACCAGGCTTCCCAATCTCTCTGTTTCCCCCACATGTGTCTGAACATAATCCGAGTCTATTGCGTATAAAGTGGAGACTCCAAATAAGGAAAACCCATTTCACTCTCATTTTTCTAAATGTCAACTGAAGTTCTCCCACAGACAATCTCACTTTCACAGACAGGGCGAATTTCCAGGACAAGAGTCCATGTTAAGGAGCCCTGGTCTTTATTTGTGTAGAATGATGGTTCTCAGGGCGCTGTGTTAGCCAGTGCTTTCATCTCAGCATCACAACATTTGCTTGAAGAAGCAGATCTCCAGTTTACACAAAAACAACGCAAACAAACAAAAGACAAAACAAAGCAAACAGCAGAAAACAGCCCTGAGGCTCAGAGAGGGCAGGTGACTCACACAGTTTCACAGCCAGTGGGAGCCAGAGCTGGGGCTACAAAGCAGCCTGTGTATGTTTTCTTTGTGGAACTTAGCACAAATTTTAATCATAGTTTCGTATGATTGTTTGCTTAATATTTCCCTCACCAGTGAGACTGTAAGCCCCACCTCTCAGCACAGTGCCTAGGAACGATGGGCACACACAACACACACACACACACACACACACACACACACACACACAATGTTTGTGAAATAAATGAACAAATGAATGGAAAAAAAATTGCTTAACAGAGCTTCCCAAATTCCTTGGTGAGCTAGCCAATGAGGGATTTCCCAAGGAAATTTCTGGAGATTCTCACTGACGCTGTGTGAAACCCTTTTGCTAAATATGGAGAAAGGTCCTAAAAGGTTAAAGGCTTGGAGACTGTAAATAGTGCAGGATTTCTGCCTGTTTCCAGCCTAGGGAGCACAAGGGACAAATAAGCCAGGGAGTCTATAGAAGTTAGTTCATGTGCCAGGGATGTGTCCAGCTCCCTGTCGCGTCTGTGTGTTCTGGGGGCACATCGCTGCCTCATCGGTGGGTGCCCAAGGGCCTGGTTCAGTCTGGAAAACAGCTCCCTCTCCCTGGGCTTGCCCACCAGTTCTGTGGCGTGGGGGAGCTCCGGCACTTAGCGGGCCAGCATCAAAGGGCAGCCATGCCCGTCATCAGGCTTAGTGGGGAGACTGAGGCCAGGGGAAGGAGAGAGCTGGAACCAGAACCGGGGACCCCCAAACCTTTGATGTGTTTTCCACCACCATTCAGAGCTGTGCTTAGCACTTGGCATGTGCTCAGTGCTGTCCATACTGGATTCCAAAAGGGAAACAAAGTCTTGAAAATCAAATACACAAAGATTAAACATACAAAATACCTGTATGCTATGGTCCCATCTTCCAGGAACTTACAGTTTCATGGGAAAGTGAAACTATAAATTGATGAATAAACTTGCAAGTTTAAGCCATTACACACTGCATTCTATATAGAAATAGTCTAAGCATTGAGAAATCTAAGAGGAAACTTGGCAATTCTACACTCTACCGTGAGTGCAACTACGGCCCAGGAAGGAGTCGGGATGTCCTCAGGGGTGCAATGCAGAGACCCAGGCTCTGCCGTGTCCTAGATCTGTGACCTTGACAGGTCATGGGGCCTCCCTCAGACTTGATCTCTTCTGTAAAACAAAGTGAGAAGATAATAAAGATACTCCTCTCACAGGGTTGTTTTGAGAATGGCATCATGTGATGGTTTTCAGGCCTAAGTTGACACACAATAAGTATTATTATTATTATTATTATTATTATTATTAAAAATAAAGCTATATGGGCCTAGAGTGGGTTAGCTCAGAAAGGCAGTGTGTACCCAATCACCAATGGTGCTCAAATTCTCGCTCAAGAAATTCAATTTTAGAAGGGAGTAGATCATAGACCTAGGTAACATTTAGAAACCTTCCCAGACTGATCCCAAGGTTAATTTCCAGGACTTCGCTGACCATTGAAAATGACTAGGTGTGAGCCGAGTGGGAAGAGGGGGCCCCTTAGAAGATGGGAACAGCAGGAGCAGAGGGTTGAGGTGGCGCTGAGCTTGAAGATACCCTTCTGATGTCCAGCACGTCATTCTGCCTGGGTTTGCCGAGTTGTCTGTGGAGCTTTACTTACAGCTTCCTGAGTGCTTCCAGGATTTGCAGTAACTGTGAGGTCTTCTGCTTATGAGTATCTGAGCTTCAGGAACTATTGAGGGGAAGCGGTTTGTGATATCACTTCCACATTCAGACAAGTGGGTTTTCACCATGATGGTACACACCTGCTCATCAGGGCAGCTTTCCAGTGGCCTCACTGACTTCTGTGTGATCAGCCTATGGCTTTAAGTGAATCAACTTGTCAAGCCTCTGCAGAAATCCCGCACAATTCTAGTCTCCCAGCCTCCAGCCTTTTGGGGCCTTTCTCAGTGTTTAGCAGAATGATCTCATACAGCAAACTTTCAGGTGGGGCAGTGTGACTGGAGATGCGGGTGATGAAGGGAAGGCATTTCACCAGAAAGAGTCTGCTTTGACATTCACATGAGTTTAGCAAGTGCAGTAGAACATAGTAAAAGAAGTCTGCTATGACATTCAGTTATCCCAAGACCTGGACAACTAATGATGTACAACTCGTATCAGCAAAGTCGCCAGGGGAGGATAATGGCTCTGCATTACCCAGAAATGGAGCCTCCTAAGATCTGACCCAGGGGCCCCATGAGAATGCGCTCTGGGCATCTGCTCAGAGGCTGAGGGATGCTTCCCTAATCTGCAAAGTAGCACTTAAATGTGAAAAGCCACGGCCAGCATGACTTTGGGGCTCAAAGACTTGGAAATAGAGCTGACATGCAAATTAAAACACAAGACAAGAAATAGTAATTTTGAAATTAAGGGGGGAAGCCAGGGGAAACTTAACTGTAGAGTCAAGTTCCACTGAGTCTCCGTTCCCACTGGCTTTTATTTACTAGAATACACAATTGCCTTTTAGGAATTCCAACAGACATATCAAAGGTGATTGTTTAGTAAACAGTAAGATTATCAGGTTAGAGGGGAGTTTGCTTTAGGCCATTGAGTCAGCAGTAGGTAATAAAACGCAAATTCACCATGTGAATCTCAAAGGAGCCCAGATCAGCCTTCTGATTGACTTCTCCAATTTATATTAATTACTGTTGATCTTGGTTTCCAGCACTTAAAAATTGGACCCTTCCACAGGACTGCACCCAAAAGGCTGATTGGAAACAACTTCTGATATTTTACTCTCTCTCATTTCCGTTACAACCAGCTGCTTTATCTACAGTTCAGGCAGAGCTGGCAGCTGGGAGGCTGTGGGGGTGGGAAGATTGTTCCCAGGGGCCCTGGCAGGCCCTCTGTGGAAGGCAGCTCCCTCACAGGCCACAAGAGAGTGCATTTTGGGATCCCCACTCCTCACCTTCCTGGATGGCAGGGGGCCCCCTGAGTGAGGAGGAAAACCATGTGCTCCCAGGAAGATGCTGTGCCTCTTTCCTAGTGGTTAGTGGCAGTCTCCGCTGTGCTGGGCCTTGTCTTTTGAAGCCACTGCCAGGGGTGTCAGTTCTGCTGCTGCTTCCCGGGGGAAGCCAGACTGAAGCTCATGACGTCCTCTCTGCTTTCGATGGACCCGTTCTCCATAGAAATGTGTGTCCTGCACCAGGTGCGAGCCCAGGCTCAGCGTTCCCCAATGACTTGTCTGTCTTGTTCATCAGAGTCCCCAGCACCAAGCACAGTCAGTACTGAGTCCAAAGCAGGCACTGAAGAAGCCTGTGTGGGCGGATGGATACCCCGTGCTGTGTGCAGGTTAGTGCATGGCTGCCAATGTGCAATGGGCTTTGCATGTACCTGCGAGTAGGAAGAGGTTGGGGTGAGTTATGTTGGGGGGTTTCCAGAGAAGCAGATTTGCTCAGATGCAGGGACGAGAGAAGGGTTGGTGAGGGCCCTAAGAGCCAAGTGTCCTCTGCTACAAGTATTTTATAGCGGCAGAGACCAATGTAGAACAGAGATTCTCTCTTTCTGGCATATTATTGGATTTTGCAAAACTGTATGTAAATCAATTTCCAAAGTTCTAGACACAGAGACACCTCTGTCTTGGTATGCCATAGTTGCTTATGAAATTTTCACTTAGTCTTGGGAAGGAAAGCTCTTTTAATGAAAAGGCTTATGGGTAGAATAACAACACCTACAATTTCATTTTATCAAGTATCTCCTTCAGCCGAGATTAGTTTGGCTCAATGGATAGAGCGTCAGCTTGGGGACTGAAGGGTCCCGGGTTCTATTCCGGTCAAGAGCATGTACCTTGGTTGCAGGCATATCCCCAGTAGGGGGTGTGCAAGAGGCAGCTGATTGATGACTCTCTCTCATCGATGTTTCTAACTCTCTATCTCTCTCCCTTCCTCTCTGTACAAATCAATAAAATATATTAAAAACAAACAAACAAACAAGTATCTCCTTCAATTGATTATTGGTTGTGTGGCAAGTTTAAATGTATTATCTCATTTTTTTTTCTTTTTCTAGCTTCTTGTATTAAAATTGTAATTCATTTATTTTCGACCTTGCTTTTCCAGTAAGGTATTTTAATGTTAAAAATTTACTTCCAGGTAATGCTTCCCACAATTTTTGTTATGTAGTTCTTTCATAGTTGTTCAAGTCTAAATACTTTGTAATTTTTATTGACTTTATCTTAAATCCGCAATACATTTGAGGGTATGTTTGTTTTTAATGTAATCACATTGTGGATAGAAAAGATGGTTTGTTCACTTTACATTATTTAAAATAATGTGTATAATGAGACTTGCATTGCTAAAGTCATCAATGTGTGCTATAAAAGGATATGCATTTTCTATTCAGATGCAGGCTTCCATGTACCTATACTGAACCAGGTTTCCTAAGTTAGCTCTTCATCTCTTACATATTTTTGTCTGTTTGATTGATCGGGTCCTGATAAAAGTATGCTACAAATATTTTACTGTGAATATAAATAAATCAGTTTCTCTTTATAATTAGTCATGTGAAGTGCATACAAATTCAAAATTGTTATATATTCTTGATTAGATGTTGTTTTTGTGATTATCCATTATCCTTGTTTATTCCTGATAATGCTTTGGTCTTAAATTTTATTTGGTTTCGTATAAATATTGCGAGGCATGTGCATCAGTCTCCGAGGGCTGCCATAACAAGTTAGCACAAACTGGGTGGCTTAAACCCCAGAAATTTCCTCTTTCCCAGTTTTGCTAAATGTCCAATATCAAGATGTTGGCAGGGCTGCCCTCCCTCTGTATCCTCTAGGGAGGGGTCCCTCCTTGCCTCTGCCAGCTTCTGTAGCCTCGGCCTTCCTTGGCTCCCGGGAGTATGACTCCAATCTCTGCCTCCACCGCACACTGCCATCTTCCTGTATGCCTGTGTGCCTCCTCCTCTTATGAGGATACTATTCATCTTGGATTAAGGGCCCACGCTATTCCTGCTATTCTGGTATGACCTCATCTTAACTAATTACATTTGCAATGACTCTATTTCCAAATAAGGACACATTCTGAGGTACAGGGGTTAGGACTTCAACATATCTTTTTGGAGGACAAAATTCAACCCATAACAATATATTTATTTTAGGGTGTGTATTTTTTTCCCCTAGCTTTTATTTTCCATCTTTCTTTGTAGTTTTGCTTTAGCTGTTTGTTTGTTTATCAGATTTGATATTCTTTTAATAGGTAATCTGTCTACATTTATTATAATGACTAATATATTTTAACTTCATTCGTTCATAGTTTGTTTTTTATTTATCACCCTTTTTCTTTGCTTTCTCCCTTCCCCTTCCCCCCTTTTCTTCTTTTCTCCTAGGCTAAGCTGCCTTGGTCTGGATTTCCCTCAAAAGCAGAGTCTAAGATAAAATCTTGTCTGCAGGTTGTTTATTTTAGGAAATGATTCCAGGAATTGGAGTAGAGCAGGGGGCAGGAAGAATGACACAGAGATAACATGAGAGCTGATCTCCACCACAGGCTAATAGCTTTGTGTCCCATAAGGACCCCGGGAGGAGGTATCTAGAATACATTCCGGCCTTGTTCACAGAGATGTTCGTTTAGTTTTTTGAATGCGGCTCTGTTATTTTAATTTTCTATATCACGTATCATGTTATGCTTTGGAGGAGAGGGTATTTGTCATGGTATGAACTTACACTACCATCTCGGTTATCACTTGACGTTCACATACTAACGTGAGGCACATTATCATCTCCACTTTGGAAATGAAGAAATTGATTCTCGGATAAGTGTAGTAACTCGCCTGAAGTCACACAGCTAAAAAGAAAAACAAAAAACAATGGAGCCACAACTCAAATACTGCTCTCTTTGATTCCAAAGCCACTCTTCATCTTAAGCTCGACTGCCTCGCCGTGGTGCTCGGTGTGAGCGGAGGCGAGCCCAGCTTGTCTGGGTTTCAGTGTCTCTTCTTATTTCAATCTCGTCCTCAAATGGGGTTCAATTTCCCCATGAAAAGGAACAAAGCCAAACTACTAAGCGGTTTCTATGTGCGCTTGAAGCCCTCTCTGCCCAAACGGGAATATTCTACAGACTCAACATTACAAGAGCCACAAGATTTCAGAACCTTTACTCAAAGGAGGATTTTTGTTAATGTGGTGTGTGTGTGTGTGTGTGTGTGTGTGTGTGTGTGTTTGCATGTGCGTGTGTTTTGTTTGTTTGCTTTGGGCCCACAGATCTATCTATTTCCAAAAAAGTATGGATTACTAGGTAAATTGGAAAATTATTGACTAAGTCAGGGGCTGCTGTGCCTGCGAAATTAGCCATGACTGTTTCCCTCCGCGGGCTAACTGGAAAGGAATGTGAGGTATTTTCCCCTCTTCTTCTCCAGAGGCCTGCGTCCTACTGGAGCCCCAGGGGCAAGTTAGAAGCTGTTCTTAGGTTTTGTTAGGGATGGGGAGAGCCAGGGGAGTCTGGGAAGAGGCCCTGGGACCAGAGATCATTGAGGGCTAGTCAGACCCCTGAGCGCTGGGCCTCCACCAGGCTCCCTGGAGCCACTCAGAGGAGGAGGGAGATGTCCAGGGGCGGAAAGCGTGCCCTGTGGTCTTGGATTTGGAGAAAATGCAGTGAGCAGCAGCAGCAGCTTAGACAATGGGCAACTCAGCAGTGACCATTACTGACCTGCTGCCATGCCCCAAGGTTCTAGAATCCTGAAAGCCCAGAGTTATGCATGGAAGGGAATGTGTGTGTGTGTGTGGGGGGGGGGGGGGGGGATGTAGGGTCCTGAAAAGTGGCTGGGGTTGAATTTCTGAGGTCCTAATTGGGGGGGGGGGGGGGGGGGGGAGTAAGTATGATTTAATTTTATTTAGAAAATGCGTGAACTGTGTCATGGAACACATTCCCAAATGTCATGGAACAATTTATATCTAAACAATGACCAAATCCTGAAGGGAATTTTTCTAACATATTTGGTGAAACAATATTTTTTTTAATCCTTTGGATATGGTTGATTAATAACTGACAGGATATAACTATTCAAACCCTTCTGGTAAAAAAAAAAAAAAAATCCTCTCTCCTGGTAATTTAAATTCCAAATTACCTCCAGATGAAGCTTTAAAAACACCCTGCGATTAAATCTACACCAAGTGGAGTTTCTGTGGGAAAATTCCCACAGAATTCCCACATCCTGGTGCTGAGGATGGCCTGGGCTATTCTGTTCGGCTTGGAGCCTCAGAGCCCTCCATCTGCCTGGCTCAGCCTCCTGCGGGGGCCTGGGAGCTTGCCCGGAGCTGCACGATCACCCAGAAGTGCCTAAGGAGAGCAGACCCAGGGAATTCCTCTGAACCTCACAACCTTTCCTCACCTGCTTTATTAGACCAAAGAGGCAGACTGAGGGGTGCAGGCACTGGGCAGGAGGTAGGGCCCGGGGTTGGGAGGCAGGCAGCCAGTGCTTGTGTCTGTGCATCTGTGCCTGTGCGTGTGCCTGTGTGTGTGTGTGTGTGTGCATGTGTGTATGGTTGAGTGTCAGACAGGCTGTATGTGTCTCTCTGTGTATTTTTTTTTTAAGTCCCCACCTGAAGATTTTCCATTGCTGATTAGAGTGGCAGAGAGAAGGAGGGGAAGACAGAGAGAGAGAAACTTCGATATAAGTGACATTTTGATTGGTTGCCTCCTGCATGTACCCTGACCAGTGCCGGGGACTGAATCTGCAACCCGGGCACGGACCCTTGCCCTGGAATCAAACCCTTGACCTTTCTGTGGGGGCGCCAATGCTCTTAACCCCTGACAGGGCTCTCTCTGTGTCTTTGTAAGAGTTTCTGTCTGTCTGTGTATGTCTGTGTGCAGATCTATGTCTTTGTGTGAATTCCTGTGTCTGTGCATTTTTCTGTGTCTGTATGTTTGTGTCTCTATGAGTCTGTGTGTCTGCATGTCTGTGTATGTGTGTCTGTGGTGGGACGAGGGGTCAGAAATGCACTGAGTCAGGTGGTTTTCTAAGAGAGGGGGGCCACAGCACAGGTGGCCCAACGTCTCAGACCAGAAGCCCCCAGGAAGCAGACCCGTCCCCTCTCCCCCACCTCCTCTTCGAGCAGCCCCTGTGCCTGCAGCCTGGATCCCCAAAGGACAGGGAACTTCCGATTGGCTGAGAGGGATGAGGAAAAGGAGCAGAGAAGAGGGTGGGAGATGAGCCCAGCACCCTCAGCAAGATCTCGAGGGAGCCCTTAATTGACCCCAAAGCTCTCCAAGTACAACAGCTCCATTTCCAGCCGGGCAGTTGCAGGGGTTCCGCAGGGCCCCTACATGCACAATGTGCGCATGCGCCAACGCCAGGCATTCCCCTCACCCCCACGCTCTTCTCTTTCCCCAGTCCTTCTGTGTGGGACCGGGCTAGGGATGTGGGAGTGAACACCTTGATTTCCCGCCTGCTTTGGTTGGCCCTTCCGTTTGCGGTTTCACTGGATGAGCTTGTTATCCCTGTTACAGATGAGGACATTGAGGCCCAGAGAGGGGAAGTGGCTTGTTCAAGATAGCAGGGGGATGAGTGTCTGAGCTGAGGTGGACCCATGTGTGTGCTGAAGGCCAAAGTCAGCATCTTACCGACAAGTCCTCTGCCCTTGCGTTGCCCGCTCTGTCCATTTAGAAGCACTTTACTGAGGACACAGCCCAGGCAGCAAGGGTTTGGGTGAATAATGTCATTCCACCATTCAGTCGATTTGCATATTAGGCTTTTATTATATAGGAAGGCTAATATTAATATGTAAACTGTCCCCTCGGGAGTTTGATCTGGAGAATGGGAGTTGGCTTGCTCGCTATGATGTGCACTGACCACCAGGGGGCAGGCAGAACATGGCAGGCAACCAGTGGCAGTGGTGGGGCGCTGAGGGAGCAAGGGAAAGAGGAGTGGGAGGATTGTGTGGTGGTGGTGCATGGGCTTCAAGGTAGGAGGAGGTGGGGAGGCAGGGAGGCAGGGAACTTTATCGGTTCTGATCACCGGCCAGACCTAGGGACCCTGCCTGTGCACAAATTTTGTGCACGGAGCCTCTAGATTAGGGGTGTCGAACTCAATCAGAGAACGGGCCAAAATCTAAAATCCAGCCTAAATCGCGGGCCGAATGGTTTACTGAACAGTCATAAACTGTCATTGTGATGGAAACGCAGCGGAGTGCAGTGATGACAGCGCGGTGCGGGCCACATTGCAAGGCCTGGCGGGACGGATTTGGCCCGCGGGCCTTGTGTTTGACACATGTGCTCTAGATCATAACAATATTGATGGTAGCTGCAGAAAACCAACCAAAGCACCCAGATGATCACAAAAAAGCAGGTGGACTCAGTCCTATGTAGCAGTGAAGATGTAACATTTGTATTGTTGCCAAAAGTCTGGAGAGTTGCCAGAATCAGAGACAGAGGTGGTGAGCAGCAACTGGCTGGCTGGGAAGAGGGATGGGACAGGCTTCAGAGACTCCTAATCTCGAGGGAGAAAAGTCTGAGGATTGACTCAGATGGATGTCTCTAACCTCCACCTCTTCTGTTCTCGGAGTGTTAATGAGGCACACGGAGTACTGGGCACTGACATAGATAGGACAAGTGTGATCCAAAAGAAGGGCTGGAAGCCAAGCCTGGGAGGGAAAGCAAAGGAAGGGGGCAGCCTGGCACCTGCTGCCAGAGCATATGTCTGCTGTTTGTCCCCAGCACCTGTCGGCTGGGAATTCTGCACGTCATCATGCAATGGAGTGTGATTGGCCCAGAGTGAAGACCCTGTTATAGAATATCCAGGGGGTCTGTCAACACCAGTGTGCCTTAAGGGGGATGTTTTTAATTATTTTATTGTCTTGATTAACAAAAGAGGTCTTGAATATTATTTTAAAAGTGTATTAAAACAATGCACAAAAATATGAAAGTAAAATATTATTGTATTTTTCAGGAGAAATATATATAAAATATACACATAAACTTTTTTATTATGGAAATTTTCAAACATCATGACTAGGACAGTGAACCCCCATGTACTCATGATCTGACTTCAACAATTGCAGTAGTGTCCCAGTTAAAGCAACATGGCATTTAACATCTTTCTAATATGTTAATGAGCTCCCTGAACTCCATAGTGCAAATGTGTGAAGTTTCCTGATTTCCAAGCACCTAAAATTACTCCTCATCTCATTACTCCCCATCTCATTATTCCTTATAACACTCCTGCCTTGATTACCTATCTGAATGAAGAAAACAATGTTAATTAACTTGCTCCAAATTATGCAGAAATCTCAACTAGTGCCTGAAACATGAGGTAGTCCATAAGAGTTGAAAAAATAGCCGGCACCGGTTTGGCTCAGTGAATAGAGCATCGGCCTGCAGACTGAAAGGCCCTGGGTTCAATTCCGGTCAAGGGCATGTACCTTGGTTGTGGGCACATCCCCAATAGGGGTGTGCAAGAGGCAGCTGATTGATGATTCTCTCTCATCAATGTTTCTAACTCTCTATCCCTCTCTTTTACCCTCTGTGAAAAATCAATAAAATATATATTTTTAAAAAGAGTTGAAAAAATAGTAACTATATATATATATATATATAAAAGGCTAATATGCTAAGTGTCCCTCCCACCATCTGACTGGCCGCTATGACATGCACTTACCACCAGGGGGCAGATGCTCAACCCAGGAGCTGCCGAGCTGCAGTGACTTGGCAGTGGTGTTCTCAGGAGGTGACACACCCCAAAACCAGAGAGGATGTAGCTCGATTCCTGGCAGGGCCGTGTGATTCCACCTTTGGCCGTGGGTTATGTTGTTGCTGGGGCACTGTCGGTCCTGAATCTAGTTTACTGCACACTTGTGTTTGTGTTCCACACCCTGTACAACAGCAACTTTGCAGAGTGCCCTCTCATACTCCAGGACCCCTCAGGGGATGTCGGCGAGCCGGTTTCACCCTAATCCTCGCAGACCAGGCTGAGGGACCCCACCTGCTGGAGGGACCCCACTCACTTCCCCAGATGCCAGGGAGGGATCATGGGAGGTTTGTTCCAGGACGTATCTAGCCCCTCTTTCCCAGGCCCACCCCACCAGCCACCTTCTAATTAATTTCTTTTCAATGTGCTCGAATTCATGCACTGGGTCACTAGTAGCAGAATAAGAGCTAATATTTACTGAGCACTTACCATGACTGGCCACTCTTCCAGTTACTCTACCTGTGTTAGCCCACTGAGTTTTCACACCAAACCTGCAACCTGTATCCTATCTTCATCCCTTTTTTACAAATCAGGCAATTCAACACAAAGTAGCTTAGCTATTTACCAGCATCACACAGTTTTTATAAGCAGAGCAAGGATTTAGAACCAAGCATCCTGACTCCAACCCTGTTTTCTTAACCAGCACACCAGAGGGGTCAGGAATCAGATGACTCAAGAAACAAAGCCTGAGTATTGATTGCTGCTGGGAAAGGTGAGGGTGCAGAGGAAGCCCACTCACACTGAGCACCGCTGTGGGACCAGGCCCTGTTCTAAGTGCTTCCCTGTGATCCAAACAAACCCCTGCCATAGCCTGCAGACCTCCCTGGGAGACAGCATAGCATTCTTCCTGAATGCCTCCATCCTGCTTCCTCGGTGCCAGGCCTTGGGTGGGATTTTGTGTTTTTAAAAAAAGAAGTACCTTATGTATAAATATGCATGAAAAAAGTCAGGAAAAATGCCCGCCAAATATAAAAACTGCCCATCATCACCCCCAGAGTGGGAGAGAGATCAGGGAGGTTATAAGGACTTTTTGTTCAATTTTCTAATTTGTCTACAAAGAATTATTTGCTTTACAGAGAGTAAAGGAAGGGGAAAAGGAGGGAGAAGAAAAAAGAAAGGAAGAAATGATACTCTCAAGTGGCCTCCGGCAGTTTGGGGCTGCGGTGGGGACGAGGCCAGCAGGTAGAAAGGTTGGGAGCCATCTGACCACGTGACAGAAGTGGCCCCAGGGACAGTGGGCACCAGGGTAGGTGAGGCCCAGACTGGCTTTAAAGGTCATGGTGTGGGGCTCTCACCCCATCCTCACGGGACCCTGGAGCACTCCGAGGGCACAGCCAGTCAGCTTATGTGAAAGTAGGCACTGCCCACCCTGTTTTCCCCCCTAGTCCTCCCCAGTTCCCCCCCACCTTCTTCATACCCCTCCCCCCACCCTCCCACCCCCCATCCTGAGTGGCCTGGGGTGACAGGACTCAGCGCATTCTGACACCTCCAGGCCCTCACTCCTGGCAGGTCCTCCCAGGGTTGGGCTGTTTGTCCTCAAACTGCTGCATCTTTGGGATTAAAAATAACCCTCCACTGGGCTTGGCTGCACTCTCCCTGCCCTGGAGCAGAGACGAGCCCAGCATGACCGTGACCGGGTTCAGCCTGGACAGCACTTTCACCCACCACAGTCCCCTGCCCAGCTAGCCCCCCTCCACTGTGAGCCCTTGATTAAAAGGGGAGGGGGAGAGAAAAGAATTGGCCATGTCTACCAGGTAGGAGTTACAAAGCTTCACTGGAATAGCAACGCTGATGCCACTAAAATAACAGCAGAGCGCTCTTAAGAGAAAGTGACGGGCCCTTTATCAACTATTAAGCGCCGTGTAAATACAAGCTCTGCAGCGGCATGAGGTAGGGTTTAGAGGGGGCCCAAGGCCTGGCTTGCCCCCAGCTATCTATACAAATTCAAAATTCCACCATGAGAATCAGCCCTTTCAGACTGAAAAGTATGTGCCCCTGAACACACACACACACACACACACACACACCCGTTAACCTGTCTGGGCGGGTTGGTGCTGGTGATTATAAACAAGACTTTCTTAGGTTGGTAAAGATCACTGCGAATACAGGGCCTCCCTTCCATTCTGGCCCTTCCTCCTGTGGCTGAGGACCCACACACAGGGGGTATAATGTGCCTCCCCTGCAGGTGAGAGGCCGCTCAGAGAGGCAGCAGGGGAGGAGCGGCTGTGGTTAGAACCACTGCTCCTTCCACCACCGCCATCTGTGGTCACATTAGGTGCTTCCCTCCCGGGGTCATGAGGAGGAGCGTAGCTGGGGCAGAACAAGAATGGCTGTGGGGAGGGAACCCACCTCTGGAGGGCTCTAGGGGGGTGGGGGAGAGTGTAGGGCAAGAAGCTCAGAGGCCCAAGGCACACCTCACCCCCGCACCTTTCTAGCTGCGGCCACCCCGCATCACGGACAGTATGGAAATGGTGCTGGAGCCCCAGATGCTACCCATGGGCCCACTAAAAGGACTCACCTGGCCTTCCAGCTGTAATTTGTTTATGCTGCTGCCTGGAGCAGAGACTTGAGAAACAGGGCAGGATGGATTTTTGATGGCTGCCGCTGGGGCCAGGTGGGCATGTGAGACACGTTTCAGGTGTTTGCCATCCCTCTCCCGTACCCATCTGGAACCCCACAGTAGGGGTACTGATGGGAATGGCCGCAAACCCAGACCCTTCCTCCCTTAATATTAAGACACTGCTCACGATGACTATGGCAGATGCAGATATCTCAACTTTCCCACCAGGAAAACGAAGTCCCTGTGTTCACCCCCTGCCCGTGCAGGGACCTGGGAGATACAGAAATGCTTTGGATGTGAGGTGCCGCATGGATCTGAGCAGACTCCGCAGCCAGGCCCCTCTGTGATCATCGATGTCCTCCTGACGGTGTGGAGCAGGAACAGGCTCTATGCGTTGGGTAGAGAACTGCCGAACACATAAGCCAAAGGAGCCCTGTTGGGCCGGCGGTTCCGCCTGCTCTTGGGACGCAGCTCTGATGGCCCTGAGTTTCTGGAAGGTGGGACAAGAGAAAGACTCACTCTTAGGTGGGTACCACAGCCCCCAGAACTTGGGGTTCTCATGGGAAAGCCCGGGGGCTGAGGAGCAGGCTGAGTGAGTGGCCTGGCAGTGGTCTCCCCACATACTGATAACTCTAACTCTCATCCTGGCCTCCTCCCTGCCCCTCCTCCCACCAGGACTCCTGTGGCTCAGCACCACTTCTTGCCTCTCTCACTTTCTGAGTGAGTACACTCCACTGAGGCTCACTCCAGACTCTGCCTGTCCTATGCCTCTAACTCCCTCCCTCCACTTGATGATCTCAGCTCCTTTTTTATTGTAAAGACGAAGCCAAAACGCCCTCGGCTTTGCCCTTTGCCTCTCAGTATGTCTCCACATTCATTTCTCTTTCTGGCAGCTGCTATGGGAGGTATGTCCCTTCTTCTCCAAGGAAAGCCCCCCCCAACCCCCCATCTTCCAACCTGTCTACCTGCTATTCTCTCCCGAGGAGTTTCCAGCTCTTTCTCTCCAGAGACAGGGTCCTGCTTTGGAGAGCTCTCCTGACCAGCTGGGACCTTGCCTTGCACCTGGGCCTTTAGCGCCCTTCCCATCCTCGCCAAATCCAGTGTCTCAGCCTCCGTGGGTTGGTCGGTTGACTGATTTATTGGTTGCTGAAAAAGCTGCCTCTGCCCTCCCGCCCCCACCACCTTCACTCTGCCTTTGGCCCTGGCACAAAGGGTTCCTTATCACCAAGCCCTGAGCTGGGGCCAGCCCAGGAGTCCATCCACTTCAGCCCCCAGGCTGCTCACCTGCCTTTCCCTAAGATTCCCAGGCCCGGGCGTGACCTCAGGCGCCAGGTGTTTCCCGAATTCTGACATGACTCACCTCAGAATCAACAGCTGTCACTCCACAGAGGGACCTCAGCTTGCACGAAGCCTCTAGTTCCTCTCTCAACTGGTGACAGTCACACCTGCCTCTCCGGGTTATTATGAAGACAAAACAGGAGAGTAATGTGGAGTGTTTAGCATGGTGCTGGGCAATGTCATGTGCTCAATAGATAATAGTTATTATTAATGATCTTAGAGCTAATGTGTTCCCCATACTTCCGGGCCTGGGCAGCTCATTACTGCAGTAAGGAGCCAGTTCACTGTTGGACATCATTCCAGTGGTTAGCAAATCTTCCTTACTTCTTTAACAAATACAACACATCGTAAGATAGGTGCCAGGCACTCTCTTACATACCTCACAAATTTTAATTATTTTAACCTTCATGACAACCCTGTGAGGTATCATATTTAACAAAAGGGAAATTGAGGCGCAGAGGGGTTAAGTAACGTCCCTGAGATCACGGAGTTGGTAAGGGCCAGGGCCAGGAAGGAACCCCAGCAGTCTGACTCCAGAATGCCTGTAGGAATGAGTTTAATGAAAAAGACAGACTAGTCAACTAACCCCACTCATGGGAGTGCTCTGGTCTAGAGTAACAGAACAAGCCCCACACTGGTTTTATTAAGGTCCAGACACTCCATATTTATGTTTGTTTCCTCATTCATTCATTCATTCATTCATTCACTAAACCAACAAATAAACAAAACCATTTATGGAATATGGGCTGAGAACCAGTGGTGAACAAGGCAGGCAAGCTGATAGTGCCTGGCACACAGTAGGAGCTCAGAGGAGTGGGCTGGTCTCTGCAGGCTTTTTAAGGTATTAAGGCTGGGACACAAAGTTCCACTAGAGGGCGCTGTTCAGTAGCACTGCCCTGAGCACTGGTTTCTGTGCTAAGGGGCGGTTTGAAGGGCGATGTTGGGGTTGTTCAGGGAGTCCTGGAGGGTTTCAGAGGTGGACGGAATCACTCACATTTACCCGAGAAGCCCTTGAGCAGGGACCAAGGCCAAGTCCCCTGAGTCCGACATAACTGGTGGCCTCAGCCAACTGCAGAGCCCTAAGAGAACTTCCAGGAAGAAATGGACACTCCTCTTGGCTCCTGGCCAACTGCCCAAGGCTACCCCCTCCCTCTCCATGCTTTTCCTGAGGGCACCTCTTCCCCATCCCCAGCCTCCCAGCCAGGGCTGGGACAAAGGGCTGTTGAAAGGGGCAACGAGCTTCAGGCGTGGAGCAGTGTGAGGTAAACAGGCAAGATGAGCCAGTATAATTGGTCTGGTTGAGCTAAACATAGAGAGGGATCCAATAAGGAACCAGTAAGATTACTTCACTCTGATTCCAAGAGTATTTGAGAATTATTTATTGGGAATTATAAAGAAAAACAATATTATAAGATTTCTAGGTTCGATACAAATGTGGTTACTGTCCTACAGGATAATACAACCATGGTCTTTGGGATAATCCTTTCTACTGGCTAGGAATTGGCAAGTTAACATGTACTTTCTGGTGGCTGGGCCCTATGACCAATAGCACAATGGGTAAGTCAAACACAGCTTCCTCCTCTGGAGTATTGAATCACCTTTGGGTGGTGCTGTTAAACAAAGCCCAGGTCTGACTCTGAAAGAATGCAGCACTGTATTCTTTCTTCTGTTCCTAAGTTCTGCATAATTTTTCTCAACAATAGTGTGCCTCTCTATCTGAGATTGTCTTGTGTGTTTGTTTGCTTATTACAGTCCCAACCTACTGGAATACAAGCTCCATGAATGCTTTAAGCTGTCCATCGTGAGGACCACTGTGTCCCTAGATTCTACCTCAGTTCCAGGTACAAAGAAAGGGGTCAATAAATTTATGTTGAATAAAGAAAAAATTATATAATCTAAAGTTATGGTTGGGGCCAGAGAGTAGAGTAGAGCTTGCCAGGGGCTGGGGAGAGAGGGAATGGGGAGTGAGTGTGTATTATAACAGGACAGGGCTTCAGGTGGGGTGATAAAGAGGTTGTGGAGATGGACAGTGGCAGTGGTTGCACAATAATAATGTCCTTCATGCCACCGACATGGTAAATTTATGTTATGTATATCACAAAAAGTTGTATGATTCTAATAGCAGCCTCTTGTCCAGGGCTTGTTCTATGCCAGGTGCTGCTCTAAGCACTTTATGTATATAAAATCATGTATTTCCCCACAACAACTCTATGCCATAGAATTTTCACTATTCTCATATTACTAGATGCCTTGTGTGTGTGTGGGGGGGGGTGTCCTCTCAGCACAGCCTGCACCCTCTCTAACCTGGAACTCCTCAACTGCCGGTTTAGGCCCAATCCCCTGGACCACTGGCTCCTAACTGCTCATCTACCTGCCTTCCTGCCTGGTTGCCCCTAACTGCCCCCTCCATGCTGGCCTGATTGCCCCTCACTGCCTCTGCATGCCGGCCAGGTCACCTCCAACTGCCCCCCCCCCTCCACTGCTGGCCTGGTTAACCCCAACTGCCCACCTCTGCTGGCCTGGTTGCCCCTAACTGCCCCTCCACCAGCCTGGTCACCCCCAACTGCCCCCTGCTAGCCTAGCTGCACCTCACTGCCCCCTCCTGCCAGCCTAATTGTCCCCAATTGCCCCCCCACACCAATCTGGTTGCCCCCAACCGCCCCCAGCCAGACTAGTTGCCCTTCATTGCCCCCCTGCCAGTCTAATCACCCTCAACTGCCCCTCCACCAGCCTGGTCACCCCCAACTGCCCACCCTGCCAGCCTGGTCACTCCATGCAACCTGCTGTTCAGCCGTTTGGTCACCCCTCAACCCTGCCAGCCTGGTCATAGGCAGCCATCTTGGTGAGGGCATGATGGTCAATTTGCATATTCCCTCTTTATTAGATAGAATAGGAAAGGAATGAAGTGGAAAGAAGTTAAGTAACTTGTCCAAAATCACATACCTAGCCGATGGTATAGCTAGGGTTTCAGGCCAGGCAGATTGTGTTCCTAACCATGAGTACATTTATGGTCTAGGTTAGCCATATTGTGTGAGTTCCCAAGGAGGAATAATTCATCTTCTCTAAAGAAATCAAGAAGGCTTCCTGGAGGAGCTGAAATATGAATCAGATAGCATCACACAAGAGTACCAGATGGATTTGTCTTCTGCTGTGGTTGTTACATTTAACACATTACTCAATTCAACTCACTGATCCCAAGTCCCCTGCCCCACAGCCCAATCCCAGAGCCTACCAAAAGAAATGTGTGTGTTGTGGGTAGGGTCATGAGGGGTCAAGTGGTGGGTTGTGCCCCTCCTTCCTTTGTCTCTGTTTTTAGAGTAATGAGCAAGCCTTGCTGCCCCTGGAGCGGCTTGCAATTGTAAGGAAAGAGGATTTTGCTGGCTACACCTTTGCACAAAACGTGGCCTCCACTTCTCCACCTTCCACAGCCCCCTGATGAGATTGCCCTGTGTGCTGCTGGGCCCCGAGGGGCAGGGCGGGGCAGGCAACACTTAAATGTGTACTTTATTAGATGACAATGCCCTGCAGCTGGTCTAGCCCAGCAGCCACCAGCCTGAATGGGAAGTGGAGACAGTGCTCAGGAGAGCGGGTTTTTCGTCTTACTTTCTGACCCAAGCCAGAGAGGTGACCACTGCAGATGGCTCCACACCGCAGCTCTCAAAATATTTACTCTGCTGCTGCCGCAGTTGGACCATGCAGACCTGCCCGCGGAGAATGCAGGCTATCCTGGCCCTAAGCACACACTTGAGAGCAAGCAGCAGGAAAGGAGCATGGGAGCGTGGCTTTAATGCAAGGTATGTGGTGTTTCTGTGTGGGCAGAGGAGGGAGGTTTATTAGGTGCCTCCAATCCTAAAAGTTGATGTGCCAGATGCCTTCTCAGCCACACCAACCCTCACACTGCTGCACCCCCTCCCGCCCCCCTGGGCTCCTGGAGTAGAAGGATTTACTGTATGTCTGGGCGGGGCCAAGTCCATGAAGACAGGCTCTCCAGGGTCCAGGGAGAGCTCAGAGCTCCCCTATTTATAAGAGAGGAGGGTGTTGACCAAGACGTTTCCCTGAGGCAGAGCTGGTAAAGTGAAATATTTGTGGATCAAATCTTCCTTCCTTTTCTTACACAATGGCTTTTTCAAGCAAAAATACTGAAAGGACAAAGGTTATTGTCTCTATCAATTGTTTTCTTAAAAGGAGGCAAGTCTCTTTTTCAGGAGCTTCTGAATCCCCTCTCTGACAATAGGAGCGATGCAATGCCTCCATTATGGGGGCATCCCTTACAGCCTTGATGCTCAGAGAGGCTGCAGGGCACCCAGCCCACTTCGCAGAGGCGGAGTAGAGGCCAAGCAGGGTGCCCACAGGTCCTGCAGACAGTTGTTGCCGGAGCTGGGATGTCAAAGGGCTTTATGGCCATTACAGGTTCTTCTCATTTGATCCCTCCCTTTCCCTCCTCTGGAAATGCACAGCATCATCTCAGTTTTGCAGAGAACAGTCACAAAGTCAATGTCCTTGTTGGCTCTTTGAAACGGAAGACAAATCTGAGGCCTCTTCTCTCTTTCCTTTAGAGTCAAAGGGGGAATGTCCGTTTGCTCTGCCTGGCGCCCCACCACACCCCCGTCCAGGGGCCTGCTGGTCGCTCCAGGGGCTCTCACCAAAAAGCACCAGGCCGGGCTGCCAGTCAAATCCCCAGGAAGCACCAGGTAAGGTGGAGATTTGTGGGGAGGGGGAGATTCTCCTCTCACCTTTGAAAATCACCCCAAGGAGGTTGGAGATAAGGGAGAGAGGGATCCTAGCTTACAGAGCCTGATGCTCTGGGAGACGGGGCAGCTCAGCCCACAGAGCTGGACCTGGGCTCCTGGGAAAGGGAGGCTGGCCGGGCAGCCAGCTGAGCTCTGGGCCCAGGACAAGCCTGTGAGTGCTCAGTATTTCCCGGAGAGCACATATGGGGGCCACCTGCAGCACAAAGGCCCTTGTTGGTGATGTGGCTGCCTGTCACACCCCTATCCTTTCACCCCTCGGGCTCTGTGAGCTAGGCTACGTAAATACACCTGAGCTGTCCACTCAGAGCGTGAGGATTCTGCTGCATTCTGCATCTGGCCCTCCCCATACTGTGCTTGGCGGGACCACGGCCTATGAGAGACTACCCTGGTCCTGCACCCAGGCCCCTGCCCCAGGTTCCTGGGCACACATTCCTGCCCCGGCTGCTTCCCCTTAGCCCAGGCTTCCCTCAGCTCCGAGGGCCTTAGTAGAGCAAAAAAGCAAACCCAACTGAGAAAGGGGCTTGTTGACTCTTGGGGTCAGGGGTGCCTGTGTTCTGAAAGCCAAGGCTCTGAGATGAGCAGGACTGGCTCAGAGGGGCCCACCCCTGGTCTCATGCTCTGCTGTCACTGTCTTAAAGTGCTTTATTGTGGCGAGCCGGCACGACCATGGCATTCTCAGTCCCACGTGGGACGCCTTACGTGCCATGCCAGCTCAGCCAGGTTCAGTGAGCCTGAGAGGGGGCGGTGAAGGATTGAGAAAAGACAGACAAGAGAAGAAAGCTGGGTCTGGGTGGGGCGCTGTCCTCTCTGATGGAGAGCTAGTGACAGGACCATGGACTACAAACTGTATCTTTATTTTATAACCAGAGGCAAAGTAAGGGCATAGTCAAGATGTTTACAACTTTCTTGTGGGTTTATCCTACTCAGTTACATGCACCTGAACTCTATCAAGGCCACATCACTCAGGCACGTGGGACCACGTATTCGGACCACAGGTTCAACCTTACAGCTATAGCTGTTGGCTATAATCATGCTGGGAAGGCTCTGCCCTCCAAGCTGAGTCTCGCACGTGGCCACGAGAAGACCATGTCCTCCCATTAGACCCAGGCTTGAACCAGTCCTAACACTGTGGCCACTGTGTTAATAATTCTGTCTTCCAACTCATGTTTTGCAAGTGAGATCTGAAGGTCAACAGGGAATGCCCATGAGCAGAGGAGATGTGAGCAGGGGATATGTCAACAACATGTGTGTCAGCTGCTCCATGTGCATATAGCATTTGATGTGCCCCATGAATACAGAGGACCCACGTTGAATGGGAACTCAAAGTTCAACATGAGCACAAGGTAAGTGTGTTAGGTGTATAACACTGAAAACCCCAAGGCCACACTTCCTAACCAAATCAGAGCTTACTTCCACTGTAGAAAGAAGGCAGTGATGTTTGAAGAAGCATGAGCATCCAAAGAACTCTATCGGAGCCTTTCTTACACCTGGTACTTCCAACCCCCGCGCTGAGAAAAGCTAGGTGCTTTGGTGATTCCCATGGGAGTTAAATGCTTGTCTGCGTTTAAAACTGGCATTGCACCTATAAAGACCAGTCAAATGAGTGCTAATAGTTTACATTTAAAATTTCTCTTTACATAGAAGGACATTAAATAGCAAATAAAAACCACCAAGACAAGAGAGTGAGAGAGGAAGAGAAAGGGAGAAAGATGCTGAAAGAAAGGAAAAGGCTTTATCTTTTAGCTTCTTTAATGGTTGTCTTTCTGCTTTTGAACAGGGGTTCCTTGTTTTCGTTTTCACGGGTCTTTGCAGTTTGTGTAGTGGGCTCTCTGGGGCCGCTGGGGTCAGAATCTTGCCTGGCACTTAGGCAGCTTTGGGCAACTCTTCTCACCAGTTTGAGTCCTAGTTTCCCATCCAGAAAATGGGATAATCCTCCACAGAGTTGTTGAGGATTAAGATAATAGTTAGGGCAGCTGAACGTGGTTGGCCCCTTGAGTGGGACAAGGCACCTCACTAAGGGCTTTACTGTCTGGTCTCATTTGTCCCTCACAGACCATCATGGGGTCCCTCTCCGCCCTTCTGGATTCCTCTTATATTTTTGGCCCTGGCAGCCCTTCACGCTCTCCTGCTGCTCCATCAGCTCTTCTGGAACAGTCTCTGTCCTCCTGTGTGAAGTTTGCTGGGGGTATTCTCAGATCCTCTCTCCACCATGTGACCCAGAGAGGCCAGTCGGGATCTGTCCCCAGGGTTTGGATGGGTGAGAGGGCCTGATACATCCCCACCCCAGCTCTGACTTTGGCTCAGTTCTGGGATCCCTGGAATCACTCTGGGGCCTGCGGTTTCTGAGCCCCCCTTCCTGCAGAAGCTCCCCTCATCTGTGAGCTGCCTTAGCCCCTAGGTCCCCTTTGTGTCGGTGAACCAGAGTCTGTTTCAACCCAACACACCCCAGCTGCTGCTCCTCAGTTGTCAGGTGAGGAAACTAGGCCCAGAGAGGTAAAGCAATCTGCTCAATGCCCTACAGCAGTGTTTCCCAGACTTCTCTCATGAGAATCACCTGGTAGAGTTGTTAAAAATACAGATTCCTGAATCCCAACTAAGAAGTGCTAAACTAGAATTTTTGGGAACATATAGGTAAAATTGTATACTTAACTACTAGTTAAGTTGGAATATATGCAGGAAGGGGGGGGGGCAGTTACCTATATGTTCCCCAAAATTCTAGTTTAGCACTTCTTAGTTGGGATTCAGGAATCTGTATTTTAACAACTCCACCAGGTGATTCTCATCATGAGAGAAGTTTGGGAAACACTTCCCCACAGCAATTGAGTAGCAGAACCAGCATTTGAACCGAGCTAATCTCAGGATGCATAACCCTTACCGTCTCCTGCTCCTAGTATAAGGTGCTTAATGCAATGTCACCCAAAAGTGTTAGCTGCCTTCCTTTTGATTTCTATGTACTCAGGACACACTGGCTTCTGTGTCCAGCTCTCAGCAGGCTCTGCCTCTGTGCCCTCCAATCACAGATCCTCCCCCATGGCTCCCTAAACAAAGAGGCAGAAAGGGAGAGGGGCAGGAGGTACCCACCTCACCCAGCATGGGAAGCTGGCCCAGCCCCCACATGGAGGGCCATGGCTGAACTGTCTCAAAGCTGAATGTTACAGGCTCAGCCCTGCCTTTAGGACGTCAGGAGCCCTGCAGGAGGACAAGCCCTTACCCCACCCCACTGTGCCCCAGCCTGGCCTTGGGGCCCCTCAGGCTCCAGGGGGAGGTCAGGCCTCCTGGCAACTACCTTGGACAGTCATCTGTCCTCCAGGCCTCCCAGGCTGGATGCAAACCCTGGCCTCATCCGGGTCAGGCTGCACTGACTTCTGGCTTGACTGGCTTCTCCGCATTCCTACACAAGGAAGTCTGGGGGTTTGTCTAGAGCACGGAGCAAAAGCTGCACGTCTCTCTTCTCCCCGTCCCCACCCATTTCCTCATCTCCCTCCACCATCTTTTGCAGAGTTTGCAGAGTTGCCAATGCAACTGGCTAAATTCTGGTCCCAGAGCATGGCTCTGTAGGCTCCGTTTTCTCTTCCAGGAAAAAGGAATGGTTCAGGGAAAGCGAGCAATGTGGCCTCACACAGCCGGTGAGGGGGTCCTGACGTGACATCATTATTGTTGTTAAATGTTTCACTTGTGCGAGAGAGAGAGAGAGAGAGAGAGAGAGAGAGAGAGAGAGAGAGTTATATAACAAGTCTGGTTCCAAAGTCAGGTGGAAGTGAATGTCCATTATTTTGTTAAGTCAGATAGATTCAACCCACATGTGCATAAAAAACACTTAAGATTCAGTAAATCTGAAAATAGAAATGTAATATCCATCTTTACATTCTCAGTAGCTAATACAATTCCTGGCACATAGTAGGCCCTTAACGTGCAGTGGTCAGATAAATGTATTGGTCTTTTCACATGTATCATGTTCATGGTATTAGGGCTCACAAGAAGGAATAACCCAGCAAAATATGAACAACCCTATTGCACTTTAGCTTTCACTCCTATTGTGCTTTGAGCTTTCCTCAGGTACTTTATCTTATTTATCTTGACACCCAGAGGTAGACAAGTATCACTCCCATGTCAACAGACAAAAAAACTAAAGCAGAGACGTGCTTTGATCTCCATTGCTAACATTAGGGGCTGAACAACTCCCACGCTGGGGCCCTCAGTCCTTCCCATCACCCACACTTCCCCACACTCTCCTCTCGGTTTGCGTTAGGCCAGGCAGACCCCTGCACCCTGACAACAGAAAAGCTTCAAACAGACCAAAGAGAAGTCTCCCTTCTGCATCCTCACCACAGCCACACTCCCAGCACATCTTTGCAGTTTCATGTGGAGCTGCACCAGAGCCCTAGCTCTGTAGATAGAGTATCGGCCTGAAGACGGAAGAGTCCCACGTTCGATTCCCATCAGGGGCACATGCCAAGGTTCAGCACAGTCCCCAGTGTGAGGTGTGCAGGAGGCAGCCGATCAGTGATTCTCTCTCAATATTGATGTTTCTATCTCTCTCCATCTCCCTTCCTCTCTGAAATCAATAAAAATTAAAAATAATTTAAAGAAAAAACAAAACAGCACCAGAAAGACGTTACCTGCAGAAGGGCTGCAACCCCAGGAAAATGAGTTGTTTTTTCTTTTCCTCTCTTTTCTTTTCTAAATCAAGAAGCAGTTGTTGAAGAGCACAGACTATTCTGAGGTGCTGGGAACCCGCTTCCCCAAGGCCCTCCGGGCAGTAGGCAGCTGCAGATCTGGAGGTGCAGGTGGGGGGAGGCCCTGCAGCAGAATCTGCCGCCCTGTGAACAGTGAATTGGCACATTGGCGATGCCAGAGGCAGAGTGAGTGCTCTCTCAGCTCATTCCCCAGCTGCTACGTTACTGGGGACACGTGTGATTGCTCTCCTGCCTGGGGCGGTTGGGGGGGGCGGGGACTGGCCCAGCCCTGCTCCCAGGTACGTGTGAGCCTCAGAGTGGCCCTTGGAGGGCAGAGGGGAGTGTGTTAAATGTCTTTCTAAAATCAGGCTGCTCAGCTACAAAGCAGCTGGGAAGAACAGGCCGCCCAACCATCCCCTGTACAGGAGGGCAGGCTCCTGTCATCACACCTGGAGGGGGGGGAAGGGAGGGGGATGTGAGAGAGGAAGAGGAAGGGGAAAGGAGGAGCCGCTCCTACCTGAGTCCCTGCCACTGACTAATCCCATCCCGGGTGACTCTCCCCTCCCCCACTCCTCCTGCCGCCCATACAGAAAGCACAGGTTTCATCATTGCAGGGTTTTATGAAATGACCTCATTTTACTGGGACTCTGCCAAGTCTTGTGCATGTCAAAGAATTATAGGGCCAAGAATTATTCTAGAAATTATGCTCTGTCAAAAAGTGGAAATTTTTGCCAAAGAAAGAGGAGGGAGGTATAGAATGAAGGTCTAGAGGAGGTTTTTTGTTGCTAATTCTCACCCAAGGATATTTTCCCACTGACTTTTAGGGAGAGTGGAAGTGAGGGGGAGAGAGAAAAACATCAGTTGGCTTCCTCTCGCACTTGCGCTGACCAGGGCCGTGGATGGAGCCTTCAACAGAACTATGTGCCCTAGACCTGAATTGAACCTAGGACCTTCAATCTGTGGGCTGATGCTCTATCCACTGAGCCAAACTGGCTATGGCCTGGAGGAGGTTTTGATGAAATAAATATTGATATTTATCTCCCCCGTGCCACACACACACACACACACACACACACACACAGAGCCAGAGACAATGAGTGGCTCTCTCATTTACATTTCTCGACTCCTCTGTGCACAGCCCTTACCAGGGACTGCTGTGTAGCCCCAATACACACCGTTCCAGGTGACTGGAGCCTGGGCTTGTGGAGTGGAAGTAAGGGGGGTGGGGTTGGGGGGATGGGAAGGGGTGGAGTGGGCGAATTGGAGGGGTGGTTCCTCCCGTAGCACGTCCACAGCAGCTCAGGACCTGTGATGGGAAATTGTCAGGAATAATCTCTATAAAGTGAGATAATTTCCATAAAATACTTAGCTCTGTTCCTGCCCCGGACTTCTCTGTGGGGCAGTTGAAAGCACTCGCCCTTGGCAGAGGACAGAGCTGAGTCCCACCAGCTCCACTCCTGCCGGCAGGCCCACCCTCAGCATTTGCAGGCCCCCGGCAGGAGCACAGATGAAGGCCCTAACCGCATGTCTCAATATTAAAGTTGTAAAACGCATACATATAAATAACAAACTTAAATATATGTGCTGCATCCTCCAACCTTGACAAATATGTCTTCATAGTGACCTGGTAGGCCAGCGTTGGTTTCAAACCTCAGACCCCTTGGGGTTCTGCTCTGATGACCAGAGAGAAGACTCGGCCTCCAGCTGCCTCCCCTGCGCAGGCCTGACCCTTTTTCTCTCCCCACAAGCTCTGTCCTGCGTCTCCAGAGGCCTCGCGTGCACATGTGAAGACAACTAGCCCATGAGCCCTGGTCACCCCGAGACCTGAGCATTCACAGGTCAATATCCCCAGCACCCCCAGGAGCATGGGCCCAGGAAAAGAGCTCTCTGTGGCTTTGCAAGAAGCCGGGCCACCTAGGCAGGGAGTTCCAGGGCTCCAGGCGCCCTGAGCACTGTCGGGTGGGGCACAGGGCTCTGAGGAGGCACGTGCCCTCGCCCCTGGGACTCTTTGCTCTTGGAAGTTAGTGCGGCCAGAGCGAAGCCCTCGGCAGGGACCCTCTTGCCCAGGAGGAAGGGGGACTGGCCATGCAATTTTAGGCAAGCATGAATGTTCTTGCCCAGAAAAAATAGGAATGGCATCACCTATCTTGTAGAGTTGCTTAAGGATCAGTTGAGATTCTTTATAAGAAAAACCTGGCACAGAGTAAGTGCTCCATATCGCTCATTTTCTGCTTTGCGTCTGACCTTCCCAGCTCTCCCCTAGCCGCCTTGTTCTTTCTCTTCACCCACCCCACCCATCTTCCCACCCTCATCCCCTTTCCTTCTTTTCCTTCCTCTCCAAAGCCCACACGAGACTGGGTTTGGCACGCCGACTTCGTGGCCCTTTCCTGCAGGAGCGCTGTGACATCCCACGTGGAGCTCCTTGTCGGTTTAGAAAATATGCTTGGCCTTTTCTGGGTTCAGGAAGGGAGATGCTGCGGTTTGCAGAGCGGGTTAGGAACCTCAGATGACTCGCTTGCTTGAGAAGTTTGAAAAGTCCTTTGGGTCCCAACCAGAAACTGTTGGCTTTTCCTTGGCAGAAAAGTGATTTCCTGAGAGATGTCAAAACATTTTAGGCCGTGAGCCTAAGCTGCAGAGGTTTTGATTTCACTCGATCTGGTTTTGAAATGGACAAAAGAGGCTTCCTTTGCGCCACCCTCAGCAGAATGCACACGTCGGTGAGATGTGCTCCGAGGCAGTGTGGGACTGAGGGAGACCAGATGCTGCCAAGTTCAGAGGCTCCCCTTTCCTCCAAAAGTCCCTTTCAGCAAAACCCCAGTGTCTCATCTTTGTTTCTGGGACTTACGCCCGCCTTTGTGCACGTTGTGACTGCATAGACAGAGGTCAGCCTTCATCCCTAGGAACCAAAGGCCGTGTGCCCCCAACACCCCAGGTCTTACCTTGAGTCATTGAAGTTGGGGTGTCTGAGAGATGTACACTTGTCTTTGGTGTTAATGAAACTTTTCATATCTTGCTTCTCCCGCTGCATTTAGTTATTGAGGAATAAAGTGTAACCTAAAACATGTCTGTTCTTCCGTTTTATATTGTTTAGGGTCAGGGTAAGAGAGCCAGGATTTCTCTGTGAAAAGTGGCCAAAAATCTAATAAAATACTTTGTTGCTTTCTTTATATAAATGTTTTCCAAGAATTGGATTGATGCATGCTTTCCTGTGACTTTTACCCAATACTATAGTCATCTTGTTTCCCCATCTCAAAATGCACTTGACATTTGAGCTACATGTGATATAAGTGATAATCATTCCTATCTTGATTCCATTCATTTGGCAAATATTTATTGAACGCCTACTATGTGCAAAGAAGGCACTATGTTACATACTGGGGAGGATACAAAGATCTACGATCCATGATCTCTGTTCTCACGTTCTTAAACCTTGTGTCTTTTTCCATGTGTGTCTAAGTCAGTGACTCTTTCCTGGAAGCAGAACGATGCCTATGCTTTTCTCTGTACGACTGAATGAGGAAGTATTTACATAACAGGATCTCTAATCCAGTGCCAAGTACCCAACATCACAACATACACGGATGTTCAAGTCGTGAGCCTCTCCCCAATGATCTAGCTGAGAAGAGAAGCAATTATTCAGCAATATGAGATGAATGCCCAGATATAAATAAATTCAAAATTTCCTAGGCAGGTGATTTTTAACCTCTGATACCCAAAATTTAAATGTAAAAATTACAATATATATGCTATAGCTTAACATATACATGCCACCAAGACTGAGCAATTCCAGTCCTGAATGTATCTCCAACAAAACTGTGCATATATTTATCAAAAGGCCCCTAAAGGAATTTTCATGACAGCATTCTTTGTAGTAGCTCTTTACTGGAAACTACTCAAATGCCCTTGGCTTTCAGTGGAAGAATACATGGATTATGGTGTAATTAGGTCATAGGGTACTATACAGCAATGAGAATGAACAACCTATCTGCATGTGCAGTAATTAGAATGAACATTACAAAAAATAATGCTTACCTAACGTAACCAGAAGAAACAAAAGGTATTTTATTCTATTTCAAGAAAGTACAAAAACAGGCAAAAGTATTCTTAGAAGTCGGGATAGCCCAGTCAGTGTTGCTTGGTAGTTGAGAATTGACCCCTGCACCAAAAGATCACAGGTTCAATTCCCAGTTAGGGCACATGCCCGGATTTCTGCTTCAATCCCCGATAAAGGGCATGCAGAGGCAGCTTATAGATGTTGATTCTCTCCCGTCAGTGTGTCTATCTCTTTCTCTTGCACAGGCTCCAACCAAGGCCCAGGCCGGGGAGGAGCCTACAACCAAGGTATGTGCCGTTGGCCAGAATCAAACCCAGGACTCTTTGGTCCATAGGCTGATGCTATGTCCACTGAACCAAATCAGCTAGGGCAGTGGTCGGCAAATTCATTAGTCAACAGAGAGCAAACAGTGGCTCACGAACTGCATGTGGCTCATGAGCTGCAGTTTGCCATCCACTGAGCAAGGGCACTAAAAATCTGTTTTCTTAAAAGAGTCAGGATAGTGATTACTTGGAGGGATAGTGATTACTGAAAGGGGGCAGGAAGGAACTTCTGGGTGGGGATTATTCTTTTTCTTGGTCTGGCTGCTAGTTATATTGGTGTGGTTAGTTTCTGTTTCTATATTTGTTCATTTACCTGCCTAGATATTATACTTAATTAAAAAACTTTAAAGATCCAATTATTTAAAATTAGCTAGAACTCTGAATTACAAGAAGCCTGGGTCTTGCACCCGATTCTGATTATTGATCAGCTCCTGGGACAGATCATTCTCTGTGTGCTTGGAGTTTTCACCAGCGAAGTGGAGATCAGGCTCTCTCTGTGCACTCAGCTAGATGTGTTATTGTGTGTGGGGAAACCCAGCACATCAAGAGGAGATTGTGGGCTTCTTTGTGTTATTTCACTGTATGTTTGGAAACCTGCTCTTGATTAAAATGTATTTCATGAAATATGGCCTTTTCAATATGGGCTTTGACTTTGGATCATGCCTTCTTTTCACTGTGTTTATTCTCTCCTCGTCCCACAAACAGTCCCTCAATCTGAATGCTTTACCTTATGACATTATGGTATTTGACCTCAAAAATATCCAATGGAATATGGCATTCTCTGGGAATATGGAAGTTTATTTGGTTATGTTCTGGAATAATCCACATGAATGTTCAAGTGGAGCCCATGAAGAGGAATTCTGAAATGGACCTTCTTAAAACATTCTCAAGTTCAGTTTTAAGTCTTAGAAACCATAGCTTGTTCAAGGCCAGCTTTGGTCTCCTCCCACTTCCCCTGCCCTGCAGTGCTGCCCAACCACCTCCTGCCCAGGTCCCTTCCCAGCAGTTCTGACCATGGATGCTCCTGGCCTGTATCTTCCTCCCTCCTATCTGTTCACCTCTAACTGTCCCAACAAAAAGCACATGGTCCACTTTTTCACTGGTCACATCTGCCTTTGAGTGGAATCATACCACCTCACACACAGTGTGAGAACTTTATAACAGACTGGTTCCATGTTTTCATCCCAGCCTTGTGCTATTGTGTTTGTCATACACTTTACCTCAGTATAGCTTGTAAATGCTATACTACATTGTTAATAATATTTTTCAAGCTGCCAAATGTCTTTTAATGAGATTTACTTATTTTTCTTTTAAAAATTGAATTTATCGGGGTGACATTAGCTAATAAAATTATATAGGTTTCAAATGGACAAAGGATCTAAATAGACACTTTTTGGAAGAGGAAATACAGAAGGCCCAGAGACATATGAAAACATGCTCAAACTCACTAATCATCCGAGAGATGCAAATCAAAACAACAATGAGATACCACTTCACATGTGTCAGAATGGTATCATCAACAAATCAACAAATGGCAAGTTGGCAAGTGCTGGCGAAGATGTGGAGAAAAGGGAACCCTCCTGCACTGCTGGTGGAAATGCAGCCTCTGTGGAAAACAGTATGGCATTTCCTCAAAAAATTAAAAATGAAACTCCCATTTGACCCAGTAATCCCACTTCTAGGACTATATCCCAAGAAACCAGAAACACCAATCAGAAAGGATATATGCACATTTATGTTCATAGCAGCACAATTTACAATAACTAAGATTTGGAAACAACCTAAGTGCCCATCAGCAGTTGAGTAGATTAAAAAACTGTGGTACATCTACAAAATGGAATACTATGCTGCTATAAAAAAAAAACAGCTCTTCCGCCATGCTGCCGGCATGAGTGGGAGGAGCCCATTGCTAGCATGGTACAGGCTCTTTTGCTTATTGCATCGGACTCGGCTCCCTGGTGGTCCTTGGGGATCACGAAGTCTGGACATAACATATGGGGGATTCATCCGGGATTCCCAGGACCATTAGGGAAAACCCGGTCCGGAGAGTCTGACTGGCCATGGTAGGTGTGTGCGCGCTCTGGAGGGACATAAAACCCCTTGTGGAATTGGTGCCCGAAAACGCCTGGTGGACGCACCATGAAGGCCACGGGCAGGAGGATCAGAAGACGTTCGGACCTCCCTGGAGGGCCCTAGAGGGACCCTCGTGTGGGGAGAGGGATAAGCCTCTCCCAGGACGAGGTGAGCGGCGTGAGCCGTTACCTCACCTGCGGAAAGTGAACCTTTCCCAGGTCTGAGTTTGGTATCTGTGGGCGACATGGCGCCCCAGGATGGAGCCGGCGAAGTGTGGCCGGCGTGGCGGTGCGGGGCCCCCTGGCGGCGTTGGGTCGGAGGGGGGGCTCCCGCGGGGCTCAGTCTGCGCATCGGAGCGTGGCTGGGCAGTGGTGGCCTCGCTCGGGGAGCAGGCACTTGGGTTAATTTGCTGGCTGCCTGGAGAAGGGGAGGCGGAGCCGGGAAGCCGCTGGGGCGACCCGCGCTTTCTCTTCAGGGGCCGCCTGAGTAGCGTGGCTGGGGCTGCGGGGAAGCAGCCTCACTCAGGGGGCCTGGGCCCGAGGGGCCTGGGCCGGTGTGGAGGCATCTGGCGCAGCGACATCCGGTAACGGAGAAGAGCTCAAGGGCGAATCTCTGTGCTCAGTAAAGTGAAAGGCCAGTTCAAAACGAGTGCGCATAGTTTTGGGCTGTGCTTAAAACTTTTCTGTGTACAGAATGAGCTTTAAATGTGGTGGAGATAACTGGGAGATAAATTAAAACTGGTTTCCCAAGACATTCTAAGCAGCTTTTGAAATTCCCCGCCATGAGGCGGAAACTAGATGGTAATGGTAACAAGTTTACGTGAATGGTGGTGAATGGCTGTGAATGGTGGTGAATGGCCCGGCGTCTTCAGCTAAAGAATGTGTTCATTTGCATTTGAATGCTGGGAAAAAAAATGTATTGCTGAAACTTTACCCTAAGTAGGATGTATTAAAAATGTAATGTTATTAATCTAAGATGGATACAGGACTTAAACATCAGACGGGAAACCATAAAAATACTAGAAGCATCCACAGGCAGCAAAATCTCAGATGTATGCCAAAAGAACTTCTTCACTGATACTACCCTTAGGGCAATGGAAGCTAAAGAGAAAATAAACAAATGGGACTACATCAAAATAAAAAGCTTTTTTACAGCAAAAGAAACCATCAACAAAACAACAAGAAAGCCCACAGTGTGGGAGAACATATTTGCAAATGATACTACTGATAAAGGTTTAATCTCCAACATCTACAAACAGCTTATACAACTAAATAAAAGGAAGATAAATAATCCAATTAAAAAATGGGCAATGGACCTAAATAGAACATTTTCAAAAGAAGACAGTAGGAAGGCCAAAAGGCACATGAAAACATGCTCAAAGTCACTAATTATCCGAGAGATGCAAATCAAAACAACAATGCGGTACCATCTCACACCTGTCAGAATGACCAACATCAACAAATCAACAGACAAGTGTTGGCGAGGTTGCGGAGAAAAAGGAACCCTCGTGCACTGCTGGTGGGAATGCAGACTGGTGCAACCACTGTGGAGAACAGTGTGGAGTTTCCTCAAAAAACTGAAAATGGAACTCCCATTTGACCCAGTAATCCCACTTCTAGGAATATATCCCAAGAAACTAGAAACACCAATCAGAAAGGATATATGCACACCTATGTTCATAGCAGCACAATCTACAATAGCCAGAATTTGGAAACAGCCTAGGTGCCCGTCAGCAGATGATTGGATCCAAAAACTATGGTACATCTACACAATGGAATACTATGCTGCCATAAAAAAGAAGGAATTCTCATCATTTGCAGCAACCTGGATGGAATTGGAGAGCATCATGCTGAGTGAAATAAGCCAATCAACGAAAGAGAAACACCACATGACCTCACTCATTTGTGGATAATAAAGAGCATTATAAACTGATGAACCAAAAGATAGATATAGAGACAGTATATCAACAAGTAGACTTGTCAAATTACAGCAGGGAGGGGAGGAAGATCTGGGGGAGATAATAGATCAACCGAAGGACTTTTATACATGCATATAAGTACAACCAATGGACACAAAACTCTGGGGAGGGAGGGGTTGTGTGAGAGGGAGGGAAGGAGGGGGGCAAAAAAAATCAATAAAATATATTAAAAAAAAAAAAAAAAAAAAGAAATAGGCCAGAAGAGACTATTATAAAAGACTCATTTTGAAATACTACCTTTTCCCCTACAATATTCCCAATTTGGCCTTGATAAGTATATTTTTAAAAATATGGTTTAGATGGCAGTATTATTTTTGTAACCATATTGAAAAACATTTGATGTGAAAGAAATAGAAAACATACCTTAAAAAAAAAAAAAAAAAAAAGCAGGAATTTTTACCATTTGCAATAGCATGGATGGAACTGGAAAACATTATTCTAAGTGAAATAAACCAGTCTGAGGAAGATAAATATCACATGATCTCACTCATATGTGGGATATAATGATCAACATAATTTGATGAACAAGAATAGATCCAGAGACAAATGGTAGGGGAGGGGGGCAGTTAGAAAACAACCAAAGGACTTGTATGTATACAGATTAGCATAACCAATGGACACAGACACTGGGGTGGTGGGGGCTTGTCTGGGGTGGGAATGGCTGTGGGGAATGGGAGGATCAATTGGGGAAAAAGATACATATCTAAAACTTTAGAGAATAAAAAAAAGAAAAGAAATTACATAGGTTTCAGGTATACAATTCTATAATATATCATCTTGTTTCAAGCTGCCAAATGTCTTCTCCCATCTGTCTATTGTATTGTGTGTTTACCATCCCAAATCAAGTCTCCTTCCATCACCATTTCCCCCCCTTTACACTCTTTTACCTTTCCTATCCCTCCTTCCCTCTGGCAATCACCATAGTGTTGCCTGTATCCATGAATCTTTTTTATTTTTTTTCTTTGCTAAATCCCTTTACCTTTCTCACTTAACCCCCAACCCCCTCCCCTCTAATAGCTGTCAGTATGTTCTCTATATCCATGAGTCTATCTCCACCTTGTTAGTTTATTTTGTTCATTAGGTTCCACATATAAGTGAAATCCATATGGTACTAACTAATTTTAAAATCTTACTAGTCAGCCATGAAGTTAACACCTCTGATACTGTTTGTTCTTGTGCTTAGAGTCATATTTCCATCTTGTATCATTTTCCTTCTGCCTAAAGAACTTCCTTTAACATTGCTTATAGTGCAGTTCTACTGGCAATGGGTTCTTTCACTGTTTGCATGTCTGAAAAAGGTTTTAGTTCACCTTCAGTTTAAAAAATGTTTTTGCTAGGTATAGAATTCTAGGTTGACAAGTTTTTGTTTTGTTTTGTTTTTAAACTGGGCAGAATCCCTGAGCCTTCAGCCTCAAGAAGTTGCCACACCCACTGACTGTGTCTTCCTGCACAGCCTAAGAAAAACCCAACAACTCTGATTTGAGCAACCCTTGGGACTTCAACAAGCCTCTGGCACAGGTTTCGTTTTTTAATTTCAGTTATTTAAAGACGTTGCTCCATTCTTTACTTGTATTGTTTCCAAAGAAAAATAACTACTATCATTTTTATCTTTGTTCCTTTGTACATAACTTGTCTTCTTTCTTGGTTTCTTTCAAGAGTTTATCTTTATCATTGATTTTGAGCATTTTGATGTATGGCATGTCTGGGTATAGCATTCTTTATGTTCTTGTGTTTAGAGTTTGTTGTGCTTATTGGGTATGTGGTTTATAGTTTTCATTAAATTTGGAACATTTTTGGCTATTGTTTCCTCAAATAATTTTTCTGTTTCCCAGGTTTCTCTCATTTGTCATCAAACACTCCTATTGCACACATATAAGGCTGTCATCAAGCTCACTAGTCTTTTTTTTAATATATATATTTTATTGATTTTTTACAGAGAGGAAGAGAGAGGGATAGAGAGTTAGAAATATCAATGAGAAAGAATCTTTGATCAACTGCCTCTTGCACCCCTCCCCCCCCCAACTGGGGATGTGCCAGCAACCAAGGTACATGCCCTTGACCGGAATCAAACCTGGGACCCTTCAGTCCACAGGCCAACGCTCTATCCATTGAGCCAAACTGGTTTCGACAGCTCACTAGTCTTTCTTCTATAGTGTCTAATCTTTAATTCAAACTCAGATATTGTTGGTTATTTCTGCATAAGTTTGATTTTCATCTTCCATGTAACCACTTAACTTGCTTAGCCTTCCCTTTAGCTTCTTGAACATATGAAATACAATTATGTTAGCTTTTAATGTCCATCTCTGCAAATTCTAATTAACATCTGTGTCAGCTTTAGGTCAGTTTCAATTTATCAACTGATCAATTTATCTCCTCAATATAAGTTTTATTTTCCCACTTCTCTGCATGCCTAAGAATTTTTTATTTGATGATAGGCATTGTTGGGTCCTGGATATTTTATAATTCTATAAATATTATTGAGCTTTGTTCTGGGACACATTTAAATTACTTGTTTTTATGGTTTGTGAGGTGGATCTAGAGCAGGATTCCATTTAGGGTTAATTATTCCCTACTTCTGAGGCAAAACATCCTTGTGTATTCTACCCAGAGCCCTGTGAGTTATGAATTTTTTAGTCTGGCTTATGGGAACAGGCACTATTTTCAGCTCTGTGTGACCTCTGAGGATTGTTCCTTCTAATCCTTTAGGGTGGGTCTTTTTCCGGCCTTGGGTAGTTTCTTTCTATGAATGTTCTGCTTGGTGCCCAGCTGACTGATTTAGAGAGCTCTGGAATTTTTTTTCTGTGCAGCTTTCTTCTTTCCAGTATTCTGTCCTGTGAAATCTAGTCACCTTGGTCTCCCTGAACTCCCACCTCCATCTCTTCAACTCAGGGAGACCACCAAGGCTCCACCTGGGCCCCTCTCCCTGTGCCACAGCCTGAAAACTCTCCCTGTGCAGAAAGCTGGGATAATTGTTGGGCTCACCTAAATTGTTTCCCTTGTCTCCTTCATTGCCTGTTTTCTAATGTCTTGAAAAAAAACAAACACCAAAAACATTGTTTCATATATTTTTTTCCAATTTTTTAGTTATTCCAAGATTAATTCCTTACCTGCTACTGTATCTTGGTATACATAAACCCAATTTGTCTGAAAATGTTTATGACCTCGAATGTTTTCCCCGCAATCTTATAATGTTTGCAAGGCTGGTATATTTTTAACTTTGTATCTTGAAATAATTTAGAAGTTACCAAGGAATTGCAAATATAGTACAAATAATTTCACTAGCTTCCTCTAATGTTACTCTTTTTTTACATTTATTTTTAAGTGTACAAGTAATGTTAATGATAGGAAATAAGGATATAAAGAACATGTTTAAAGTGAGTTATAGTTTATAAATGAAAATAGAAAAACACAATAATCACATATCATGAATAGTCTTTTCATGTTAATGCATTTGATGGAAGGGAGGGGCACTGTTCTCCCACTCTCTTCTTGCTTGGAGGGTGTTGGAGGAAACACATTCTTCTGTATTTTTCTCTCTCCACTCACCCACTCTTCTCAGTTGGGAGATATAGTTGTTCTGGTGAGGCCTAAATTGGGCCATATTTTGCTAGTGAGCAGGGTTTAAAGTGTTATAAAGGGCCGAAACCGGTTTGGCTCAATGGATAGAGCGTCGGCTTGGGGACTGAAGGGACCTGGGTTCGATTCTAGTCAAGGGCATGTACCTTGGTTGCAGGCATATCCCCAGTAGGGGGTGTGCAAGAGGCAGCTGATCGATGACTCTCTCTCATCGATGTTTCTAACTCTCTATCTCTCTCCCTTCCTCTCTGTACAAACTCAATAAAATATATATTTTTTTAAATAAAAAAAATAATAAAGTGTTATAAAGGTCAGCTTTTGTGGGATGGGCTCATTTAATCTCTTCCGAGCTTCATGTCTCCGTGTGGTAAACTCTCATAGGACAAGGCCTAGTACCTGCCTCTTTTATTTTCTCTGTTTTGCAGTATTTGGGCCAGTGAGACAAGCCAGTAGTCCATGAAGCCATCTGGGGAACTGGACTCACAGTCAGTTTTCTGATCCAACACTTCCCACAGTCAAGTACTTAGGTCTCTATTCAGGGAAAGCAGGAGGCTCTACTTTGGCTTCAAGTCCCAAATCTTGTTCTCCCAGCCAGCTGATACAAGAGCACCCTGCACTGAGGGTCATTGATGCTTGCCCTATTAGTAATGACACTGTTATTTTGATACCCATTTCTCTAGTAATTTTCTATTGGCCATTATCCTAAGGAAAGAGAGGCAAATGATAAGACTTGTGTACCCAACCTTCCACCCAAAACCCCAGAAATATACTTTTATTATCATTCTTACTAGCAATGTAGGACTACTTTATAGTTATATCCATAATAAGTTTATTCAATTCTCTATTGTACATTTAGCTTGTTTTCAATTTTTTACTATATAAACAATATTGTGAAATTAATCATTTTATGCATATGCTTTCATAATTGTCTATTTTCTAATTCCTATCATTTATATAAGCTACTGCCAGCTGTAATAAATAATGTGCCTACATATAATCTTGAATTCTCACAGATAGATTTTTCTTAGTTCTGAAGGGAGAATCTAAAGTTTCTACTTACCTGTGTTTTTATAGAAAGATCATTTCAAAATATCAAAAAAGCAAATTAAAAATCAATTTGATTCTATTACATAAAACTGGTACACGAATTCATGTATGGGTGAGGTTCCTCTTCCTGGCCAGCAATCGGGGTCGATTGGATCAATCGGGGCTGGCTGGGCCAGAGGGAGGGATGGCAGGAGGTTGGCTGTGGGAGCACACTGACCACTAAGGGGTAGCTCCTGCATTGAGCGTCTGCCCCCTAGTAGTCAGTGCACATCATAGCAACTGGCCGACTGGTTGTAATAGTCGCTTAGGCTTTTATGTATATATACTTTTAAATAAGACTTAAACACATATGAATTTATGACAAATTAAACTCTTCAGTGCAGTGTGGCTTAATGTTAATCTTTGATTCTTCTCTTTCACTGTAGTATTTAATATATGTTATTCCTCAAAATCAAACAGATTTTTGTTTACCTCTCTGGTTTACCTTTTATTGGTGTAAAATAATCTTCTAAAAATATTCCTATTTTTAAGGTGTGAAAATTTGAGGGTTTTAGGAAAGGTTAACAACCAAACTTCTTTCATATGGTGTTCTTTTTTGCTGTTTCATTTCTCCGTAATGAATTTGCCACCTTGACTCTCCACTTAGGACTTAAATAAGATGGACTACCTTTGCCTTTAAACACTAAGATTCTGCCTTTCCTCTCCTCAGAGCAGACAGAAAGATAATGACCACCAGGACATTTCCCATGCCCAAGACCCAGCACCTCACACAGAGCAGACACTTGCAAATGTTTGCCCAGATTCTTATCGTGAACACCACACACTCAGCCATGGGCTAAGACATCAAGACTGTGCTCTTCTGCGCTAGCTGTTCTTTAGAGTTGAAATGTTAAAAGAACTTGAGTAGGGCACAAGGAGTTCTGCAGAGGTCATTCCGTCTTATCCACCACTTGAACCAAAAATCACTGCTGACCTGTCTGCCCGCATCACAGGAAAGGGTCCCAGAGCTAATCTCCCCACCAGCTCCAAGAGGCCACAGTCAATACCAGGCCGTGTGGGAACAGACACAGAAAGGTCAGTAATGTAGAGAGAGGGCAAAGAAAAAGGGTTATTGTTCTGCCAGGTTTGCTCAGTGGTTAGAGTGTTGGACCAAAGGGTTGCTGGTTTTATTCCCAGTCAAGGGCACGTACTTCCATTGCAGGTTCCTTACCCCAGGTTGGGAACGTGCTGGAGGCAACCATTTGATGTTTCTCTCTCATGTCAATGTTTCTCTCTGTATCTTTCCTTCTCTTTCCTCCTTTCCACTCTGGAAATCAGTGGAAAAAAATATCCTCAGGTGAGGATTAAAAAATAAATAAAGAGGTCATGTAGGCTAAGGATTAGGATACTGGAGGCTCTCAATAAGGGGATTTATTTTCATTGCTAAGGTTATAAGAAAGAACAATCTTACCAGGCTAACTAATCTATCTCCATCTCTTCTACTCTCTTTCTCTTCCTTTTTCTCTGCCCACATTAAGAGCTCCTTCTTGCTCTAAGCTTTCTCCCTGGGTGATTCTTTTGACATTTCCATAAGTACCTCAACATGCTCAATACTGAATCCATCTCAGGCCTGACCCTCAGTGTATGACCTCTACTACTTTAGCCTCAACCTCCCAGAATCCTGGTTGGAACTGGCTCTCTTCCATTACCCAAGTGGCACTCAGGCCTACTGATTCCCACCCTAACATGCTTCTCAGACTGGCTCTTCTCTTCACCCCACTGCCCCTCTTGCCGCAGACTTATCCTGTCTCCTGGACTATTGCAGTCTTCTTCAATGTGGGCTCCCTGGCTCCAGTCTCACTCTTCTCTGAATCCGATATCACTGTGCTGCCATGATTGCTTATAAAATCCTAGGTGTGACAGTACCCAATCTGTTATGGCTAAAATCCAAAATCATTAGAGGCATTCGTAGAGTCCTCCACAGTGAGGGTTCACCATCATAACATGGATATCCTGAACTATAATTTTCACACTGGTTACAGCTTGTTCAACATTTACATCCGGTATTTCTTTTTGCTTTTTTTTTAATTAGTCCAATTAGTTTCAATCTTCTTAATTTTAAGGGTTGTTCTCTTTCTTCAAAGTTCTTTTTTTTTTTAAAGACCGTTACCATATTGATGTAAGTTTTCTTTTTTTAACTTTTTAAAACTATTTTTATTGATTTCAGAGAGGAAGAGAGAGGGAGAAAGAGAATGAAACATTGATTGGCTGCCCCCTGCATGTGCCCCACTGGGTATTGAGCCTGCAACCCAGGCATGTGACCTGACCAAGAATCAAACTGTGACCTCCTAGTTCAAAGGTTGATGCTCAACCACTGAGCTATGCCAGCCGGGCTCTACAGAGTTCTTTGTCTATCACTTTTATTGTAGAGTTTCAAGTCCGACTTGTGATCTATCTATTTTCTCCTTTAATGTTTAATTACTATTTCTTCCATGGTTTCTCAAAGCTTCTACCATAATTTAACTATTTTTATACTTTGTAAAACTTGCAAACCAATGATTAAACAAATAAGAATTCAGAATGCATAGAATTCTTTAAGTAAATATACAGTCGGAAATACCTGCATTTCATACAGACACTTTCATGTATTAATACTATTCAAAAAAACATCACATGGAGTGGGAATTCTGTGTTTAAATTCAAGGGGGTTAACTACATAAATGATCAGAAATGCAAACAAGTTTTATAAACAGTTCCAAACTTGCCTGTCACCTCTCAACATTCATAAGTTATAAGTGTCAACATTTATAAATTAACAGACATGCTTCTCACATGATCCCTGAGTGGTTTGTATTCTTTGGCAGGAATGATCAACTAAAAAAATTTGTGCCCAGATGAACTGAGAAAAAGGACACATTGTTTCATGTAGCCACATCACAGCATGGAGCCCGTGTATTTTAGGGATGACTGGCTCAGCTTGTATCCTACCACCCAAGTACAGTTTGGGCTTAGGGGTTGCTCCAGAAATGCCATGGGGCCGTGGAGAGGGCCAGTGCTAATGTTTGAACAGCCAAGCATGCTATCTCTAACAATGATACCCAGCCACAGCTCTTTCCAAAGAGCAGTTACTCTTCCTGACATAACTTCAAAAGTTTGGGAGTTTTCCCCAAACATCTGTGTCTTCCTTTACAGTTTAGATATCCACAAATCTATGGTATAAGCATTTACATTCCCCAACCTGTTTCAGTACTTGCCATGAGAAATCTGGTGATGTAATCAAGTGCTTCCTTTCCTTGGTCTTTACCTCTTTCTAATCTCAAGAAGAATCCTCTAGGCCAGTGTTTCCCAAAGTGTGGTACTCGTACCCCCAGGGGTTCGGGAAGAGTTTGGTGGGGGTACATGTTGCACCGGAGTTTGGTGGGGATATGCACTGCACCATGCTTAGCTGCGCCTAATTCTACGTTCTCATGAGTACGAGGGGTACTCAGCATTACGAAAATTATAGAAGGGGTACACATATGTCAAAAGTTTGGGAAACACTGCTCTAGACCAAGTTTCTTGAGACTATCAATTTCATCATCTCCACTCCTCACTGAATAACACCTACGTTAGTCTAGTCTGAAAGGGTGACATGACTTCCTCTTTGGACACCAGCCCTTGTGCCTAGCACAGCACCTTCCCACCACTGGTCTCAATGTTGCCTGCTGCATGAAAGACTGAACACCAAGTACACACCCTGTGACCCAAAGTAGAATGTTTCATGTGCGAGCCCCAACTTCCTTAGATCTTTAGGACTTGACCACGACTGGATTCATTTGACTTAGACTTAGTCAACAAACAGATCCCAAGACTATGGAGGCAGGAAGTCTGAAATGCAGACTTTCTGCCTGGACCACGAGACCACAACTTGCTTGTTCAGCCAAAGACTGTCTGACCCTCTGATCTCTCTCCTCCTTATCCTCTGCCCCCTGGGGCTCATGTAAGACAGACAAACTGTTATCATCTACCAGGAAGCTGGGCTCAGCAGCTTGATATTGGGTCAAAGCAGAGAACCATAAATTGCAAACAAACCCTGGAGCTGTTGTCATTATGTAATGTTTCTGCAGGGACCTCTTTAGATAGGAGCTGGCTCCATGTGGGCACATTTCCCTGGCAGCTCTTGCCAAAGACCATCCCACTGAGAATCAGTATGTTTAACATGTGCCCTGACCGGGAATTGAATCAGTGACCTCTTGACTCATGGGTCAATGCTCAACCACTGAGCCACACCAGCCAGGGCAGAGCCACACTAACTTAATCATTATTATTTGATAATATGCTTTTGTATATAGTAGGTCTACAGTTTCACCTTTACATTCATGAGAGTTCAACTCATCTGACTTGTAGCCTCCCAGATAAACAGCAGGACACAGGAGTTTGGCTCTCAATGCAGGACACAGGAGAGGATGGTGATACAGTGTGGGTGGAGAAGCATGCAATGTCCCTGGGTGTGACTGGGACCCCAGAGGAGAGGAGTGAGCAGGAAACCTGGCCCTGAGATGGTCAGAACCAACAGGCCTAGAAGAGCCTTTCATGCAATGTCATGCAGTCCCTTACCTTTATAAGAAGAAAACCCAGGTGAGGAAAGTGAGTCTTATGCCCAAACCCAGAGAGGCAGTTAGTGGCAGAGCTGGGATTATGTCTGGCCCTCTGGACCACTTGCCAGGGCTCTCGAATGTTCCCCAGGAAAGAAGGATTCATGGGAGGAGAGGTCCATGTGGGATACAGCATGAGGGAAGGCTTAGTAATCACGGAGTTGGCTTATAGGTAAATACCACTAAATCTTTTTATGCCTAGTATCTAGTCATCCTTACCTCCTCGCACTGTCAAGTCCTGTGCAAAACCCCGCTGCCTCTTAATTGAAGGGCCAGGTCAACCGGCCCCCTCTGTGTCTTAACCATACCAGCTGACGCTCCCAACTGGGAGCTTATCTACACCACGCCTCCATACTTCCGCTCCCACCAACTGTTTACCAAGAATCAATTATTTTTGTTCCCAAATCTATGTTTGCCACTTATGCTTAGCACTGTAATCATGTAATTTAACCCAAGGAAACATAAACCAAAAGAGAAGAGTGTGGAACAAAGAAACGTGTTGCTGTGTCAGGACAAACATGTTGCTTTGGAAAAACTTGACAAACTGTATCCCTGAAAGATCAAATGGATTGAGTGGGGATGTGGTAACTGTTAAAAAGACAAACCCAGGAGGAGTGTGTCTAAATCTAAAAGGTTCTGCACTCAAAGTGTTTCCAAGGTCCTCCCTTCTCTTTATGAAACAGGGATGGAGATTATGAGAACAGCGAACGCAGATGAGACGAGGAGGACTTCCGAGGGGACTTTTTAAAGGATCCACATGGAAATAAGATGCTTTGTGTCCTGTTTTATGATTTCCCACTTGACCAAAGTTTTAATTAATCTAACAACCACTCTCAGAATGAGGCATTTGGAAGAGAGGGGCATGTTCAGACCCTGCACCCAGGCCTGAGACATGGGTGTCTGGGAGCAGAGTGCTCAGGATTATCTGGGAGCCAAGTTAAGGGGTAGCTTCTGGAGCAGGTAAGAGTTGGAAGCTGGCCCCCTCCAGACCAGCTGGAGGAGGAGTCATTTGCAAGGGGTCGCTGTCTCTGACTCTGACTCTGACTCTGTCTCTGTCTCTATCTCTATCAGTCTTGGTATGTGTCTCTTTATCTGTGTCTCTCTGTCTCCATATCTCCGTGTGTCTGTCTGTGTCTTTCTGAGTGTCTCTGTCAGTCTTGGTATCTGCCTCTCTTTCTCTGTTTCTCTCCATGGCTGAGTCAGATGGAGGAGTCCTCATGTTTCACCGGCTGGCAGTGTTAGCCTTCCCACTATGCCTGTTCCCACCACAGGCAGGAAGAGCTGCTGCTGGCACTAGTTGTTTTGGTCAGCTGAGTCCCCCATCAGAAAACAAGACATGAGCCTACCTGTGCCTGGTCTGAAGGACTGGCGCTGGCTGGGGTCCCAGGGCCACTGAATGCCCTGACTGAGACATTTCCCATTTGAACCCAGGGTCCTGCCTCCCCCCTGGTGACCAGCCCCTCCTTGGAGAGAGGCAGCAGCCGTCTGCCAGGTGATGAGAACTCCTAGGCAGCAGTGGTCCCCATCCATGGTGGACCCTCTGCAGCCGGCAGCTTTATGTCAGGACTACTGCTCTCTGCTTTCCCTTCAAGCATCTCTCCTGCCCAGGACTCCTCACTTCCTTTCTGTAGTCAAGTCCAGCCCAGGGTCTGGGTCCAGCCAAACTCTGTTCTCACAGTTCAACTCGCTGGTCGCCTGGCGTTGCTGTCCCTCGGGCTTCCGGCACTTGCCGCCTTGTATCTGCTGTCCCTCTCCCCCTGCCCCTCCTAGAATCAGACGCAGAAACAGTCTGCATGTGGGCACAGGCGTCGTCTTCTGGGAAATCTCACAGGAGTCCTGGGTCCCCAAACGGTTTAGAACCAACAGGAGGGGAGAGGAGGCCTGGGCAGGCTCTGAGCAGAGCTGCCTTTCCACAGGGCTGGCCTGTGGGGTGCAGGGGTTCTCTGCTTTCTCTCCTGCGAGGTTCCCTTGGGTGGGGAGCCTGTGAGGAGGCTCCCGGTGGTGGCTCCTGAGTGTAGTACCTTTCCCAGATCAGCATTCTGATGTGAAAGGCAGTGTGATGGTCAGAATAGCCACTTGCCAGGTGTGTCATCTTCATAGGTTTTTGTTTTTTTCACATTCCAAACATTTTTTTTAAGCAGAAATCGTGCTAACATGGCTGGATTTGAAACCAGAGACGGAGTGATTCACCTGTGGCTCATGTAAAATAGATAAGGAGGCCTGGTGTGCCTAGCCGCCGGAGTCGGCCAAATGCTTGGAGGGCACGCACGGCTGCAGGGAATGATACCCCCTCATAAATAAATCACCTGCTGGCAGCCTCGCCCTGGAATATTTATAAGGACACGGACCTGGGAAGGAGGAGCTGCAGGTCCAAGCTGCAAAGATGATTGAAGGAAGGCCTCTCGTTGTCTGGGAAGCTTGATTCATGGCTGCTTGCAGGAAGAGAGGGGAGATAGAAAAGAAAGCAGCCGGCTCTGTGTGGAGAGAGAGGGTGTGTGGAATGCTGTGCCGTGTTCAGCAGCGGCCTGTCCTTGCAGGTGTCTGTGAGTCTTTCTCCCCACAGGAGAGGGGAAGTTAGCGGGACAGTCTGGTGCTCTCCCTTCCTCACCTCCACGTTCTGGCAGGGTATTCCAGGGCAGGATTCACTTAGAGATCTGAGGGGAGGCCCCACATTTGCTCCCAAGTTATAGCAAAGCCCCGGATCACCCTGGGCCGCAGGGACGCCGGCGGCCCCCCCTCCTGTGCTCATGTTGATGAAGCGCTGTGGGTGAAAGGGGATCTGCCGCGGAGAAGAGATATAGATGGACCCGGCGACGTATCGGAGTACACTTATCTCAGCACGGAGCCAGACGCTGCAAGGGGACCCCCGGGCTCAGTGAGCACGGTGTAACCTTAGGCAGGCTGCCTCTGCCCTGAGCGTCTTCCTCACCTCCACCCTCCCACCGCCCAGTTCCTCTCATCTACTACATTCCTCCAGGGAGAATGGGGAATCACCCTTCTCCCCACTCCCAGGAAAGCCTCCGGGAACCCCAGGAAAGACACGTCCTGGTGTACTGGAAGGAGCAATGAGCAGCATGGCCCAAGGCCATTGATTTAGACTTCACTGAGCCCTTATCAGCAACAACCGATTCATTAGTGTTTTGCAACCTTGACCTACTACACCGCCATTCTAGGTAATGGGGTAAAAATGGGCAAAAGGCAAGATCCCTTGCCTGTGGGCATCAGAGATGTGGAAGAAAGCTGGCATGGGAGCTACGGTGCCATAATGCAAACCACTGACAGAAATGCACAGAGGGAGCTGGGGCTGAGAGGGGGCACATCACACAGCCTGGGGCGGGGAGCACAGGAGGCAGCTGAGGGCTGAAGGATGAGTAGAGGGTAAGCCAGGCCAAAGAGAAGAGGGCAGAGGGGACAGTGGAGGCAAAGTCCCAGGCTCAGGAAAGACACATCCTGGCACATGGAGAAAGTGAGAGCATTGTGATGTCGCTGAAGTGGCAAGAAGTGAATCTGGATCTGTAAGTCAGGACCAACATATAAAGGACTTGGGTCTTCAACTTAAGGAGTTTGAATCCCATAGGCAGCATTTTTAAATAGCGCCCAGAGCATGTCACCTCTCTGCTCAAAGCTCTGCACTGGCTCCCACTTCCCCACAGTAAACACCCAGTGCTTACGGGGCCTGTAGGCCCAGCATGGCCTGGCTTCCAGCTGCCTTACTGACCTCATCTCCTCCCAATGCCCGCCCCTGCACACACTCACAGCCTCATCCCCAGTCTTCAAGCGAGCCAGGCAGCTTCTGTCCCAGAACCTTGGCACTGCCTGTTCTCTCTACCGTACATGCTCTTTTTCCCAGATATCATCATGGCCCACTCCCTCACCTCCCTTACGTCTTATTGAAATGTTACTTCTTGGCGAAGCTTACCCTGGCCATCCTTTTCAAAATGTCAATGCCCTCCTTTCATTTCACACTTTTAAAATCCCTTCCCCTGTCCAATTTCTTTCTTTCAGACCACTTAATACCTTTTAATGTACGTGTGAATTTCTTCTTTACTATGTCTCTTCCAACTAGAATATAAATTGGACCAGATCAAATGTGTTCATGTATCTTCTTTATCCCCAGTACTTAGAATAGTGACTAGCACATACAGTGGTGCCTCGCATAAAGAACGCCTTGCACAGCGAACGCTGCACACAACGAACTTCATTTCATGATTCATACAACGAACTTCGTTTCACACAACGAAGTCGCCCGAGCTTCCACGACTGCTTTGCCTGAGCTTCCACGATCGCTGCCGATGTATTGCATCCTTCCGCGCAGGCACTGCAGGCAGTCGTTAGTCACTGCGCTTAACTTAAGCACGTATCGCGGCAATCGTTCTTCATTACGAATTAAATCACGCACGTATCACGGCAGTCGTCCTTTTAAGTTAAACTCAATATTTTTTTATATCATGATGTATCTAAATAAAAATAATAACAAAAAATTTATCTTTTTTTACGTCATCTTAGCATATTTTATGCTACAGAACGAATTATTTTTTTGAACATGTATTGTTATGGGAAAACACGTTTCACATAACGAACTTTTCGCATAACAAACTTGCTCCTGGAACGAATTAAGTTCGTTGTGTGAGGCACCACTGTAGTAGGTTCTCAGTAAGTTTATTAACCCGTGACTAAGCTAGGGAGCCAATGACAGGCATTAGACAGGGGAGTGACATACTCGGATTTATAATTTAAAGTCACTCTAGTTACACAGCAGTCACACAGTAGACTCCTGGTAGTTTTCCCAGTTTGCTTTTTAAAAAACATGACCCATAGTAAGAAATGAAGTGACCCAGTGCCTATACTATGAACACACAAATATACAAAAACTTCTAACTGAAGTGAAAGTTTCATGAAATAATATTTACCTATTCACCTTTTGCAATGCTGTGATCTATTCTATTATGTGTCTACATCTTTTTTTTTTTTTTTTTTTTTTTTAGAAAAAAATGTATGATGGTTACTAAATTGATTTCACAACCCACCAATAGATCAAGGCTTGTAGGTATAAAAAACAACAACATTGGTATAATATTCTGGAATTAGATCCTGATGATGGTTGTACAACATTGTAAATACATTTAAAACCACTGAATTATACACATTAAAATGGTGCATTTTATGTTCTATGAATTTTATCTAAACAATATGGTGTGCAGTGTTTCCCAAACTTTTGACATATGTGTACCCCTTCTATAATTTTCGTAACGCTGAGTACCCCTCGTACTCATGAGAACGTAGAATTAGGCACAGCTAAGCACGGTGCAGTGCATATCCCCACCAAACTCCGGTGCAACGCGTACCCCCACCAAACTCTTCCTGTGCCCCTGGGGGTATGAGTACCACACTTTGGGAAACACTGGTAGAGAATTAGTTTAAAAGAATCCAACCTGGAGATAGGAAAACCAATTCAAAATGATTATAATAATCCAGGCAAGAGGTAATGAATAGACTAAGATAGACAACATAGAAGACAATAGAACTATTTAGAAGGTTACATTGGAAAGCAAGAGAAAAAGGAAGAGTCAAGGATGATTCTAACTTGGTGCTCATTTGAAATCAAGAATGGGGTTTCCCCCTCTGACGTAGGTATCCTGGGTCTTTCTCAGAAGTGGGATTGTCTTACAAGAAGAATTCACACTGAGACCTTCCAAAGGGGGCCTCAGCTGCTCTCTAAAACAGCCAAGCAAGTCCCTGAGTGGAGTGTCAGCATGGCCACATCATGAAGAAAGGCAGTATAAATCATGTGCAGATTCATCAACTGGAGAATGTCCGTTTGCATCTATTGAAAGTCATCCCAGACAGTTCTGGCTCTGCTCCAATGGTGGAGGGAACACTCCTGCTCTGCTCGAGGGCCCCAGGGATGTGCACATTCCACCAGAAAGCCACCTGGAGACAGCATGCCTTTCAAAACCCATAAGATGGAGCCCAGAACCCATGGTATCACCTGGTCCAAGCAAACCTGGCTTCTATGAGCAGGATTTCCTTCATCACTGACGGCTCAGTCTTCCCCACTGGCTGCTCCTGCATGAGACAGACAAACATTGCACAGAAAAAGCTCATGGCCAACCACTTTACCCTCCCAAAAAGTCTACTCCTTGACTTCTCCTACACACTTGCTTCTCTAAGCATGGTCTGCAGACCAGAAATATCAGCATCACCTAGGAGCCTCATGGAAGTGCAGAAACTTGTGTTCCAGCCCAGACTTACTGTATTTTTCCAAAACCCTCAGGTGATTTGGGTGGACCTTGGAGGCTGGGTAGCCTGTTCTAAATCATTTTTTCCTGTTCTTTGGGTAGTTCCCTGGTTACTCTTGCTCAGTCTCCCTTACCTTACCCTCACCTGCCCCTTTTAATGCTGAGTGCTGAGAGATCCCCTGCCCTCTTCCTTCTCCTTCTGGCCCCTCTCTGGGTGATCTCAGCCACTGCCATGGCTTCCAAGACCACCTGCCTTTCACTGACCCCCTAGTCTGTACACTTGTCACCAACCCCTTTTCTGGCTGCCTGACCCATACATCTCAGGACCTGTGAGATGGCTCCATCAACCACACATCAGATTCCGCATGCCCCACACTGAATTCATCTTCTCTCCCTCAGCCCTGCAGCCACCTACTGTGCTCTATTACATTATTATTGTTAATCTCTTACTGTGCCTAATTTATACATTACACTTTATCATAGGTATGTATGTATATTTGCTGTATATAGGACTCAGTACTATCTGCAGTTTCAGGCACCCACTGGGGGTTTTGGGATATATCCAGTGCCAACTGTAAGAGGGGCTTACTGTATTTACCTGTTGATATATTTATCCATTCATTATAGAATGTAAGCTTTCTGAGGGCAGATCATTTATTTTGCTCATTACTGTCTTCCCAGTACCTGGAGGGTCTGGCACATAGTAAGCATTCAATACATATTTGATGAATGAGTTACCAATAAAATGAATGAATGCCGAAACTGGTTTGGCTCAATGAATAGAGCATCGGCATGGGGACTGAAAGGTCCCGAGTTCGATTCCGGTCAAGGGCATGTACCGTGGTTGCGGGCATATCCCCAGTAGGGGGTGTGCAAGAGGCAGCTGATCGATGACTCTCTCTCATTGATGTTTCTGACTATCTCTCTCCCTTCCTCTCTGTACAAAATCAATAAAATATATTTAAATTTAAAAAAATAAAATGAATGAATGGCCTGAGTGATATGTACACATTGGGGCTGGAGCGTGGGGGTGATGAAAAAGTAAGAAAGGGTAGTATTGCATAAGGCATTATAAGCCTTATAAAGGAGATTTCACTTTATCCTGTACAGTGTAGGAGGCCACGGGGGATTTTCAAAGGGGAGTGATGCTCTGGAAGATCACTTGGGGTGCAGGTTGGTGGATGGATTGGAAAGGTTCACCCAGAGGCAGGGAGACCAGCTGGAAGATAGGGATGGTGGGGTTCTTGAAGACAGAGAAACAGGACTTGCTGAGAGATTGAATGTTGGCTTGAGAGAAGAGGAATGAGGATGCTTAAATGGTTTTGGCTTGAATAACTAGAGGCTAGAAGGATGGCAGTCTCAAGTGGGGAGGTCTGAGGACTTGAGCAGACCTGGGGAGAGGCAGGTAATTGGAATTTGAGACATGTGACCTTTGACATGCCTATTCCACATGCCCAGGTCTTGCTAAGCTACACATAACTCCCACATATATGATGCTTCTCCTTGACACTGAAATTTTGCACATGCTGTTTCCTGCTCTTGGATAGTGTTTCCTCTCTCTTCATCAACCACTCCTTGGTCTGACAAAGAGAAAAAATAAGAGAACCCAGAGAATTTGGGTCATTTTTTTCATGTCTGCCTGTGGGCACAAAACTGCTTCCCCCGCCCAGGTGGGTGTAGAAGTCTCTAGGATGGAGGGGAGTTGTCAGCTAGGCCCCTGGGACCAGGCTGGGTGGCTGGACAGCCTCCAGGCAGGACCAAGGCAGCCACTGTGGCCAGTTCTTGTTGATGCCGTTACTTCTCCATGAAACACAGGATGACTGCTGCCTCTCCTCCCTCCCTGGGTTCTGGTCCCCAGTCTTGGCCAAAAACTGTGCCCCTGTCAGTCTTGTTCTTGCTGACTTCCCTCCCATGTGCCAGCCTTCTTCAAAGTCATATCAGATGGAAAGTGATACCCCCGTGCCATCACTCCGGGGCACAAGACAGAAACCCTGCTGCCACCAGTTTCGGATTGAGGGATGAGTGTGGGCTTATTCAACCCAGTCCTAGGAAATCCCCTCTGGCCACCATTCTGTAAATAATGTACTGGGAACCAGTTCAGGGCCACTGCTTAGCTGCAGACTCTAGCGGCCTTAAGGTGGTGACTGATTCAGAGTTAGCTGCTCTCCTGCTCCCCACTGCTGCCCTGAGAGGTGATTGAATATCACCTCATGCATTAACCATGCACGGGGGCTGCGCTGCCAGAGCTTCATTACCTACCTGTCCACCTGCGGCCCCCATCCCTTCATCACAGGCCATCTGTATGGACACCTTGATTGATTACAGAGGGTTCTGTGTGTGTGTGTGTGTGTGTGTGTGTGTGTGTGTGTGTGGAATTGCTGACAACATTACCTGGTTTTGGGGGGGGGGGTGTTGTAGCCAACCTGTCAGCCTATGCTGCGCATCCCCTTTTGTGGGACATGGGCACATCCCGCTGGCACATTCATCGGAGCCCTCGCTTTATGGGCACACATCTCCTGCTAGGACAGTGTCTGCCAACCCACCATCTGTTCCCAGCCTATCGAAAGGGCTTTGGCAAAAAGAGTCAGGATTCAGCAGTTTTGATCAACCCCCCCAGAGGAGATGATCCCTGGACAATTTTCAAGAGTGGGAAATACCAACACCAACTTGTGAATTACAAAGCTCAGCCACAAAATACAGGGTTGGTAGCTTGCAGAGAAAGTGGCACAGCTGGGAAAGAGAACTGTGGATGGCAAATGCCTCCTCTTTCCAAATATCAGTGGGCAAAGAAGAAATGGCAAGCCACTGCGCTCAAAGTTTAGGAGGAGAAAATAATTTATAATTTTGATTCTTTTGATTTAATGTTAGCAGAAGGGGAGCAAGAAGAGGGAAGCTAATATCTGTTGAGTCCCTGTGCTGTGTCAGAGGCAGCGCACCACGTTGTGCACAATTTCATGTGCATTGCCTCACCAAGCCTTCCCAACAGGGCGCTGAGGCAGGTATTTCTGCACTGAACTGGTAGGTGCGGTAGCAAGTTCAGAGAGATGACAGAGCAAGCCCACGGTCTCCCAGCTTGCTTATGCAGTGATTCAACCCAAACTGTCCAATTTTGGCTCTACCCTCTCTCTACTATATCACCTCTTCTCACCAGCACATTTCAGGAAAGTGGAAAACCAGAAAAGGATCTTAACTCATAACAAAAATCAGAACAAGCAGCTTGGAGCAAGTGTTAGTTTGAATAATCAACATTTTTATTAAGGGTCCCAGGAGGCATCGATCCAGGAGGGAACATCCTGGAGCCTCATTACACATTGTGTTGAATAAACCAGTTCCCCTCAGGTACAAGAGTTGCTGTCATTGAACACTCCTACAGTCTCTGTTGTACTTCAAGAGAATTGGGCGGGGCCTAGAAGAGACACACCCACCGGCGAGGTGAAAGGTGGGGCCACTGAGACCTTGCCCCATGGCCTGAGCACTAGAGGTCTCCGAGACTGAGGTATCTTTGCCAAGCTTTGGATGTAGGAAGAGCAAGTAGGAAATGGTGTGGGATACCTGGTGCTTGGGGCTGTTTTAACTCTCACTTTCCATTCCTCTGTTTCAGAGAATTGCAACTATTGTGTTTAATATTAGCAATGGCCATGGCAATGGACTGAATGTTTGTGTCACCCCAAAACTCATATGTTGGAATCCTAACCCCCAGTGTGTTGGTATTAGGAGGTGGGACCCTTGGAAGGTAAATAGGTGATGAGGGTGGAGCCCTCATGTGTGGGATCTGTGCCCTTTTAAAAGACACAGGGGCTCTCTCACCCTCTTTCTGACTATTAAAAAGCCAGTAAGAAGTCTGCAACCTGAGAGAGGGTCCCCACCAGAATCTGACTGTGCTGGTACCCTGGTCTCAGAGTCCAGCCCCCAAAACTGTGAGAACTAAATGTCTGTTGTTCTGTGGTGCTTTGGATAGCAGCCAGAATAGACTAAGACAACCATGCAGCTGCTCTGAAGGCAATTCTGAGGCCATGTTGGGGGTCTCAGCTCAGCGGTAGAAGGTAGACCACTCAGTGACCTGTGTTGGTGAGGGGTCCAGAGGGGAGGGGTCCAGAGCTTTCCAGAGCCAGAATTCTCAGAACAGCAGAGTATATCTGAAGGCAAAGGGTGAACTTCTGACTTGCCAAAGGAGGAGACGCATGAAGGGAGAACCGGGGAGGCATTCTGATACCTCCCCCTCCTGCGTGCTCATGTACTGGCCAGACATGTTGCCAAGTGAATGGAGCTCAGGACTGGGTTAGGACAGCATTCGGTATCCAATAGAACTTGCTGCGATGATGGAAATGTTCTCTTATCTGTGCTTTCCAGTGTGGTGGCTACTCACCATGCATGGCTGTTGGGCACTGGAAATGTGGCTGGTGTGACTGAGGAACTATATTTTTATTTCTTTTAAATTAATATAAATTTAAATTTAAAATAGCCATATGTGACCAGTGGCTCCCAGATTGACTGGCATAGGAGAGGAAACTTACCTAAAAGTTTGAGGAAGGAAAGTGTTGAGGAAATTCTGGGACACAGTCTATGCCTACAGGGAGTCAGCCCTGGTCAGGACTGCACTGGGGAGTTCCTAAGCAGCTCTGGGCGTCCAAGGCAAGGAAAGGAAATTCCAAAGGAAGGAGGGTGGCTGAAGAAAGTATGAAGACAGCTTTGCCAACTTGAGCGTGTCAAAAAACAGCCCTATTCATTGAGCATCTGGAATTTGACCAGGTAGACATGGCTCCTATAAATACCCACACTGATTTCAAACTTTCTTTTTTCTTTCCTTCCATCCTTTTTCCATCTCTCCCTCCCTCCCTTCCTTTTTCCTTTTACAACAAAGCTTTGATACAGTGAAGTGGAATTTATTTTTAAAATAGTTTTGTTTTTTTTATTGATTTTGGAGAGGAAGGGAGAGGGATAGAGATAGAAACATCAATGATGACAGAGAATCATTGATTGGCTGCCTCCTGCATGCCCCACACTGGGGATGGAGCCCATGACCTGGGCATGTGCTCTGACCAGGAATGGAACCATGATCGCCTGGTTCATAGGCCAATGTTCAACCACTGAGCAACACTGGCTGGCCGGGCTGAAGTGAAATTTATTTACAAGCCCTAAATTTTGCCCCTGAGACCCATTACCCTAGCAACTGCCTCTCCTCTATTAATGTGTCTGTCATCTTTGCCTGAGGCCTGTGATTGCAGTTTAAAGATCTTTTTTTTTTTTTTTTAATTTTCTTTTCTTCTTAGACCCATACAGGGTACAATCTCCACAGCATCTTTAGAAATCAGAGTGCCAAAACCCCTCATGTTATATATGGAAAGACAAGAACTTAGAGAGCCGCAGAGGCTCCTGTGACTTGGTGGAAGGGAAGGATTAGAAACTGTGGCACACCCAGGCCCTCCCTAGCCCAAAACAACGCTTCCTCCTGGCCTAGGGCGAGCCCTCAATTTTGGTCAGCTCCTCCCACGTTTCCACTGTCTCTGGGCGCTTCCAAAAGGAATTCTTCACCCTGTCTGCAGAGACTTAGCTCAAATACTTAGAACTTCCAACACAGCCTTCCCTCTCTAGCCAATCTCCCAGGCTCCAGGGGAAGTCAGGCCAAAGAAGAACCACCTTCCCCCACTGCTCTCTCTATTCAGTCTTCTCTCCCTACATCGCTAATAATCTAACCTCTCAAACTGCAAGGCGCATGCACAGCTCCTTGGGATACTGCTGTATTACAGATGCAGGCACAGTGGGGCTGGCATGAGAACTGGGACTCTGCATTGCTAACAAGACCCCCAAGGGATGCTGTGGCTGCAGGTCCATGGACCGCACTTTGAGCAGTGAGGCTCTAGACCAGGGGCAGGAACATCAGGCCCCTGGGCCGTATAAGGCCCGAGAAATCATTAGGTCCGGTCCTGCCAAGGCATCAGCGGTGAGTTAATGAGATGTGTGACCTAATGTAGCAGGCTAATGTTTAAGCTGATAATTTTGTATGGCCCGAGAATGACGTTACAAATATCCACATGGGCCTTGGAAGGAAGAAGGCTCCCCACCCCTGCTCTAGACTGATACTCTGGCCCTAGAGCACATGTGTCAAACACAAGGCCCGCGGGCCAAATCCGTCCCGCCAGGCCTTGCAATGCGGCCCGCACCGCGCTGTCATCACTGCACTCCGCTGCGTTTCCATCACAATGACAGTTTATGACTGTTCAGTAAACCATTCGGCCCGCGATTTAGGCTGGATTTTAGATTTTGGCCCCTTCTCTGATTGAGTTCGACACCCCTACCCTAGAGGGTGAGTGCTGAGCGGTCAGGTTCTCTGGAAGCAGAGCCTGAGCTCCAGGGGAAGTTGTGAAGGATGCAGGAAGAGGCAGGGGAGCAGTGGATCAGTTAGAAACCTAACCTGCAGGACCAAATCAGGGAGGGTCGGACCTGCATTACCACCATTTGTCCACCATTCAGAACTGAAGTATCATTGCTGACATGTACACATAAGGAACTGTTTGACATTGAAATTGGGACTCAAAAGAACTGTTGGCCCAGAAAGAAACTCACTACAGACTGATTCATTTGCCTCTCAGCATAACCATTATTGCTCGTCTCATTTTCGGTTCTTATAAATTTCTAGTATCACATGATCTCACTTGTCTAGGGGAAATGGTGAACAACATAGACTGATGAACAAGAACAGACCCAGAGACAGGGAAGCATCAATCAGACTGTCAAACCTCAGAGGGAAAGTAAAGAAGGGTGGGGGTAAGGGAGAGAGGTCAACCAAAGGACTTGTATGCATGTATATAAGCCTAACCCGTGGTCACGGACAACAGGGGGGTGGGGGCATTCATGGGGAGGGGTTTGGGATGGGAATGGGGGGATGAGAACAAATATGTGACACCTTAATCAATAAAGAAATTTTTAAAAAAAAGAAACCTAACCTCAACCTGATGCCACGTGCAGCTCCAGAACATAAGTGACAACACTGCTTGCTTGTCCCTCCCAGAGGCAAAGGAGCCAGGTGGTTGCTCCCAGCATCAGCCAGTCACTGACTGGCTGCCCCTGGAAGAAGGGCATAAGTCCCCTGAGTGACCACCCATTTTCCACCTTTGGTGGCTCCTAGTTGGTCAAGGGCAAGTCTCCATAGAGGTATACAACTGTGAGCCATCCGATCTAACTCCACAGCAGCTGGGGTTTGGGTATCCCCACCGTCTAGGGGATCTGGGCAAGCTCCCAATAGTCTACCGCAAAGGTCTAGACCTCATCCGGGCCCACTGCCCCATTCAAACTGATTTTCGTATTGGAGATTTTATCTTGGAAAGCTATGTGTATGTACACAGAGAAAAGAACTGGAACTATAGACACAAACCTGTTCACAGTGGGGTCTCATGTCGACTTCTGTTTTTCTTTCAAACTTGCTGCAATCAACATGCATTAGCATAAAGCAACAATCAAACTAAACCACTGACGTGCCAACTCAGGATCTAAGAAACATTTCTATTCGTTTAATAACTATTTATTGAGTGCCTATTATTACCATTTATACTCCGGTGTGATTCTGATCAGTGTTTGCAATGCAATACTAATGATAGGGCACAAGTCTGAAAGGCAATTTGTAGCAAAGGGAAATTACAGAGTATTCAGCATGGTTTTAACTTTGGATGTATTTCGATTTTTTCCAATGCTTTGAACATTGCACATATTCATAGCAATGTAAATGGCCTGGAACTGGAGCAGCCCATTCATCGGCCCCTGGGTTAGCAACGTGAAACCCTATGTTCAGTACAGGTCTTGGCAAGACGGCAAACAGAACTCAGACCTCAGACTCCTGTCGTTTCTCAGAGACCACACAGCCTGTCCGTGTGCCATGAGCAATTTCCATTTCGACTGGCCTCCTTCTTTCTTTGCACTGCCTAATTAAGCAATCAAGGTAATTGAGATTAATAGCTGGCTATTTACTAGGGATTAATAACTTGCCAAAACCCCCTTGGGTTTGGGAACCCAGCTCAGAGCAACAGAAAAGCTCCTTGGGAGAGCTGGAGAGGGTGACTGAGCTGAGCCCCCGGCCCTTCCACTCACTTTTAAGGAGACAGCGGAATTCCAAAGGCAGGGAGTGGAGAAGGGAACACTAGGGGATTAGCCCAGCCCTCAGTGCTGCTCTGTGAGCTGGGAGGCCCTACAGCTCCTGCCCACACCAGCCTCCTCTGCTGAGCAAGGCCCAGCCGCACTCACATCCGGGGGCTGGGTCCCCAGCGCCAGAGTGTACCCCAGGAGCCCGGACTCCGATGAGCACTAAGGCCCCCCCTCCCCCCAACTCCTAACTGCTCCTGGTTCTCATGGCCTCAGCACTGGCTCCTTCTCAGAAACCTCCAGGGAGACTTTTTTTTTTATTTTTTATTGCTGATGCATCAGCTATTACTCCAGACATTTTTATGTAAACGGCCTGGAACTGGGGGACCCTTTTGGTAAAAGTTCCCCAGGTAAGTCTAATGTCCAGGCCTTGATAAGGAGATCAAGGAGTAGCGTTAAGCCCAGTCCTCTCAGAGAAGAGTGAAAGAGAGACAAGGAGCCACAGCCACTGACAGGAGTTATCAGATGGAGGGAGCAGGGCTGTCAGAGCGGGAGAGAGGCAGACCGCGTGGTGCCAGCCCCTCTCCCTCTGTCTGCCAGCTGGGGAAGGATTTTAGTGTTTCTTCTGATCCCCAGCAGAAAAAGAATGAGTGACTTGGATTGTTCCTGTCTGTTTTTATCTTGATTGATCCCTTGACTGTCTCAGCAGAGGCCTCACAGAGGTGGGGACCTTTGTCTGCTATCACTACAGCCAGCCCAGCCCGCACACTCTGATGGAGGAAAGGCTGCCCCAGCCGCCACCTGCCTCCCCTCCCAGTAGGAAGGCGGGCTCTGTCCCCTCCCTTCCCGCAGTCACTCAGCGGCAGGTATGGCACCAACACAAGAGCCGGACTCCAGGGGTAGCTGGGCCTGCCAGTCAGAGGATGATGATTCTAGTGTTACAAGGCCCTGGCCTCTTCCTCCTCCTCCCTCCCCCAAACATCAAAGAACCACAAAACTTAACTGTGCGGCTCTGGGGTCAAAGACCTTTGGAAAGGTAGAAGGCTGTGCCTTTAGAATTGAGTGGGAAGGGAAGGCTAGATGGATTGTCCATGGGAGGTCGGTGGAGAGGAGGAAGCTCCCTGAGAGTTTGGGGGAGGTGGGGCGGGGTGATGAGCAATCTTGGAGCAGCCGCCATACTCTGATGGAGGGATGGGGGCAGGTATGTGGTAGCCCGTGATTCTAAACATTTTGCTCTGCTTTGTGGATATACAGTCCCCTTAGGGGTTGCTCAAGAGACAACAGAAACAATTTAAATTGTTTTTCAATTATATTTGGATGTAGGACTGGTGTTATTTCCGAATGCAACCCCTTGTGAATGGACGCTAAAGTGCCAACCAAGTCCTTATCCTGGGACACAGATATCCGCTGGTGTGGGCGAGGACTGAACTGATGACATATCTGCACAGTGCCTTGCAACAAATAGGCAGGCTTGCCGAAACCGGTTTGGCTCAGTGGTAGAGCGTCGGTCTGCGGACTGAAGGGTCCCAGGTTCGATTCCGGTCAAGGGCATGTACATTGGTTGCGGGCGCATCCCCGGTGGGGGGTGTGCAGGAGGCAGCTGGTCATCGACGTTTCTAGCTCTCTATCTCTCTCCCTTCCTCTCTGTAAAAAAATCAATAAAATATATTTTAAAAAAAAATTGGCAGGCGCTTGCTAAGTGCTAGTCCCACTACACCCTCCCATATCCATCCTCCCCTGAACTGATCCCAGAGGACCTAGAACTGTGTTTCAGCCTGACTGCACAATGCAGGATGTGTCCCTTTAAGGGGTGGTTCTGATCATGAGCCATTCGGGTTCTGGAAGCTACTGCGGGTTTTGTGGGCCCCTAGGAAATGGCTGGCATGGGGGTGCACTCACACAGCTAACGTTGTCACAGGAGGCCTGGGGGCATTTGCTTTAGGTGCCAACACATTCCCTGGCAAGGTCAGACCCTGATGGCTTCCTCTGAGGTGTGGTCACTCGGGCGAGAGGGATGTGGCCGCCATCCATCAGCCCACACCCCTGTCCCACTTTGACTCTCTGGTCAGGCGGGGCGCTGGCCGAGCCCACGGGTTGGCGTTGTGGGCGGAAGCAGTGAGTAGCCACTGGACACTCCAAGAGCAGGGTCTGTAATTCGGTCTGGAGAGAGTGACGGTCCCGATGCAGACCATTTTAACTTTGATGTGAGCAGAATTACAAAGAATTGTGAAAAGAGCCTGTGATTTGGGCTGAATCCCTGCCAGAGCAGTCTGGTCCCAGCCCTGGGTCTTTCTGCTGAGAAATACGTGAGGGGGCAAATCCTCGCCACCAGCTGGCAGCGAGCTATGGGGCTGACCCCTGCTGAGCTCCCAGCCGCATCCCGCCCTCATGCCCACCCCCACTCGCACTGGCAGGGCTGCCCGCCCACTCCCAGCCTCTGCCACACGGTGCCTCTCTGCCTGCAGGCATCCCTCCCAGCACCCAGGCTTACAATAACGGAAGCCAGTGCTCTTGTCGAAATTCACATAAACGTCGCTTTTCCAGGCAGGGCCCCTGACCACCACCCTCCACAGAACTTGGGCTCCATGGACCTTGCTCACCCTACTCCTGCCGCCTGTGTAGCTGCACCCCTGCTTGGGTAATTACTTCCCTCCCTTCTCCTGTCAGACTGAGAGCCCCTTAAAGACAGAGGCCCCGTGGCTGGCTGCTCGCCCTGAGAGCTGGCCTGAGCCCGCCCGCAGCGGGAACCCAGAGCCCATGGCGAGGTGAGTGAAGGAACATGAGCTGGTTTTTTTTTTTCTGAGGGACTTTCTGTGTGACATAAAGGTGTCACCGCACAGTCCCCAGGAAGGGGTCTAGGCAGGAGCCTCCTTAGCAGAGGATGACCCGGAGTTTGTGAATCTCGAAGCTGATATAATTAGAGGTCCCTTCGGAGGAAAATAATACAAAGTTTACAGAAACGTGACATGAGAGGACCCGTCCAGGGCACTCCCAGGACTTGCATGTGAGGGATCCCGTAGCTCAGGCCTCACTGGCTCCCTGCAATTCCGCCCCCTCTGTCTCCGCGTGAGGAGCACCCAGTGACCCCAGAATAGCCCAGCTGGAGCACAGCGTTTCCCCAGCAAACCCTCTCCCAGGCCCTCCCTTTCCGGAGCTTTGCTGGTTAATTGGGAGATCAGAGACGCAGGGGTAAAGGGTAAAACACAGAGTCATTTCAGGGAACCCTTCCTGCCCCTCCAAACCTCTTCACCTACAGCCATTGCTCCTGCGATCCCCTTGCCGGAGGCGGAGGATTCCCCCGCAGGCAGCTCAGTGCTCAGCTGGCTGCTCGGAAGAGGCCCCTCTGCGCCTCCTGGGCCTCCCTCCCCGCACGGTCAGCTCTTTTTTCTCAGCCCAGGGAGACCACTGGCTCTGTTTGGGGCCCCTCCCTGCACTGTGGCCTGGGGCTCCAGCCGGTGAGCTGGACACCTCGTTTGTGACCCTTGTCTCGGGGGTCACTGCCCGGCCCTGCCTGTTATCTGGGATCTGAAGATCATTGCTTAATTTTTTCTCCCAAAGTTGCACTAGGTCTTATTTTCAGGGGATGTCTTATCTTTCCATGCGCTAGGTCTTATTTTCGGAGGTTGTCTTATTTTCGGGGAAACACAACAGTTGGGCTGCTTATTCCAAATAACCCCAAACCACGGGCTTGTCAGGCCTGAGGGCCCCAGAGAAACAGCCCTGCTCTGGATGGTATATACAACCTTCTTGATCTGCTCCTTGTTTTTCACAAGGAGTGTTCCCAGCCCTCTGCTTCCCGCAGTGTGAGCACGGGGGGTGTCTCACTCTGTTTCTGCCTCTGGAGCCAAGTCTCGGGGTCCCTGAGGAGAAAGCCCCAGCAACTGTGCACCGTTTTGGCTCGACCCAACTACAAGGATTTATGGGGATAATAACAGCCAACACCTCTTGATTCCTTATTCTGTGCTAAGAAATTTCAAACGTCACCTCACACGCTCTCTATTATTCTCCCCGCTGGTCACGGTCTCTGTGAAGGCAGAGCCTGTCCCTGGGAAAACAATCCAGAAATCTTTCATGCTGCGCCTGAGAGATGTGTGAGTGTGTGTGTTTTAGTTTATTGGGCTTTCTAAATTACAAAGTAATTCGTTCTAGGAAGTAGCAAATGTATTTATTTTCTTCTCTGCGTTTTAATTTCCTCTCTGAGTTTGTTCCAAAAGCAAAGAAAACAATGACATACAAAATGTGTAAAGCGTGCTCTCAGTGCTGGTGGCTCCTTTCCCACCCCTTCTGAGGGAAGAATGAGCCATGCTGCCTGTCCCACCCATCGGATCCTTGTTGGAATGAAGCCGTGTGCGGATTGAATGAATAAGCCCAGATTCTCATTTAATTAATGACCCAGAAGTTCCTCAAAGTGCCTGAAAATGAGCCCTTTTCATAGTTGGGGAGGGGGGGACAGGCCAGAGAAACAGGTATCGCCATGGTACATCCATTTCAAAGATGATCAAATGAGGTTTCCAAACACAAAAGGACCTGTAAGCCCAGGGAAGCCACTGGAAAGACAGGATTGGGTTTCTGATCAACCTTTCCTTCTCCTCAATTCTGATTTACTTTTCAGGCATTTTCCTCTTCCTGCGTTTTTTTCCATGAGTCACATGGATGTTCCCTGCAGCCACCAGCAGGAAAAGCACTATCCCAGCCTCCTATGCTGAGGTTGGGTTGATACCATGGGAGCTTGAGTCAAATAGACCTGGCTCAAATCCGGCCTTGGCCATTTCCTGTCCGAGTGTCCTTGAGAAAGTTTGCCTCTCTGAGCCCCAATTCCTCACATATAATGAAAGGTACCCACCTCAGCCAGCTGTTGTGATAATCACAGCTGATAATGTAGATCAAGTGCATAGCATAGAAACAACTCCGCCCCCCCTCACTAAGCCAGGGGCAGAGATGTTACTGTTGGTGCTCAGCCTGATATCAAGCTCCTGGTGATCTCTAGAACAGTGGTTGGAAAATGACTGCTACAGGCCCGATCTGGCCCTTGGCCTGGTTTTTTTTGTTTGTTTGTTTGTTTTTTTGTAAGGCCTGTGAGCTAAGAATGATTTTTTATTTTAAAAGAATTGTAAAAAGGAGGAAGAGGAGGAGGAGGAAAGACCATATTTACTATTTAACCTTTTATAGAAGGTTGCCAACCACGGCTCTAGAAGCCAGAAGTGTCCCCTCAAATGATTCCAAATAGAATGTTTCCATCTAAAAATGAAGGATTAAGTCAGACCTGGGTGCCTCCCTGGGAGCTGTCCCTAAGTTCCCCAGATCTGGGTAGTCCTTCCTCCTGTGCATGCCTCCAGCTTCTATTCTGGGCACTTCCTCCTGGCCCCCCAAAACAGGCATGCAGCTTCCTGCAGACAGGGACCATCTCTTAGACCTCTGTGCCTGCACAACTCCTTGTAGCATATTGTCCTGAGCACATTAGGTGCTCAGTGAATGTGTGCAGGATGGTTGGACTGATGATTTAGCACACACAAATAGTCTTCCCACTTTCCTGATTCTCCTAAACCAGTGTTTTTCAACCTTTTTTGGGCAAAGGCACACTTGTTTCATAAAAAAAATCACGAGGCACACCACCATTAGAAAATGTTAAAAAATTTAACTCTGTGCCTATATTGACTATATATAAAGTAATTCTCTTGAATAGGAATCAAATAAACACAAAGAAAGTATTTTATAATTACTTTATTATGAAATATTAAGTAAACAAAATAGTGAAAAATTATAAAATTCTTGTCTTGTCTGCACCTACGGCACACCAGGCAACATCTCGCGGCACACTAGTGTGCCACGGAACAGCAGTTGAAAAAAGCTGTCCTAAACATTCAAAGCCTCTGTGTGTAGGAGGCAGATAGCAATTAGGTCCAAATGTTGATTTCTGAGGTCTCAAGGCAGCAAGTTAGTAACAAGTGTTTAATTGTTCTCTAATGAACTCTGGGCCTGTCCCCCCACAAAACAGCTGACACCCTGAACTGGCTTTTCCCTGGGGCATCCCAGTAGCCCAGCCTGCTTCTAAACACTCTCCTTAGTCACCAATACCAGATCTGAGAGGTGGCCCATCCTAGATGTGGGGAGCAGGGAAGGGTGACCTTAAAGGAGAACCACCAAAGGAAATCTGGGTTCCAGGAGACAGCAAGCATCTGGGCATCACTGTCCCTAGTTACCACTGTGGATGGAAGACCATGGATTGAAGCTTTCAACATGGTGGGCATCAAGTGTGCAAACACAGGGAAAAACATGATAAATAATTTATTGATGTTGCATTACAATGCATGACAAACTAATATGGTAGCCTGTTTCCAGACATGGCGGCCGATCTGTACATGCCTGACACTGAGCTATCAGCACTTCACATGTATTATTTCATTTAATCCTCACAAATGTCCTAAAAATATTTATCACCAATTTACATGTGAGGAAAATGAGGCTCAGAGAATGCCTCCAGCACAGAGGCACACAGCTGATTGGAGGGAGAGGCAGGATTTTCACCCAAGTCTATCTGACCTTAAAGCTGGTTCTCACCTGGCCAGTGTGGCTCAATGATTGAGCATCAGCCCATGAACCAGGAGGTCATGGCTCCATTCCAGATCAGGGCACATGCCCAGGTTGTGGACTCAATCCCAAGGAGGGAGTGTGTAGGAAGCAGCTAATCAATGTTTCTCTCACATCAATGTTTCTATTTCTCTATCCTTCTCCCTTCCTCTCTCTAAAATCAATTTTAAAAAAATTTTTTTTTCAATTGAAAAAGCTGGTTCTCAAACATTCCCTGAGGACCCACCAGTGTGGGAGATGGGAAAGTGCCAAGTGCTGGGGAGACTGGGAAAGGGATGGATGTCAGGCCCCACCCAGAAACAGCTTACAAGATGCATAGAGATCCACAGGTCTGGGGGAGCCCGGACCCTAAGGAGCCCAGGAAGCTTTTCAGAGGAGGCAGGCCTAACCTTCTGTAGGGCGTAGAGAAGGGGGCCAGGAATGCCCAGGCAGGAAACCAGGCAGTATATCCTGAACCACCCTGATCCTAGACTGGTCAGACCTGGATGGGAACCAGCAATGAACTCACTTCCTCAGGCCAATAGAGCTGTACTGAGAGGACTTGGCCCAGGGCGTGGGGCTGGGTTGAGCCCATTTCTTGGTTTTACAACAACTGACTCTTCTGCCCCAGCCCTCCTTCCGGAAAGCCTTCCCTCCCTTGCCCCTGCCCCTGGCTGACAAAGCCACCTGAAGGGCTTCTCCTCCTGCAGTGATGAGGCCACCAATCTCCTGCTGAGGAGGCAGCACTCCAGGCATGACAGCTCAGAGTCAGGGCTAAGGGCAGGTGGCATTGGCCCACCGATCCCTTCCTGGGTCTGGGGGCTGAAAAATAAAAATAAAAATAGCCCCACAACATTCCCTGCAGAGCAAGAGCAACGTGAATTTCCTCCCAAGACGTTTGGAAGCACTTAACCCATGGCAATTGTCATATTATTACTGTTACTGGCCACCTTTGAGGTCTTCTGAGCTTTCTGGAATGGCTTTCTTCCCCTTTCCTCACTTGCATTCTCTTCCACTTCTCTCTGGAACAGGGCCTCGTTGGATCTACCTCTCCCTCCTGGCTTCCCCTCTGCCCACTGCCCAGCCCTCAAACTATAGCTTCCCTGTTTCATTCCATCAGAGCCTGAGGACTCCCTGGGAATGAAGGACCTTTCCGAATGGATGGGTGGTTCTGCGAGTGAATCAGCTAAAGAAAGCGTGTTGGTAGGTGAGTGAGGCAGGTGGTTCATTCTTGGCCTCTCACACACAGTGTGGGGAAAGACCCAGGGCCTTACTTTAAAAGGTGTTTACTGAGCAGCTATTGGATCCAAGGCCCTATGGGGACTTTGTCAGTGTACCCCAATGCTGAGAAGGTTACTTGAGAAATAGGTTGGAAAATGCATTCCCTAGGCCTAGCTCTCATGTCTGTGATTTTTTTTTTTTAATGTTTGTATATTTTGGCCATTAGACCTAACCCTTTCCTGGCATCAGGTTCAAAGTCAGGAGGACACAAGCAAAAGGATAGCAGAGGCAAGAGTAAAAAGAACCCACAGATGCCAAAACCAGTTTGACTCAGTGGTAGAGCATCAGTCTGCGGACTGAACGGTCCCAGGTTCGATTCCAGTCAGGGGCATGTACGTTGGTTGCAGGCACATCCCCTGTAGGGGGTGTGCAAGAGGCAGCTGGTCGAGGTTCCTCTCTCATCGATGTTTCTAGCTCTCTATCTCTCTCTCTTCCTCTCTGTAAAAAATCAATAAAATATATTCATTAAAAAAAAAAACCACAGAAACCCCAAGCTTTGTGGTGGGGGTGGGGGTGGGGTTGGGGGGAGAGACACAACACTGAGCTGTGGCTTTGGGACTCATTCCCTTCTAACATAAACCACTGTGAGGAGAATGAGGGTTTTGAATGTACTCAATCCCTAGTTACAGAGCGGGGTAGGGGGAGGGGGAGAGGGGTAGCGTTTATAAAAAAGCCCACAGAGATCCAGATGAGAGCCTGGGTTGTCTTTCGATATCAGGCAACTGCAAACAAGGTCATGAGCCCACTCTCAGTCGCATGGCCTGGAAAGCCACATGCTCTGGGGCCTGGAGAGAGAAAAGCCCATGAGTAATCTCGCCCATGTAAAGAGAGGGCCTCCTCATCCATCTGCGTGACTGAGCCCTGTGCCCTGGACACTTCCCTTCTTTCCCGTCTTGTTTCTATGCAAGGCACCAAGGGGCTTGCTTTCCTGCCCCAGAAGGGGACCTGTGAGCTCACTCTGCTTCCCAGAGTCTCCTCTCCTGAAATTGCTGGGAAGAGGTTCAGAGCAGGAGCTAAATGGATGTAGGAGATGTAGTGGGAGCCCAGAAGCACACTGTGGGCCCCAGGTTCCTCAGGGGTCTTAACAGTCAGTGGTCCTGCTTTCATCTCCAAGAGGGGGCGGTGGGGCGGTGTGCTACTAGGCAGGAAGAGCCACCAAGGATAGCTCACTGCTAACTTGCAGAATAAAAGGTTTCTCTCTCTTCGACTCCTTACCTTTTTTCAAAAGCATTCTTTCAGCGTGGGAAAGCTTTATAATTTTTCTCTAATTGTGTAAATAACATATACTTTCTCTATTTTTAAAATTCAAACAACACAAAAAGTACAAGGAAATTTAAAATCAATTGAGGTCCCATCATGCTGAACATTAATAATTTAGTGACTATCATTTCATTCATCATTATATTTATCTACACATAGAGATAGATAGATAGATAGATAGATAGATAGATGATAGATAGGTAGGTAGGTAGGTAGATAGATAGATAGATAGATAGATAGATAGATAGATAGATAATAGATATCTCAACATAAATGGGATATCACACATGCTGCTTCACCACAGACACTTTGACAATCTGTTTCTTGTTCAGATTGGTTTAGTTTGGTCTGGTCTGATCTGGTTTAGTCTGATCTGCTCTAGACTTGCCGATTTGGTTTGGTTTAATCTGGTTTGATCTGGACTGGTCTAGTTTAGACTGGTCTGGTTTAGTTTGGTTTGGTTTGGCTCATTCTGGTCTGGTTGGTTTGATTGGGTTTACTTGTATTTACTATAGTAGTTCAGTTTGGTTTTGTCTGTCTGATTTGGCCTGGTCTTGTCTAGTCTGGTTTAGTTTGGCCTAGTCTAGTCTGATCTGATCTGATCTGATCTGGTCTCATCTTGTTAGATATGATCTTGACTGGTCAGGTCTGGTCTGATCTGGCCTGATTTTGTTTGGTTGGATTGGGCTTACCTCCTCATTCTCACTCTTTGGCATGTATTCTTGAGTATCTTCCCTCACATTCATTCAAACATGAGAAGAGTGGGAGCTTAGTTTTTTTCACAAAAACTGGGACTTTCTTTTATACATTTCTCTGCACCTTGCCTTTCTTTTTCATAATGCACCCTGGAAGTCCCTCCAAGTCAATTAGTACAGAGATGACTCATTCTCTTTAATGATGGCCCAATATTTCATGGTATACATGTATCCTATTCACTCAGCCATTTGTCCAGTAAGAGACTGTTGCTTGGTTTCCTGTGTTCGTCCACTACTCACATTTCAGTCAATGCCAATGCGAAGCACATACCTCCATGGACCGCATTCACATAACTATGCTACTCTGCAGCCCAGGCTGCCATTAATATTTTCATATAGCTAGATTTAATGTTATCATTCTTGTGCTTTCATTTCTGTAAATTGCACACCAGCAGAGAGATTGCTGGGTCAAAAGATATATGTGTTTTACTTGTAATAGGTGTTGCCAGACTACATCCCTCTCCTTTAAAAATAAAAAAGTTGATTGCTTACATTTTTTATTCACAGTATATTCACCAGTCCCTATTCCCATCATCAGCAATATCTCATTTTTACTTTATTTTGCATTATCTAGACTAGTAATGAGGCTGAGCATCTTTTCATATGTTTATCAGTCAATTTGGATTTGCTCTCCTACTTTTCTATTTGGATTTGATCCTCTATTTTTCTTATTAATTTAATTTTTTTAAAAAAGATACTCATCTTTTTTTAAAAAATTAAATTAATAAGAATTTTTTGTCTCATCCTTGACAATTTTGCTCAATGGATAGAGCACTGGCCTGCATATGGAAGGATCCTGGCTGTGATTCCAGTTAAAGACATGTACCTTGTTGCAGGTTCCCCAGACATGGTCAGGGTACATGTAGGAGGCAACCAGTCAATGTGTCTCTCTCGCATTGATTTTCCTCTATGTCTCTCCCTCTCCCCTCCACTCTCTCTAAAAATCAATGGAAACATATCCTTGAGTGAGGATTAACAAATAAATAAGTAAACAAATGAACAAACAAATAAATATAAAAATCCTGTTTGTATAGATTTCAATCCTTTATCTGTCAAATGTGATGCAAATCCCCCAACTTTAACATTTTTAAAATATATTTTATTGATTTCAGAGAGGAAGGGAGAGGAGAGAGAGAGAGATAGAAACATAAGTGATGAGAGAGAATCATTGATCAGCTGCCTCCTGCATGTCCCACATGGGGATTGAGCCCAAAATCTGGGCACATGCCATAACCCAGAATCGAACCATGACCTCCTGGTTTATAAGTCGATACTCAACCACTGAGCCTCGCCAGCTGGGCTAACATTTATTTTTTATCTTGCTTATAGTATAATAGATTTATTTCAAATTAATGGCTACCTGTCAATCTTTTCATTGATAGCTTTTGGGTTTATTGTCTTAGTCTTAAAGATATTGTTAGATTGAGGGGGTGGGTGGAGGTGGAAGAGGGCATAGAGAGAGGATAAATGGTGATGGGAAAAATAATAATAAAAAAATGAATTGTTTAGATTGTACATATGTTTTCCTAGATATCAATATTTTTGTTTTATTTTTTACATTTAATTAATCTAAAATTTATTTGTAAATACATATGAGATAGAAATTCAACTTGATTTTCTTTCAGAAGGATAGCCATTAATGCCATCATTTATTAAAGAAACATTCATTTTCCACAAATATAAAATACCACCCTTGCCATGTATTACAGTCACATGAACAATGTGACTATTCTGGTGTTTTCTTTTTGGTCCAGGATTCTATCCATCTACTTTTATATCAATGCTCTGCGGGCTTTGACTACAGAAACTCTAGGTATCCTATATAATAAACGTGTAATATGCAAATCGACCAAACGATCAGTAGGTGGGGGGCAGGGCCAGCAAGCAAGCAGTGCCAGGCCAGCAAAGCATGTGCCAGCAGGTAGAAGTGAACGGCGATGGGGGGTGGTCAGTGACCAGCGTCAGCAGAGGGATGATGGGAGGGAAGCACTATTCTCTGATCAGCCATCCAATAGCCTCTTGCAGAGGGAATGGGGCGTGCGCAATGGCGGGATGATAGGGGTAGCGCCGTCCCCTGATCGGCCAACCTAAGCTGTCAGTAGGACATCTTCTAAGGACTCCAGGACTGTCAGAGGGCACAGGCCGGACCCCCCCCCCCCCCCCCCCCCCCGCCAGTTCATGAATTTTCATGTACTGGGCCTCTAGTGTTTTAATATCTACTAAAGTTTTCTAGACTTATTTTTCAGAATACATATGAGCCAGTGAGATTCGAATTAGAATTGTATTACATTCTTATTGTATTAACTTTTCTATCCAAGAATATGAGATGGTTTTCTATTTGTTCAGCTCTTAAGACTTTTAATAAGATTTTATGTTTTCGTCCTATAATTCTTGTTTCTTTCTTCTAAAATTTATTCTTAAGTATATTATAGTTTTGATGCTGTTATGAATAAGTTATTTTCCATTTTTTTCCCTATGGCTAGACTACTATTAGTATAGAGAAAAAGAGCTATACTTTGAAATATTTATTTCAGTATCAAGTGCCAAATTTCCCTATTAATTCTGGAGAGGGTTTTGGGGTAGGGGGGTGGTATTTTTACTAACTTTAGAATACTAGAATTCTTTTTTATACAGTTGTGTAGCATCAGCAAAAGGGTCAGTTGTTTCTCTTCCAAATTTTTAAACAAATTATTTTACTTCCTCATGTTATTGCACCCATTGGAACCTCCAAAACAATGTTGAACAACAATGGGAATAGTGGACACTCCCACCTTGTTCCTGATTTAAATGGAAATGTAACATGTCGCCATATGTAATGTTTACTGTTGGTTTTTGATAAATAGCAGTTATATATTTAGCGATTTCCTCCTATTTTTAAGACTTTTACTAGGAAAGACTGCTGAGTTCCACTGAATGCCTTATTAATCCCTATTAATCTGATCACATTCTCATCATTTATATAATGAATGCAGAAGTAGACACATAAATAAAATATTAGCAGTATATCAAAACAATAATACGCTTTGACTCAAAAGGTTTATCCCAAATATCTAAGGATGTGTCTGTTCTCTGTTAGAGGATTTGGTTATTTTTTTGTACTAAATTTATCAGGTTTTGTATATGTCTATGGAAGTGATCTATTCAAACTTTTCGTCCCTATAGTACACCTATGTATGCTTCACCATTTCTCCTAGTCTTAAATTTGTTGCTATAGTTACTCTTTCTATAGCTATTATTACATCTCCTTTCCTCAAGACTGCCTTTCTATACATTTGCTCTCTCTTTTTTTTTCTCTTTGGTCAGATTTGTTTCTACTTTCATGGGGCTTTTTCAAAAATGCTATTTTAAATCTTACATATACATTTTAATGTCTGCAGTACTGCGGCTTCTCTTTCATCTTGACTCACCTTGATTGACACATTCCTTTGTGGTCCTGACTCTTCCATCTGAAGAGATAACAGCATTGCTGTGGCTGAAGCATTCAGGAGGCTGTGAGCTCCTTCCAGATGAGGACTCTGGCTCCCTATGCCTGGGAGACGACCGGGCACAGCTGGCATTCCAGAAACACTGAAAGGAAAGATGCAGGGAAAGTTGTTGAGGTAGTCCCCTCGAATAGTTTTGAAGGGCTGGGAAAAGAAAGATGATTCCATTTCTCTCTCCTTATTACAGAGGCAACATTTATTCATTTAACAACATTTAGAAAATATGGATAAGTAAGAATGAAAAACACGCCACTATCCAGAGATTAAAAGCCATTCAATACCCTACCACTAGGGAGGAGGTCTATGGCAGCCCAGGCTCAGAGTCAACAACCAAGTTCCATTGCCTGCTCCAGTGTGATGTCAGGCAAGCAACTCCATCTCTTTCTTTTTAATTAAATGCATTGGGATATCATTGATTGATAACATTATATAAGTTTCAGATGTACAATTCTATAATTCATCATCCATATATTGTATTATGTGTTCACTACTTCCCTCCCTCATAGTCTAGAATCCCTCTATCACCATATATTTGACCTCATTTACCTTCTTCATCCTTCCCCATCCCCATTTCCCTCTGATAACCACCCTACCATTATCTGTGTCTATGAGTTTGTTCCTTTATTGCTTTCTGTTTTATATCCCACATGTGAGTGGAAGCATATGGTTCTTGCCCTTTTCCATCCAACTTACTTTGCTTCGCATTATACTCTCAAGATCCATCCATGTTGTCACAAATGGCAGTATTTCATCTTTTCTTATGGCTGAGTAATATATATATATATATATATATATATATATATATATATATATATTACATCTTCTTTATCCAATCAACTACCCAAGGTCACATGGGTTTTTTCCATGTCTTCACTACTATGTTTAATGCCTCAGTGAACATAGGGGAACATATATCTTTATGAATAAATGTTTTCAAACATGGGGGGCAGATACGCAGAAGAGGATTGCTCTTGTGGTAGCTCTATTCTTAATATTTTAAGAATACTGTTTTCATACCAGTTTACATTCCCACCAGCAGTGAATGAGGACCCCTTTTTCTCTGCATCCTCTCCAATACTTGTTATTTCTAGTTTTATTGATAACAGCCATCCTAACAGGTGGGAAATGGTATCTCATTGTGGTTTTGACTTGCATTTCCCTTTAGCTAGCGAAGTTGAGCATCTTTTCATATATATGTTTGTATGTCTTCTTGGGAAAAGTGTTTGTGCAGGTCCTCTGCCCATTTTTTAACAGGGTTGCTCATTTTTTTAATTCTTGGCAACTCCACCTTTGGATGCCTAATTTTTCTCATACATAAAACAGAGATATTACTTAATCACATAAGTTTGTTATAAGGATTAACTGAAATAATATTTATAAAGTATTTAATACATAGTATGAACTCAGTGGACAGCTATTATTAACAATGTTTTGAAATGTGTCCTGGCAGTCTGTTCCTCTATCAGATATACATTATACAGACAAATACACACACAGGGCAAAAATGGAAGCTGAGTCCCAGTATGCATCTAGAATAAGAAGTGAATGCCGTTATTTCAACCCAGTGCATGGAAACAGAGCTTGGCTTGCTCTCTGCACCCTCAGTCCCACACACAGCACCACATGCCTCTCCTTGGCAGTCAGACTGGAGCCTTCCTCCCACGTTAAGGTGTGAGCGTCTTCTAAACTCACCTGGGGGCAATTTAGTGGACAGAATCAAAGAAAACCTAGTTTATGTTTTTTTCATTAAATGTGACCCATATGTCCTACATCTTACTCTTTGATGCAATGCTACTTGTCAGAATGAAGCAGAGTTCACTATTTCCAGTGTCATGGGACATAAATAATTTAAATGCACTCCCAGGATATTGTTTTGATTTGTTTTTTATATATTTTATTGATTTTTTTACAGAGAGGAAGGGAGAAAGATAGAGAGTTAGAAACATCAATGAGAGAGAAACATTGATCAGCTGCCTCCTGCACACTCCATACTGGGGATGTGCCCACAACCAAGGTATATGCCCTTGACCAGAATTGAACCTGGGACCCTTCAGTCCACAGGCTGATGCTCTATCTACTGAGCCAAACCGGTTAGGGCCAAGGATATTGTTTTAAATTAGACTGCCCAGACAGGCTGGCCAAAGAGAGGCTGAGACTCTCATTTCATTCTATCTGATCCTGCAGCAGTCACAGGGGATCTCACAGCTCCTCTCTATTTTAATCTGCTTAAACTCTATTATCTAAAATGTATACAATTATTTCATCATTTGAGTATGCCTCTCTCCCACAATACTGGAGCTCCTTATCCAGCTCTCATTGCCTAAAGTTGGACATAGAGTGGTACTTTCTATGGTCACTGAACCACTGAATAAACAAGTAAATAAATAAATGAATGGGTAAGTGACCTCCTGACCAAGCTGGAAGGTAAACAAGAGCTGAACCCAGAATAAAACCCATCTCATGACCTCCAGCCCAGTCCTTGTACCTTTGTATCCTTCCTCTAGGAAAACCTGTATCTTGTACCAAACCCAAACAGCCATTGTCAGTCCTGTTCATCATTCATTTATTCATTTAACACGCAGACTTGAGCACCTACGGTGAGTGTGTGTCAGGTGCTTCTCCTACTAGTCACACACACAGAGGTGGAGGGGATTTGCTATTGACCATTGCTGTTATCAGAGTTCAAGTGGTCCAAGCCATGCTTTCCAGGAGAGGGTATCTACTTCCCTCTTCACCCTGCTCTAGCCCTGCCTGATATGAGAATCAGGATTTGGAGGTGGGGGATGAGAGGGAGAAATCCAAGGACTTCCTGTGCCTGACCCTTCCTTCCTTGTGACACCCCAGGTTCTCAGGTCCTTCTGGTCACCCTCTCAGCTCTCCTAGGTTCCCAGCATATAACCCTTCAACCCAGGTTATCCTAACTCAGACTTGGACCTTTCCCTTCCTCTTCCAAGGAGACTCGGAGCCCTCCTGAGCCCTGTTGACTTGGTCACCTACAGCGTGGCCTCTCGTCCCACTTGCTTCCATTTCTTAGCACATTCTACCTGATGTTCCCGTTCTCCAGTATGCATCTTATCTCCTCTTCTAGATTATCAGCCCCAGGGGTTTATGATTCATATGGAACTCATCTTTGCATCCTCAGCAATACCTGGCACAATGTCTCAGAGTGGAGGTTACTTCATCTTAATTGAGTAAGTGAATGAGTAATGGAAAGCAAAAATGCTATCTGGCAAGATACAGGTTAGAGAAGACAGAATCATTTGCTCAGTATAAGAAATGAACTACAATTTTGGAGGCACAGAGGAAAGAAGGAGGAAGGGAGAGAGCTAGTAAACATGCCAGGAATCCAAGCAGATAGAAATGGCAAGGGACTCTTTAAGAGCAGGAGAGTTTGATCTTTGAACCTGTGCTTTATAGGGTGTGATGGAACCATCTCTCACTGTATCCTCAATCATCAATAAAATATGCTGCAGTTACAGACACCTTCTATGAGTCATGTTTTCTGTGGGAAATCAAAGACATGGAGCTGTGTTGCACATCTGGAGGGAAGCCAGGGAGAATAAGTGCGGGCAATGGGCCCACTCATAGAATGGATTTAACAGAAGCTGGCACTCAGTAATGAGGGAACTCAAGACCCCTCCCCACCAGACTCCATGGGAAAATTAGGACTGAGAGGAAAGGGAGGAGGAAGTTCCCACCACATATGGAATGGGGTTGAAGATATTTCATTTTAATCTTAAATGCCAGGATACTTGGTATCTGACAAATGAATGAATGAATGAATGAATGATAGATTAATTATTGCTAAAATATTAATGGATGATAGTGGCTTAGTGTCCCTCAAAAAAAAACCAACATTTTCATGACCCACAGTGTCTCAGAGAGTGGCCTCAGGGTCCAGGAGAGAGTTACTTTTGAGCTGAGGCAGTTAGTTGGGGCTCTTTAAATGTATGGGTCCTGATTCCAAGGACCTTTTCAGCCCTCTCTTAGTGGGTAAGTCACTGTCCCAATGAAACCAACGGTGCAGTGCGTGGCTAGAAGTGTCTGATCATTGTCACACAGTGCCGCTGACTGAGCACGTCAGGAAGCTCGGCATTAAAGTGACCTGCTTTCTGATGCCAGCTGATGAGTTTGTGTGAGCCTAAGCAAGCCACCTACTCAGCTGCGGTTCTGCCTTCAGCTCTGTCACACAGCGGACGGGACGTGCTGTGTCCGCCTGCAGCACGTGTTATTGGGAAGCTCTCTGGGACGCGCCCTCAGAGTTGTCTCTGAGCTTCTGCACTTCATTCTTCCTTGAGCACAGACCGTATTTTACTTCATTTCAAACACGGTCCTTGGTCTCCGTGGGCTGCTTTTATTCCATTCCACCCAAAACTCCCAACAGAGAGTGAGGAAGGCCTGGGTTGGCTGCATGGAGGTTATGGAAATAGAAGCACAGGCAACTGGCTTTAGAAAGTCATGACAGAGAACAAAGAAGGTCATAAGGTGGGAATCTGAAAAAAAAACAACTCTGTGTTCAGAACAGGCTGAGCTATTTATAGGGCTATAAAGCTCCCTCGCCACATAAAACTTAACAACCTCTAAAGTGTCTCTGGGGAGGTAGAGAGCAGCAGAGTAGTTCCAGCCAAGTCAGTGATGGCTCAAGCCAATGACGAGGTCCTTCCCTAGTGAGTAAGCACACACCACAGACAATGGCTCTGTGCACAGGGATGGCCTTGTGGCAACTAGAAAAGGCTACGTTGTGTTGTGCTGTTTCCTAAGGAAGGTATGGGTAAAGCATGCGTTAGAAAAACATTAGCTATAAATGGTAACAAGGTGAAGTGGAGGGATCATGAAGACTTGTATTCAAGTCCAACCCCATCCTAACCAGGCCATCAAAGTGTGCAACGAGCACCTCTCAGCCTCAGTTTCCTTATGTGCACAATGGGAACAGTAAGAGCTGCCTCACAGAATTGTTGAGTGGCTTCATGACACAGCATAGACTGCAGCCAGCACAGGTATCGCCCTTAAAAGATTAGGTCTCAGTTATCAAGGAAACTTGCAGATCTAAGGCCTTGGGTCCCCGCCACAATGCTGAGCAAATAAAAGTATCACACCATTATTATTTCTACCATCGCCATTGCTAAGCTGCCTCTAATACTATCATTGTGGCTATTCCATGTCCACGGAGAGAGACTAAGGAGCAGTCATTGATCATCATGGCAGGAAAGCATTTATGTTCAAGGCTGAGATGAGCTCTCACTTCACAGGCCACCTCCTCAGTGAAATCGTCTCTCACCGCTGGTCTCTTCCCAATAAAGACCCACTCTCTATGCTCTGGTTTCTCTTCAGATCGCATAAATCTTTCGCCTTTTACCAATAAAGACCCACTCTCTGCACTTCCCAGGCTTTCCAGTCTGCGGAAATGGTTTTGGTTTTCTGTGATGGGCAAGAGTACACTCTCGCATTCAGGCAGACTGGGTTCAAACCCGTAGATAGCCTTGGCCAAGATATTTTCTCTCTGCCTCATTCTCCTAATCTGTAAATGGGGGATAATCAATGGGGGTAGTATGAGATGAGTTATTACATGTAAATTTCTTGGAACAGTGCCTGCAGATATAGTGTTACCAAATATTAACTTATGACAATGATGATTTGTATATGATATATGCATCCATATATTTATATGACTGTATAATATATGTAAATACATATGTATATGACATGGCACCTCATACAAATACACACTGGGCATTTTATGAATGAATGAATGAATGAATGAATGAATGAATGAATAGGAGAAGCTCTGACTATTTCAATAAATTGCCAGAAAGAGAGGCTATGACTTTTCCTTTCTAATTAACAGGCTCATGCAAGTGGGAAGAGGCTGGGGGGAAGTGGACACTGACTTTCTTGATTTTTCAAGACTCCCTGTCTTGTGACAGCACAGAGAAGGAATTCGGATGATCAGAGACCCTGACTCAAGGCATTCAGGAGAGGAATTCCATCTGCCATCCTATACAAATAAACAGCACAGCAGGGACTAGCCCCCTCTCTCCATAGGAAATCACTTGTTCTCACGTTTTTTTGTTTCTGTCTTTATTAGATGACAAATCACTGAAATGCGATGTGGCTTCAAAATGCCAAAGGTGCATTTATTTTTCCAGCCGACTCAGCAGGTCTTCACATCCAAGGGCACTCGCAGTTCCATGGACACTTGGAAAGGTCCCCAGGAGCCCCCATCAACTGTCCCGATCGGAGCCAGAGACCTGGGAGCTAGGGCCTCATGTGTCATTCCCACCGCCTTGCTCAGACGCTGAGCGGGGACTTCAAATGGCCCACTGAGAGGGAAAAGCAGAAGTTAGGAGTTAGAGACCTGGGTTGATGCCACTTTTTGACTGTGAGAAACTGGGCAAGTTTCTTAAATTCTCTGGGCAACACCTCCACCTCCTAGGACCATCATGTGGGTTGTGATAGTCAGACGTGAAGTACTTAGCACATGGTAGAGAGGGGGCCAATATGGAGCTGTCTTTGGCCTTCACAGGAATGGATGGTCCCTGGAAAGCCCTTTGTCCTGAGTCAGGAGTCCTTTTGTGCAAATGCCAGCCCATGAGTTCATCTTAAAGTTTGTGCACATCATTTAAGCTCTCTGCTTGAGTTTCCCCTCTGCAACCCAAGGACAAAAATAATTACCCAGCTTACTTCCCAAATTTACAAGAAGGTAAAAAATTTTAATTAATATACTTTGAAAGTCCTTTGAAAAAGTGAAAACTGTTTAACTTACTTTTTTTTTTTTTTCTGAAGTACCAAGACCAGATTTTCTTTGAATTAAGCAAGATTTGCACTGTGGTCTTGGATTAATCAAAGTAGACCACCTCTTGCAAATGAGACTTGAGCTCATTGGAACCACATTCAGAGACATGGCTTCCACAGCTTTAATTCTCACTTCAGTGTACATGACTGACATCAAATCCTTTTTGAGAGAAGATTTTGCTAGAGCAGAGGAAGGAGTAAGTACAGAGCCTCTGTGAGCTGAACATGCACTCTACAGAGGGGCACCTGAGAACACCAGACACTCCCCCAGAGCCTCTGGTCCAGACAAAGTTGCTCCCATCCCTGTCATATGTTGTCCTCACTCAGGACCAGCTGCCTCCATCATTCATAAGTGGAGAAGCAAGAGATGGTTGTTGCAAGATATCTCATTTCAGAAACAAGTGTTTTTGCTACAAATATTCCAGCACAATTCCTGGTGTCCCCAGTCTACCCCAATCCAGGACAAGTGTTCCTGCCCATCTTTAGCCGGCCATCTCCCCAGGCAGATCTACAAAGCACCGTGGGAGTGGAAGAGCTGCTGGTGCCTCTGAATCCTTCCTCTGAGCGGTCAGAACTCCCTGACCCACGAGCCCCACAGTTCCTGCCTCTTGTCATCAGGTCCAGGTGACAAACTCAAAGAATGCCCGAGTGAGCCAGGAATGTCTTTGTATGGCTTGGCAAGTGGCTTCCTTGCCTCACAGTGGCCAGGATGTGGGGGTGGGGAAATGTTTTTGTTTCCTTCTGGAAATAGCCTGCCTGGCCAGGCACAAACCCTTTGACTGCTCTGAGGGAGATTTGCCTCCATTTGGAGGACAGAGAGGGACTTGGCCAACCTTGTTTGAGAAACTCAGGAGTCTCCAGCATCACATTCTACCCTAAACCAAAAGTCAAATCAGGGGGCCTAGTTGGATGATACTGGGTCTCACTTGAATGTCCATTAGACCTTTCCTCAGATGTTCCAGACACCCCCAAGTCTCTGCCACCATGACTGTTGTTGGCCTACTTTCTCTCTGATGCTCCATTCATTCATTCAGGCGCTGATTGTGCAGCTGGCACTCGGTGTGCCAGGCACTGTGTTCACACACAGAGGAGGGGTCTATGGGAGGAGCCCAATTTCATATTCTCCAGTTTCCCTTCCCCTTGGCTTGAGGAGGTGGGAGGGAGAAAAAGAGAATACTGTTATAGTGGCTCCAGTCAACTGTTTCAACTCCCATTGGAAACACATTTCCTTGATTCCCTCTGCAAAGGTTGAAACCTTCTAAAGGGTTTTTATTAAACTCTAAGAGTGCAGACAGGGACAGGGAGCAGGAATGGAACTACTATTTATTTAACTGCTATTTGTTCAACCAATATTTAATGAACCAATATAATGTGCCAAGTACTGTGCCAGCAATAGAAAAAACAGATGTGAAATAGCTAACCCATGACTTTCATAGGTTTGATAAGCCCATGTGCTGAATTCATGTTCAGCTGGTTCCCATGGAAAACAATCCAACCCCCACCCTAGCCCTTCCTTCCATCGCCAATCATTTTATTAAAAATGAAAGCCTAACACGATTTGCCCTCCCATGTGAGCTAGGAGGACCTAAATGCCCACAAGCTAAAAGTCCACACTAAGAAGCATGATTAATTTGTAGTGATCATAGAAATGGAACATCATCAATTATACAATTTGAAACTTCCACCAAAATTCCATCCTAAAACTATGGCATCAGAAAGCCTCCTCACATACATGACTCATATCTGAGTTATACACATGGGTACATACAAAATATTATCTACAAAACAAACAGTGGTGTGTGTGTGTGTGTTGTGACAGAGGTTGTGCTCCACACACGGAAGGATGTCTGAGCACGTGGCCCATTGTTCCAGTCGAAAGCACAACTGGTCCATCGTCTTGAAGTACCATTGCATCCAGACTGTTGCCTAGTGAATAAAGCCTCTCATGTGCCCCATAAGGTATGCCAGGTGCCCACATAGGTTGTCTATTGCTGCATGACAAGTCACCCCCAAATGTAGCAGCTTAAGACAACAATATCCATGTGATATTTCCCACAATTTCTGTGGGTTTGGAATTGGGGAACCGCTCAGCTGGAGGCTCTGGCTCAGAGTGTCTCATGAACTTGCAGTCCATTGTGAGCGGGGGCTGCACCTGAAGATGACTGGATCTACACAATCCACACCCGGAGTGGCTCACTCACACGAGTGGCACGCTGGTGATGGCGATTTGGCCAGGGGCCTGTTTCTCTCCAGTGGGCCTTTCTGTCGGCCATTGTGAGTGTTCTGAAGATACAGCAGCTGGCTTCCTCCAGAGTGAACAATACAAGAGACCAAATGGACAGGGCCATGCCTTTTAAGACCTAGCGTTGGTCCTAATCGTCATGTTTACAGTTTTCTATTGCTTACACAGGCAGCACTGGTGCAATGTGGGAGGGCTTATACAAAAGCTTGAGCACCAGGAGGTGTAGCTCACAGAGACCATGCTTTGCTGCTACCACCAGTATTCTTCATCACAAATGGAGAATTAGCTTCAAGCTAATGTCTCTGCTCACCAACATAGGCAGGCAGCAGGATATCCCCCTTCATCAAATCTCTGCATATTTGAGTGAAACTATGAATAATTGGAACCATTTGAGAGAATTTTGTAGCACTAGTATAGATAATACCAAAACTCCATCAAAATCTTTTGGACTTTTTTTGAACATTCAGAGGCCTCTTGATTCCACTACCTTCAGATAACCACTGTTAACATTTTGGCATGTCCTTCCAGATTTTTTTATGTCCTACGACTGGCTCCCCTCCTAACATGTAGAAATGTTATGTCTGTCAATTCTTAATGAAACCTTTTCTTTATCTCCTTCACAACTCAGCTTCTTAAACAACACGGCGAGACTCCTCACCTTCCAATTGCACCTCATACCACTTGGTCTGGCTTCAGGCTCCACTATTTCATGGCAATTGTCCCTGCCAAAGTCTTCAATAACCTTGTGGCTAAATCTGGTGGACTGTTAAGTCCTGTTCTTGCCTGACCTCTTTGCACCATCTAATGCTGTTGACCATAAGTCTCCCTTCCCTTGTTTTTCCCTTATTTCCCTGACCACATCTTGCCAGTCTCTATTCTGGGGTCCTATTCTTCTAGCCAAGTTTGGGATTCCTCAAGCCTGTGCTCTAGACCCACTTCTCACTCTACACATGTTGCCAGAGCAATATTATCCATTTCCATGTCTTCATACCAGCGATAAGCTAGTGCTTTTAAATCTCTGTCTCTAGTGCAGATGTCGCTCCTGAGCTTCAGACCCATATAACCAACTGTGTGAGGAATATCTTCAGTTGGATATCTAACTCAACTTGTTGAAAACCGGATTTATCATTTCCCCACACACATTTATCATTTCTCCTCCAGCATCCTCCCATCTCATTGAGTGGTACCTTTATCTACTCAGCTTCCTAAGCCTAAAACCCAAGCATTAATTATCTTTGACATCACCCTCTCCTTCATCTCTCACATTCACTGTTCATCATGTCCTGGGAATTCTACCTCTAAAACATCATCCATCCACTTTCCTCCATTCCTGTTGTCAGCTCTCTAATACCATTCACTATCATCAACTCAACAGCTCTTAACTAATCTCCCACTCCACAGTCGCACCCCATAATTAACTTAACCTCTCTTCCATCATGGGATATTTAGGTTTTTCATACATGATTATACTTTTTTTTTAAAAAATTTGGTTACTTGAGTTTTTTGTTAGATTGGATTTTTATGTCATGATGTTAATATATTTGACTATAAGGTATGCTTTGCAAATAAAAATCAGGAATAATCATCTGATTTCCTTTTATACAAACCAAATCTATCTCCAGAGTCCTGTTTGGTCTAGATTCCAAGGGAATGGATTCCAGGGTGTTCCTGTGAGTGGACACATCATTCCTCAGCCTGACAATCAAAGCCTTCCATAACCCTGTCTGACCACATCCAGCCAGCCTCTTTCCCACCCACACACCAGTATTTATCCACTCACTCTTTCATTCTCTCATGCATCTGGTTGTTCCCTCATGAAGTATATATTTAGCATTGACTACACATAAGGCATTGTGCTAAGGAATGTCCTCACTTTAAACAAGTCTGTACACTCATGGCATGTTCCACCCCACCTCCCAAATTGCATTTGATTTCTGATTCTGGACCTCTGCTCCCCACCACCCACCACCTCCTTCTCAATAGCCAAGTCTTCTCCATCATTTGATGTAAGCCTAGCCTACCTTCAATGACCATCCCAGTCCACAGAGATCCCTGTACCTTTCTTATCTCTTCTCTTACTTCAAAATGTAATCAACCTATCTTAACCTTGCTATTTCATTATGTCTCATATTTATAGTTCTGACAATAGCTATCCCAGCTATATCAATACTGTCTTCCCATCTAGACTTAACCCCCAGAGAGTCAGAATCAGATTCTACATTTTTCCCTTTTTAAGGAATTATTTTAAGTAGGCATTTCCTTGTTAATAGCTGGCTTATTGACTAGTTAATTGTTTTACTTCTAAGAGCAGCAAACTCTTTATAGCTAGGACTGGATAATAATTCCAACCTTACAGGTTGGTTATGAGAATTAAGTGTGATAACAGATGAGAAAAAGCATTGTACTGTGCCTGGCACATAGAAGGTACCCAATAAATATTAGTTCCTCCCATCCATCCTCCCAACATCTAATCCTGAGCTTAAAACATAGTTAACTACAAAGTAATTATTTGGAAATGAATGAATGAATGAATGAATGAATGAGTAAGTGAATGACAAAGGACTGAAAGAATAAAACAATGCCTTCTGAACACATGAGAGTGGCCATGCCAGAGATGAGAGGGCCTTTCCTTGGCTAGCTTGGAAAACTGTAGAAGATTCCTGCTTGGCTTCCAAATCATGAAATGTTGATTAATTGCAAATCACATTTGAACTGGTTATTTCTGCTGCTGCCAGTAGTTTGTAAATTTCACTGAGTTTGTGATCTGTCAAGATTCCCAGAAGAAAGTATCAGTCACATGTTTCTTATAAACTGAAAAGAAATTCTCGTGTAAATTAATTTTCATTGGCATAGACCTGGCTCCAAGCTCTGTAAGAAATGAAAATATGTTGGTCTCAGAGCCCAGACTATAAATATTTATTCCCACACTGTCGCTGATATTTATAGAAACTCCTTTTTCTATAATAATGGGCATTCCATTTATTTTGAAAAAGACATAAAACTTTCCAAAAAGCACTGAGGTCGTGATATAAAAGGCCTTTAGGAAGGGGCTTAGGGGTGGAAATATTTCCAAATGCTGACCTTTTGGTTTTCTAGTGTCATATATTAAGTTCATGGTATCAACTTTGCACTTTTGTGGAAGGAATGGTTTTGCAGTGAGCCACAGTCAGTGGTGACAATAACCCCTCCTATCTTCCCCACAGAATAACCACAGGAAGTTACAGAGGTGGCAGAGATTTCTCCAATATCCTCTGGTCCCTTCTTCATTCTCCACTCTTCTCTCCCCACCTCATTCCTAACAGACCTTCCCATCATCCCACACTATGTCTCCTCATCTGCATGGGATGCTCTTGAAGAAGGAGGATCATGGTTAAGGACTTCAGTCTTGGCACACTGACACTCCACAAATGCATAAACAAATTGGAGAAATATGGTAAACCTAGCGACTTCACAGATCACCTTGTTCAGAGTTCCTCACCAGTGCTCATGAAACTCAATGGGACCTGTCAATAGAATTCAATGAATCCATGAATTTACATGGAAAAAAATTATACCTAGCTTTGTTTTTACTAACTGAAATTTAGCTTTCCCTTTAATTATAAATGAATGCAACACATCACAGTAGTGTTGGCAGTATATGTGAACTTTCACCAAAGAAATCATTACTTTTTTCTTTCTTTTTTTCTTTCTTTTTTTAGTGTAAGAAAGAGATAGAAACATCAATGATGAGAGAGTATCTTTAATCGGCTGCTTCCTGCATGCCCCCTACTGGGGATTGTGCCCACAACTAGGGCATGTGCCCTGACCAGGAATCCAACAGTGAGCTCTTGGTTCATAGGTCAACACTCAATCACTGAGCCACACTGGCCGGGCTCATTACTCATTTCTCTATCTCATTATAACTAGAGCAAAATTTTCAAATTATAATTTACTTTCAACACTACTTCAAAATTACAGTAAAATTATCTTATATAATAAAAGGATAATATGCATGTTGACCCTAATGGCAGAACGACCGGAATGATTGCTGGACCAGTCACTATGAGGTGCAGTGACCACTTCTTGGTCCCTTTCCCCAACCAGCAGGCTCCAATTGCTTGATGTGGGGCCAGCAAGCAGGTGGGAACAGCTGACCTCTCAGTCCCTCCCCCTGGCTGTCAGGCACTGATCACCCGATGGTAAACAGGGAACTGGGGGTTGGTAGTGGTGGCAGGAGGGGAGGGCTAGCTGTGGGAAGCTGAGGAAGATGGCCCTGATCGCAGACTAGGCCTAGAGACTATACCAGCACCTAAATTTTGTGCGCTGGGCCTCTAGTAACATAAGTAAAAATTACCTGCCACCAGGTCTTATTATTTGATATATTAATAAGGAAATATATCTATTATTATATCAAACATTTATTCATTTTCTGATATGTTGAAGGCTATACAACATAATTGGTTTGTTTTGTAATTCTTGGTGTCTTGGTTATGATTTAAATATCTTTCTCTGAGAGGGAAATCCATAGGTTTCAACAGACAAAGGAGCCACAGCACAAAAAAAGGTTAAGACCTCAAATCTGGTCCCTGGCACATCGTTTGTCTCGCACACATATTCCAGAATCCCTGTGAAGGCTAGTGAAGGATGCAGCTGGAAAGAATACTGCGATGGGTTGGCAATGTCTGTCAAGGGCAGGCTGTGGAGAAGAGGGGTGGGATGGAATTGCGTATTTCCAACCTAGGCCAGTTGCAGCAAGTACAACTTCCCGCAGTGATGGAGGTGCTCTATCTGCACTGTCCCACATGGTGGCCGCGAGCCACATGTGGCTTTTGAGCCGTTGAAATGTGGATAGAGCAACTGAAATTTTGAGTGTTGGATCCTATTTCATTTTAATGAACTTACATTTAAATATCCATTTGCATCTAGTGGTACCACATTGAACAACAGACCTCTAAACTAATCCCACCCTGTACTGGTAAGTACAGCATAAGGAATATAGTCAACAATATTGTAATAACTATGCATGATACCAGGTGGGTATTAGAATTATCAGGGGGATCCCGTCATAAGTTATAGAATTTAAATGGTGCTGCATATCTGAAACTAATATAAAATAATATTGAATGTCAACTGTAATTAGAAAATAAATAAGGGGAGAGAAATGAATCAATAAACTAAAGCCATTACACCCACCCGGGTCACCCTCCCACCGCTTATCCCAGAGGAGGGACCTGAACCAAGAGGGACGGCCCTTGCCCAAGGTCATTGGACCCGTTTGTGACAAACTCACACCAACATCCCAGATCACTCTGCCTCCCAGTTTTCTAATTATCATTGAGCAGAATGCTGGTTCCCAGGACAATACACGGGTATGCTGTAAGAAAAGAAATTAATTTAGAGACATATGTTCCTAGTAAAACAAGGGACGATGTTATCTCTTCATTTTAGCAAGGTTTGATTTAATAATTTCCTTTTCGTTTTTGTTAGATGCACCAGTTTGAAGGGGAAGAGGTGGAAGCAAGAATCATTTTGCTTTTTTATTCTGCTAATTTGTTTTAAGAAAATGTTCACAGGTGTTCTGGATAAAAAAAAACATTGCTGTTTTTCATCTCCAAACATTTAAGAAACCTGCTCCGAGCCAGACTGCTTCCGGGGATGACTCATGCCAGAAGCAGGCTCCCCGCCACCTGTAACGCACCCTCTCTCAGTTGATGAAGAATGTGAGGTGGAAAGTCCTGGCCTGAGGAGGGATGTCTCTGATGAGGTCATGGTGGGGGGGGGGGGGGGGGGATGCCTGCCGCAGCAGAGGTGGGAGCTGGGCACTGCCAGGAAGAGGTCTGGGAAGCACAAGCCTCAGACAAAGTGGCCTGCACTTAGACACCTCTGGGGGTTTCAACAAGGTGCTTCATCGTTTCACCCTCATGCAGGCTCAAGCTGCAAGGGAAAAAACAATGGGCTTTTCTCTCTCCTGGCTGGAAGAGGCCTTAACCTTGAGTTAACCTTGAAGATCTGACCACAGCTGAGGCCTGCCCACAACTCAAAACATTCAGATACAACAAAGCTGCCCAACACACTGATTATATGTTTTCTAAAGTTTCAGTGGTCTAAGAACAATTTTCATAGACTTCTACGGCAGACCAGCAGGCCCTACCCCAGACACGCTGAATCAGAAAGTTAGAGGATGTGCCTGGGAATCTGGGTTTTAAGCGAAACTCCCAGCTGATTCTGATGGGCAGTCTGGACTGCTGGCTAAAGGATGGCATCCATACCCTTAATCCTGGCACTCAGGGCCTCTGGGAACTGGCCCTGCTCTGTGCCGGTGGAGCATCACAGTGGGAAATTGTGTGGTAGTGGCAGAAATAACAGCTAGCATGTACTGGGTGCATGCTAAGGGCCAGGTAGCAGGCGAAGAGCTTTAAATGATTCACCATTTAACCTGCACACTGGTGGCTATGACCACTTTGCAGATGAGGAAATGGGAGTTTACAATGGTTAAGTAATTTGTCCAGGAACACGCAGGCAGGAAGTGTAGAAATTGGAATGGAAACTGAGATCTGTCAACTTCCCCGGTCCGTGCACTTGACCTAAGGCAGTGGTCGGCAAACTGCGGCTCTTCGGCCCCTTGAGTGTGGCTCTTCCACAAAATACCACGGCCTGGGAGAGTCTATTTTGAAGAAGTGGCGTTAGAAGAAGTTTAAGTTTAAACTTAAATTTGGCTCTCAAAAGAAATGTCAATCGTTGTACTGTTGATATTTGGCTCTGTTGACTAACGAGTTTACCGACCACTGCCCTAGGGTGACCCACTGCCCTAGGGTGACCCACTGCCCTAGGGTGACCCACTAGCCTCATTTGCCGGAGCCTGAAGGGCTCCACAGCCCACGAGGCTTTCTATGCTAAAACAGGGGAGTCCCGGGCACATTGAGGCAAGTTAGTCATCCTCTGCTCACTTGGGGATTTCTACCTGAAATCGAAGCTCAACTCCACCACGGACTAGTGTGAGCATATGACGTCAGGCAAGGCAGCCCATCACGAAACTCCCAGGTTCCTCGTCTGAAAAGAGGAATTATCACATCTGCCCCAGAAGGTAGTTGTGAGCATTAAATGAGAGAGTGCATGTAGCGACATCCAGCTGTGTTCCTGGCCCTGACAGGAAAGGTGAGCTCCCCTGCAGACCCACCTGGGAAAGCACTTCACTGCATTGTTTACTTTGAATCTGGGAACAGTCTCAGCCACTATCCCTTCAAATAAATCTTCTCATGCCCTCCATCCTCATCTTCTGGAACTCCTGTCCAATTAAATATGTGTTAGTGTCTCTCAAGCCTTCATTTCTTGGGAGTTCTCTTTCATATTGCAAAACCTTTTTGTGTGTGTGTTTAGGGTAAAGTTCCCAGGACTCACTTCCATCTCATTCATTCTTTCTTCAGCTGCACCCAACTCCACTTGATCTGGATTATTGAGCTTATCAGTGATAATGTCTTTCATTAATGGGATCTGTAGTTGGTTTTTCTTCATACCCATCTGCTCTTGCCTCTTATCTGCCTGCATTTTGTTTTGCAAATGACTGGAATGTTCAAGGCAATTTATCTTGGTAGCTCTTAAAAACACTTCTCCCAGTAGTCAGTTTTGATGGCCATCTTTCTTGAAATCTCTTGCCTCCTGGTTTGGAATCCAGGAGTGCAGATGCCTCTGGTGCTGGAGCTTGCTATGGTTCCCTGTGCATTTTTTCTCCCTCTGTGGTCATTCCTCCCTCCCTCTTTAGCTGTCCTTTCGCCTCCACTCGGGCCTAGTTCAGAACCAAGTCTGTTTTCAGTGACTCCAGAGCTATCTCTGGCAAGGGGACAGATCTGAGCACAGACTCGGGGCCAGCATTGCCCAGAACCTGGTTCCATCGCAGGCCGTGTCTGCTTCTTCTGCCTCCTCCCAATGCAGCTGGAGGGGAATGGGAGCCCAGGCAGGGGCCACCGCTCTCCTCCAGTCTCCTTTCAGGGGTAGGGAAGCCTTTCTGGATCCCACACAGGGGACCTAGCCCTTGTCCTTACCTGACTTGGGGTATGTGTATTCCCTATTCTGTCAAGAGGAGCTGGAATGGCCAGTTTCCCCCACCTACTCCCAAACCCAGAGCCACACTCCCCTGCCTCATCTACCCTGTTTCCCCGAAAATAAGACAGTGTCTTATATTAATTTTTGCTCCCAAAGATGCGCTAGGTCTTATTTTCAGGGGGATGTCTTATTTTTCCATGAAGAAGAGTACGGTACACATTTATTGTTAAATGAAAATAAAGGAAATTTATTACCTGTATATGGTATAGTAGTACGGTAGTTGTCAGCACAAACCAGACAAACTGTGAATCCTACAGTATCAAGAATTTACTCGTTTATTCAATGACAATCAGGTCATCATCTTCTGGAACATCATCATAACAATCCAATTCCTGAATTTCCTGGTGAGTTTGTTATGACTCCATTTCTTTCAGAATCAGTGGACCAAATTTCTCATGTTTAGCCTGGGGGGGGGGGGGGCTATTTTCGAGGGGATGCCTTATATTTCACTCAGAAGGAAACCTGTAAGTAGGTCTTATTTTCAGAGAATGTCTTATTTTCAGGAAACACGGTACTACCCTTTCCCCCATGTCTTATGCTGTTTACTGAACACTGGGATGTTTATCTTGTGTCTAAGTGTTCTTGTATCTTTTTGGTTTTCTGTCTTTACTCAGTATTTAGAGAACAAAGGGACACTTTACAAAGCCACTTTGAATTAGGAATTTCCCTGAAATTGTGTTTTAAAAGAAAATTGAAGCCAAGCAAGATTCCAAGTTCTCATGAATGTTTTCTTTGGCATTTAAAATGGTAGCCCTGAGCAACCCAGAGAAAGAACTAGGAAGCCACACTGTGATAACAGCACCCTCCACTGACTTTTCCAGACCAGACCAGTCACACAGGGTGGGCCAGGACACTGGAAAATCCCTATGCCTGGCGCTCCCTCCTTTGAGAATCTCCTGGTAACTCCCTGCATACCTTGGGTGCCATTTCTTTAGCTTCTGGTTTCTCCCAGTTAAACTAAGACCTCTTCCAGGTCTGAAAGTCTGAGGTTCCCAGAGCCTCGCCCAGCGTGCTGTGACCCTGAAGCAGTGTCAGGAGTGTTTCCTTCTTATCCAAACCCCCCACCATCCTGTGCCTGCCCCATTTCAGATGGCTGAGGTGATTACAGAGGTCACAGAAATCACAGGATTCAGCAAGTCTGTCTGGATTTCACAGAATTCGTGCTCGAATGCTACATATGCGTTTCATGTTTCCTCTTCCTTTTCTTCTGATACAAATTTAAATTCCAAACTAGTGTTTCAGAAAGGCCCAACTGAGGGGCAAGAGGAGCCGCTGAAGACAGCAGGGGTCCTGTCTCCATTCCAGAGGAAGGCACTGCAGGCAGCAGAGGTTGCAAGGTCACTAGGAAAGCAAACTTGAATGCAGGTCCATCTGCTTCCACAGACCCTCCAATCCCCCTCCAGCCCCTCCTGTCAGATGGAAGGGTAAGGATGCGGAGCAGTTGGCATGGCAACAGGGATAGAGTCTCTCCATCCCCATTCTGCTGGCTCCAGGGGCAATTCCTCAGGCAGAGGAACTGCAGCAGCCCACTCCAGGTATTCCACAAATATCCTAGAGATATTCTACAAGTATCGCCTAATATTGCCAATTTGGGGTTTTATTAAAATCACAGGGTAGCTGGGACCGGTTTAGCTCAATGGATAGAGAGTCAGCTTGGGGACTGAAGGGACCCGGGTTCGATTCTGGTCAAGGGCATGTACCTTGGATGCGGGCATATCCCCAGTAGGGGGTGTGCAAGAGGCAACTGATCGATGACTCTCTCTCATCGATGTTTCTAACTCTCTATCTCTCTCCCTTCCTCTCTGTACAAAATCAATAAAATATATATTTTTTAAAAATCACAGGGTGCATATTTTACAGATCAAGTCTGATCTCTTTCTCTACTCACCCTCACTTACCCCTCTGAGCAGGGTTATAACCTCAGAGCAAAGCTCCTTTGCCAAGGAAAATAGCCCTCAACTTTCTGTTGTTTTCTTGGAGTCATAAGTCCCAGCTCAGGGCAAGACTGCGAAGTTGGGAAGTTGTTCACCCCACCACCCCGATGCCTCCCTCTGCTCCCTCTTCTCCCTTCAGAGTCACCCTCACCCCCATTCTCTGGGCTTTGTTACCGCCCCCTCCTCACTCAAGCAGCTCACAGGGCAGAAGGCAGCATTAGTATGGCAGCAAGAGGGTGCTTTGCCCCAGGGCTCTCCATATGGAAGGGAACGCACTCCTTGTTTTTGTTTATTGTTTTTGTGATTAGATGATTAATACAGGTCCATCATAGGAAATGTGAAAAGTACAGAAAATACAACAAAAATCAAAACCCATAATCCCACCACTCAGACAAACCTCCATTAACTCTTTACTATTGTATATTTCGTTTCAGTTGTGTGTGTGTGTATGTGTGTGTGCATTCTAGGGCCTGTTTCAAAGCGATGTTGTGCCTGCCAATTCCTGCTCCAGTGCCACAGGGCTTACTAGAGGCCCAATGCACGAAATCCGTGCAAGGGTAGGCCTTCCTTCCCCCAGCTGCCAGCCCCGGCTTCCCTCTGGCACCCGGCACCAGGCTTCTCTCGAAGCCCCGGCTTCATCCCAAAGGACATCCAGTCTAATTAGCATATTACGCTTTTATTATTATAGATAACAGACTTTAATCCTGATGGCCCACATGCTTCATCATCACTTTTGTTTCAACATATTAAAAATTATTCTCAACTATTTTTTTCTTTCCTGATGAATTTTAGATTCATTGTGATAAACAACTAAATAAGCCCATCATGTTTTTTATTGAAAGTTCATTAAATTTAAAATTTAATTGGGAAAAATCAGCCTCTTTACAATATTCAAATTTTCCATCCAGAAATATGATATATGGTTATTTATTTAGTCAGACCTTCATTAATATCTTTCATTAAAGCAAAAAGATTTCCTTCAAATGAATCCTATACATTCGTGTTGAGGTTTTTATATTTTTTTATTTTTATTGAGGATTGGGTTTTGTTTTTTTTTTCTCTAAATGCTTCTAATTTGAATTTAGAAAATGTATCCTGCATCTAGCTATTATCTTATTTTCGCTGAATAATTCTAATAGTTTTTCTATTGATTCCCTTCTTTTCCTAAAAAGATGATTGATTGTATTACCTGCAAATAATAATAATTTTATCTTCTATTTTTATACAACTTCAAGAACCAAGTTAAATAATATCAGTAAAATCAGTGGTCTTGTCTTAATTTACTATGGATAATTTTATCCCCATTGAGGAACTATTTTTCTAATGTTAGTTTTTTTTTAATTTTTAAATCAGGAAGGGATATGGAAACTTACTAGATACATTTTATTATCTGTTGAAGTTATCATATGTTTTTCTTATTTTACCTGTTGATGTCAGATATGTCCATAATTTCTTAATACTAAAATAACTTTACATTATGGAATCAAACCTATATTTTCCTGGTGGAATTTTATAATGTAGCATCGAATTTGATTCATTAATGTTTTATTTAGGATTTTCAAAACTACTATATACACTACTGAGATTAGTTTTACAGCAGCGTGTCTCAAATGTATAGAACTCACTCTGCTATGAGTTGTGCTGCCAGAGAAGGGGAGGGGAGGGGAAGTAGAGGGGAGGGGAGAGGGAAGAGGAGGGAAAGGAATGTAGAAAATCTCTATCTTAAAACTGGCTTGGGAAATACTATACATCATTCCTGGGGGTTCATAAAATACAATCTCATTTTTAAAAAAATATATTTTATTGATTTTTAACAGAGAGAAAGGGAGAGAGATACAGAGATAGAAACGTCGATGAGAGAGAAACATCGACCAGCCGCCTCTTGCACACAGTGCCCGCAACCAAGGTACATGCTCCTGACCGGAATCGAGCCTGGGACCTTTCAGTCCGCAGACTGACGCTCTACCACTGAGCCAAACCGGCTTCGGCTACAATCTCATTTTAAAGTTTCTGAGACATTTGTATAATCCAGCATTTCCCAAAATGATTGCTCTTAGAGCCCCTGGTAACGTCCTACAGAGCTCAGGTCTGAGGTGTGCATCTGGAAGCACTGTCTTTGTCAGTGTGGGTACCAGAATCATACTGATTTCACCAGAAAGCCTCTCCCTTCTCTGAAGTTCCAATAAAAGGCTCATACCCCTCATACTCTATTGTTGTTACTGTACACAATAAGATACTATTTTCTGTAGCCATCTGCCAATCAAAGTTTATACCTTTCAGTTTTGTGATTCTGAGATAGTGTCTGACTCTGGGTGGCTTTGGGACCTCAAGGATGCAGAAAAACTCTGAACCTTCAAGTGGATCCAATTTGGGGGTGTCCTTTTTAACCTTCCTGCCATACTTGAGTTTGTCTTTCCCAATCTCCTCCCTATTTCATGGGGCTCTGGGGCCTTGGCCCTCCACCTGTGATGTCTTCATTCCAAAGCAGCCTGACTCTTCAAGGCTAAGTGCCTTGTGGGCCCAGATGACTTTTCTGCCATCCCTTACCTTTTGCTTGCATTCTAAAACCATCTGCTCCTCTATAGGAGCCTCTTCACTCACTCATCTCCTCCTAACTCAAAAAAGTACCCCACCTGATTCTAATGCACAGCCAAGCTGTAAACCAGCATTCTGACAAAGATTGAAGAGGTATGGGCACACAACTGTGAAGTTCTAAATATTTCTTTACCTCTTCTTCCCCTGCCTTCCTCCCTCTATCCTGGAAACTCCCCTCCCTGGTCTCATTCTCTGAGTACCCACATCTGGTCTGAGGTGCTCTCCTGAGCTCATCACCACCTGGGGCTCAACTTCTTACTCTCAGATCCCAAAGTTGCATTTAGTAAGGGCCTTCGTGGGGTTACTGAATAGTGACCAATAAGGCACAGAGAGCCCAGGGGCAGTGGGCCTTTAGGGAATCTGTTCAGTCCACCAGCAGCATTGCTTGGTTGAGGGTTCAGAGGTAGACCAGCTCTCCCTAGTGTCACCACTCTTCCTCCCCCCTCGGCACCTCAGAACTCTCTGGAAAGACTCATATCTTGTTTCTTGCCTATGGCCAGGGCAGCCCCAGTCACACAGTCCAGTGGAAACAGGGCCTGGTGCAGGACAGATGTTGACCCAGCCTGGGAGCTCGTTCACCCCTTTCAACATCATCCCCACCCCACATCATCCCCACCCCTCATTGCCACCCCCCACTCAGGCGTTTTCTCCATGACCCAGAGAGGAACAGCAGTGCCTACAGTCTCTGGAAACTGCCCAGACACATGATGTTAGGGCCCTTTGTAGAGGTCAGCCTTCCCTGTCCCAAGCCCTTGACCCTTTGCTAGGGAGGAGGGGATTCCCTCCAGCCAGCAGCCACTGGAACATGTTGTGGAGTTCACCTGGATTCACTAGAAGACAGGAGAGGAGGTGGACAGGGACACTGACTGGAGGTCTCAGAGCAAGGCCACTTGAATAAGCCATTGAGAGTGAGGTGTTAAACAAAGGAAGCCAGCTATGGGTAGGTTATTGCTTGTTATCTGATTTACATGTTTCCATCTGTGGTTTATTGCCATGGATCCCTGTAGCCTTAAGTTAGGGGTGTCGAACTCAATCAAAGAAGGGGCCAAAATCTAAAATCCAGCCTAAATCGCAGGCCGAATGGTTTACTGAACAGTCATAAACTGTCATTGTGATGGAAACGCAGCGGAGTGCAGTGATGACAGCGCGGTGCGGGCCACATTGCAAGGCCTGGCGGGACGGATTTGGCCCGCGGGCCTTGTGTTTGACACATGTGCCTTAAGTCAATGGTGTAATTTGCAAAGGGCCCCGCTGCCTTTGCACAGTATTGAATTGTTGGCTTCTCAGCCATCAGCCAGGCAGAGGGGGTATCACTGCTGCAGCCTGGCTATTGATCCTTCTTGGCCGCATTTCTTGAACTGCAGAACGAAAAGCGCACGCTGACCTCAGAGCTGCTCTTCAGGGAGGTCCTAAAGGTGAATGAATTCTTGAGGGCAGAGAACTGGCAGTCTCTGACTGAAGAGGCTAATGAATCCAACATTCCCATCATGTCTGTTTCCAATTTCTCCTTTCAATGAACATTTACTCATCCCCCACAGTGGATAGCAGCTTGTGCCTGCTTCAGGTATGTTAATCTTCTGAGGGTCAGAGGTTAAGAGCATAAACTTGGGGCCTGGCTGCTTGGATTTTAACCCCAGCTCTCTACTTCCCAGCTGGGTAAGTGACATCACTTCTCTGAGCCTAGGTTTTCTCATCTGTTAAGTGAAGGCAATAAGAGTACCTCCCTCAAAGAGCTGTAGAGAACAAATGGCTTATATTGTGCCAAGCACGTGGTAAGTGTCCAATAAATTTTCACTATAAGATGATGATTACTATATAGCACTCTCACAGAATGAGTTCCCACAAGCTTATTGGATTGATTTGGCACCTGAACACTAACATAGTGTCTCTCTAACTTACCTGATGATTTTTTTAAAACTACCCAAGGCAGTTTGCTAAAAATATAGATTCCAGGCCCCTGCCTTGAAGATTCCAATTCTGTACAGGCATATCTTGGAGCTACTGCAGGTTCAGGTCTAGACCACCACAATAAAGTGAGTATCATAATAAAGCAAGTCTGTAATCCTCTTGCAACAGAGGAGGGTCTTGCCTTCAAAAAATGCAACATCTATGAAGCACAATAAAGCAAAGTTCAATGAAGTGAGGCATGCCTGTGGGTCCAGAACGGAGCCCAGGAGTGTTTGTTTAAGAAATGGCCCAGGAGACCCTAAGGAGGGACTCAGGGGAACTGCTCTAATGGGACTCAAAGACACAAACCCTGACTCTGACAGCTAATGGGGCTTTGGGAAAGCTCACAGTGTCTCCTCATCTGTTTAATCAGGGGAGGCTTCCTGGGAGGTGGAGAATTGGCAGGGGGTAAGGGGGAAAGAGCAGCCCTAAAAGGACTGGAACAAAGGGACAAACCTGGGCTCACAGACAAGACCCTTCTTGTCTGTTGCAGGATTGGAGACAGCAGAAGAGGAAGTAGTCACGGATGGGTTAGCCAGGGCTGTCACACAGGACCCAAGCCTTACACTTCATTGAGAATCACACACATCCGGAGTCCTGGACTTCCTGGTATCTCTCCAGCGGTGTGACCTTCTCTGTGCTCAGGATAAAATCCTGAGGTCCCCACAAACAGGCCCATTTTCCCCAGAAATTCTAACCTAGTAATTGAATCATGTGTTTGTTGATTCAACCACATCTGAGCATGCACCAGGCATTGGGAACACACAACTGAGTGTGAGTCTGTGACAGAGAGCTGCCATAGAGTCTCTCTGGGAAGAAGCTCCCAGCTCGGTGTTCAGTGGGAAGGGCATGTGAACAGATATTAGCAACGCAGAGTGAAAAGTGTGCTAATGGCGTGCACAAAGGCCCATGGGACCTCCAGGACAGGGGAGCTCTCCCAGGAAGGGAAAATGTTGCAATCATCAGAGGCTTCTCAAAGGAGCTGAGCCTGCTTTTGAAGAATGAGAAAGTGTAACCAGACTGCCAACCCAAGGAAAGGTATTCTCATTAAAAAATAATAATAATAAAAAAAATAAAATTTTTTTTTTTAAAAAAAACTAGCTGGAGGAAAGACACCAAGTTTTAGAAGGGCCCATGTGTGGCTGGAATGCAGAGGCTGGGCATGTGGTTAGGAAGATGGGTGGGTCTGGCTCCCAAAGACCCCTGGTTTCGTGAAGGTCTCTGGTGATGGAAACAGGACTCGGTGAATTGGTTCCATTAACCAAAGGAAGAGCAAAAGGTGGAGGGGTCAGGGGTAAACAGTCTGAATTTGGTTTGAGACAAGTTGAGTTTGAGTCAGCAGTAGGGCCTCCACAGGGAGAGGTCCAGGAGACTGTTAGATAGAACAGCCTGGGCTCCAGGAAGAGACCCAGGCTGCATGCAGAGGTTGAGAATCCTTACCATGAAACAGAGAGTTGGTGCTGGGGCCGAAAGGAAACCTCTCTTCTTCCCCAGGGAGAGCAGCAAGGACAAGGAAGCCACAGCATAGCTTTTGTCACCAACAAGGTCCTTCACCCCCACAAGAACTGCAAGCCTCACTGGCCTGGGACAGGAGGCAGCACTCCGTGTAACGGAGCCTTCTGGAGGCTTGCTCGACCCATCCTGGCCCAGTCTCTGCCTGACTCTGAATCAGGCCCCATGACACCTGTTGAACAAGTCGCCTCTGGTGAAAGGAGTGTGGCTTCACAGCCATTCTGTAACTTTCTGAGTATGTTTTCAAAGCTTTGGAACAAGCGGGGACTACATGCCTTTGGATCACTAAAAGGAAAGAGTAAGTTACAGCCATCATCCCTAGCACTGGGCAGGCAGGGCAGAGGCAGGGCACTCTGAAATTGTCCTTTGCTCTTTCCCAGCCAAAGATTCCTCCACCACCTATCCTGATGCTTTAAATTAATCCCCCCCCCCCACACACACACACACAAACACCTCATCTAAGTCACATGTACAGCCCTGTGGAAGTGGGCAGGGCTGTGTTGCCTTGGATGGGAAGTCAGCGGTATTTGTTGGTGCTCCAGCTCTCTGCTCTTTACACACACGTATCTGATAGCTTTCTACCTGTCACCTCTGTTGAGATTAACCGCAACAGTTGCCTGATGGCCAAGCATCTGGAATTTCCGATTGCCAGCAGGACATTTATGGCTGAGGTAATATATATTAATCTTTCTTGTTAAGAACGAGCTCTGGAATCTGACCGAGTTTGAAACCTGGTTCCACCTTTCACTACCTATTTGGCCTTCACCTTTCTTGTCTCATTTTCTTTATCTGTGAAATGAGAATGGGAAAGTAGTTAACCTCGTAGGGCTGTAGTGAGGAGATAATGAGCTTGTATACATAAAAGTCTACAATTGTGCCTGGCACACAGTAAGCACACAATGAAAATTAGCTATGACTCTCTTCTTTCACTTCAAACTCACGTGTCCAAAACAAAGAAATGAATCCTTAGTTCTGGTCTGATTCCTTTGTTAAGAAGCTCTGGAGTAGGGGTGTCGAACTCAATCAGAGAAGGGGCCAAAATCTAAAATCCAGCCTAAATCGTGGACCGAATGGTTAACTGAACAGTCATAAACTGTCATTGTGATGGAAACGCAGCGGAGTGCAGTGATGACAGCGCTGTGCGGGCCACATTGCAAGGCCTGGCGGGATGGATTTGGCCCGCGGGCCTTGTGTTTGACACATGTGCTCTGGAGGCTCCTGTTTAACAGACAAGGAAATGAGGCACAGGGTGTGGGGTGACTTGCTCAAGGTCACACAGCAAGCCAAAGGGAAAGCTGGGGCTCAACTCCTGGCACAGGTAAACAGCCCCTGAAGAACAGTTTAGACTCAGCACCAAAATTACCTGAGTCACTGATTGAAAATACAGATTCCTGGGGTCGCCTATTGGATTCTGACTCAGTAAATCTAGAGTGGAGCCCCAATTGGCATTTTAACAAGCATATCTGCACCCCTTCCCATGACCTGGTGTTCTGATTCAGGTGGTCCCCACTTTGAAAAATGCCTCTTAAGCCCTAGCTGCTTTGGCTCAGTGGATAGAAGCATCCTGATTTTATTCCAGTCAAGGGCATATGTCCAGGTTGTGGGCTCAATCCCCAGTAGGAAGTGTGCAGGAAGCAGCCTATCAATGATTCTCTCTCATCCTTGAAGTTCCTCTCTCTCTCTCCCTCTCCCTTCCTCTCTGAAATCAATAAAACTATTTGTTTAAAGAAATGGGGGAAAAATGCTGCTCAGGAGCCAATCTCCCTCATGTGGCTCCACTGGAGATGAATCCCAGTAAGGCCCTCTGGCTAGTCCTGGAAATACCCAGGCATGCAGTTACTGAGCATGGCTGCAGACGCTGAATGGTATTTCAGGAATTTGGTGACATTCTTTCATACTCTCCTCCTGAAAAGGAACCTCACCCTTTCAGACAAACATGCACCTGTACCCCTGCAAAAGGAGCAAGACATTCAACACCAGGATTATCATTCCACTGGGCATTGTTTACTGCAATAAGAATGCTGGGAGCCAGAGGGATTGTGGGTACTCTCATTCATTGCACCTGCCTCCTCCATGGGTGCCCTCATCAAAGGCTCCCTTGCATGTTAATACTGCCTCAGAAGCTTTTGTCCTTGCTTTCCTACAACAGTGACTGTGTGGCCCTGTATCTCTGCCTCTCACTAATCACCCCTTTCAAGGGGAAGGAAATCAAAGCAGAGCAACCTGTTTGAAGAAAGGACAAATATTTGAAGAGCATATTTGTAGAGATAGTGGCAAGAACTACAGTTCTTTGTGTCTGGTTTTTAAGGGGCCCTGGCCATGGACAACCATCCGCTGGGAAAAGAGAAAACATTCCAGAAGACCATAAGTCTGAGATGTCACCTCAAAAAAGGTGACAGAGTCATCAGCTTGTGGAGGATTTGTGGAAGGTTTTACTTCACAGCTTTTGATTTTTTTTTTTCCCCTCTAGCTCAGAACTAGTACCCACACCTGTATCCTTTCATTTTCATTTCTGAATCACCACTGGTACATAGAGATAACAAGGTCTGCGGAATACCGTGTGATAACTGTCCTTCAGCAATCTCAGATGGCCAGTGTGGCCTGCAAAGGGAAGTGCTGAACTTTCAGGATCACCCAGAATGCGTTTAAGTTCCAGATCGGCTAGTCACTGGCTGTGGGGCCTTGGACAGGTTACTTAACTCTGTGAGTCTCAGCTTTCCTTTCCATAGAATGGGGATACTCATGTTGAATTTACAGGGCTCTGTACTCATCAGAGGATATCGTAAATGAATGTCTGGCATGATGCCCTTCATAAGATATTCACTAAATAGTTGTTATTATTTTTCTATTTTCTTCTTGATAAATAGAGATGGTAAGTGATTGTGCCATTGCTCAATTAAAGGACAGAAAACAAATCACTTTTAGGGTAGTTGAAAAGGAAATGTAATAAAGAATATTTGAACCAATCAGTAGTAGGCAATAAAGCAGGAAAAAGGAGGAGAGACAAAACAGATAGTAATTAGAAAACAAAAAAAATAGTAGAAGTCAGTCAAATATGTCAATAATCACAAAAAATTTAAATAGATTAAACTCATCTGCTAAAGAACACATTTTCATATTGGATTAACTTTCTCCATTCATTCAATAAATAATTATTGGACACCTACTATGTTCTAGGCGCTGGTGTAGGCACTGGAATTTAGCTAAAAATTATTCAACTTTCTGAAAGTTATTCAGAAAAGACATTTCTAAAATCAAAGACAGAAAATGAAAGCAAAAGAGTAGGGGGAAATATACCAGGTAAGTATTAACTAAAAGAAAGCTGATTTAGCAATATTAATTTGAAACAAAACAGGCCTTAAGGCAGAAACTTGTCAATAAAGAAGATCTTGATAAAGGGAATAGTATACACGGAGTGGCCAGATTATTATGATCTCTGAACGCAAAATAATCTGGCCACTAATTGTGTGTGTGTGTGTGTGTGTGTGTGTGTGTGTGTGTGTGTGTGTGTTTATTAGAGGCCCAGTGCAAGAATTCATGCCTAGGTGAGGTCCGGCCAGCCTGGCCAGGGGAAGAGGACATGGGCGGTTGGCCGATCTCCCTGCTGGTCGAACTCCTGGTTGAGGGGACAATTTGCATATTAGCATTTTATTATATAGGATATACACTGAGTGGCCATATTATTATGCTTTCAGAGATCATAATCTGGCCAGTCAATACACACACACACGCACACACACACACACACATACAGAGTGGCCAGATAATTTTAATAACTTATTTTAGAAAGTATTCAAACAAAAAGAATGTGAGAGATACAGATTGAATCACAGTTATTTATGGACTCTTGCATCTCATACGTAAAAAGGAAATAGCTTTTCAAGTACGTACTTATAGGAATTCCCTAGGCCCCAAAGGAAATATCAAAAGGCACTAAAGAATTGGTGGTTCACAGGTCACATTCTCTGATGTCAGCACAATGAAGCTATGTCAGCAGCCAAAGCATTTCCACACAAAACTTGTGGTAAGAAAATTTCTAAACATACTTCTAAATAATGAATAAGTCAAAGAAAGAATAATCATGAAAATTATAAAATATTTTATAGTTGAATGACAACAAATATTATGTCAAAAAGAACAACAGAAATATGGTTTTCTGCCCCCACGTACATCTCCATGGCACAGGGGCATCCCAAGAGCCTGGGGCTAGGACAGCAGAGGGAAGCCCCGAAGACTAGGATGGTGGGCAGAAGGAGGAGTTACAGTAGTGCTGCATGAGGTTATTTCTCTAATATAATACCTTTCACTCCTCCCAGCTTTGGCTTATGCTGTTGCCTCCATCTAGAATGCCTTTCCCCTGCATACCCTGTAACCTGCCTCTCCATCCCCACCTCACACTTGAAGACCCAGCTCAAGAGTCATTGTCAAGAGTGATTGTGTTCCTACTGGTAAGATTGTACACATATAATACCTTAATTTAAAAAAAATGAGAAAAAAATAAATAAATTATCAGTGCTGGCACCAGGCCAGGCCTTTGGTTGAGGTCTCAAGTCCACAGCACATAGGCGCTTTTTAAGAATTTGCAAAGGGGGACAGAAACACCCCATATTTGGGAGACAAAGAAGATAAAAACATATAAATAGGGAAAGTTCCTCCATGTTGGGGCTCAGAATTTGAGAGACATTTTCCTCTGGACCCGTGTGTAATAAATGTAACTCCATCTCAAAAAAAAAAAAAAAAAGAGTGATTGACTCAGCTTAACCTGGCTCTCAAGGCACTCTTTTCTAGGACACTTCAATTATAAGTAATTATCTGTGTACATGTTCCTCCTTTACTAGCTATAAACTCTAAAGATTAAAGGCTATATCCTTGTCATCTTCATCTACAGAGAGCCACACACAGTAGGCACTGGATAAATCTTTGTGGAAAGATCTTTGGGACCTTCATCTCTATCCTCTTGTCTTTCATTAACTGGAGCATTCTTCTTCAGTCCGCCTACCACGGCTGGAGGGGAGACCTCCACCCCCGTTTGCAGAGGCATTCCCCAAAGGCTCCCACCACTCCTGTGCCAGAGGATGGCCTTCGCTGAAACCATAGCTAAAATGCAATGCCACCCTGAAGGAGACCACTTGAAGTCGGAACCCAGGATTTTTCTCAGATTTCACTTCCAATCTGCCCCCCAGAAGTCTGATCATGTGGACTCTTGGCCTGAATCCTGCCTAGAAATCGGTGTTCCCTGGCTTTTGCAGAAAGAATTATGATTTCCCTCTGGGAAGGAACAAAAAAAAACAAAACATATTAGAGCCAAGACCAGTTTGGCTCAATGGATAGAGCGTCGGCTTGGGGACTGAAGGGCCCCGGTTCGATTCCGGTCAAGGGCATATACCTTGGTTGCGGGCATATCCCCAGTAGGGGGTGTGCAAGAGGCAGCTGATTGATGACTTTCTCTCATTGATGTTTCTGACTATCTCTCTCCCTTCCTCTCTGTACAAAATCAATAAAATATATTTTTTTAAAAACATATTAGAGACGCCTTTATCTTCCTGGGGAGCTCTTTGCCTGAATGCAACTGAAACTTAAAACGCAACTTGCATCTCAGGAATGAGTGGCAGCTGATGTTGCAACATCACTCAGGATAATTTGAGAGTGATTCTTTTATTATTATGACTATGGTCATCATTGTCATTATTTCAACCTAGCAATTAGGTTAAAATGATTAAGTCAGCACTTTCGGCAAATTGTTATGGCATAAAGGAGTTCAGGGTGGGGGCGGGGATTACAGCTGTCATTATTTCTATCCTGTGTTAGGGGTTAATAATTTAACCACAAATATGTATGTGCTCCAGGCTAAATCTTAATGGGTGAGAGAGAGCCAGGGAGAAAAGGAGGCTCCTAACCATACCTTTGATTATTAATATGAAAGTATTTAACGTGACTGGTTAATAAGTATAGCCTGATGAGGCCCCAGTACATCCATGTGTACACATCAGCATTAGCACCTGCCATGGACCCCCCACTCTCTCTGTGGCTGAGCATTGGTGACAGCCCAAACAAGGCTAAGATAAGCTCGACTTAAGCAATGGGAAGCAGCACCTGTGGTATGTGTCCCCCAGGAGCCATGGCTTGATTTATCACCACATTACCCAACCTTTTAACACGACTGGGAAAGCAGGGGTGTGGGCACATTCCCTCCACGGAGAGTCGGGGCAGAATTGTCCAAAGCGCTGGAGCATTGGGATCAGCCAGACCTGAGTGTGAATCCTAGCTATGTGGCCTTGCAGAGCCCTCTCTGGGTCTGTTTCCTCATCCACAAAATGGGATCTATGCCCCTTTCTCTGAGGGCAGTTATGAGTGTTAAGTGGGATAAAATCCATACATCATCACTGTGTGCTTAGGCCCTGTAGGCACTCAGAAAAGACCAGGCATTTTGTAGGTATAGTCATTCAGTTCTTGTTAATTCATATCATCTTGATGCTTATTTTCTAGCTCCCAGAGTGCCTACGCCTAGCTTAGTGCCTGCCTCTGGGCTCCCCTGGTACTTGCTGGAAAAGCCTTCAGAACCCTGACAGCCACAGGCTGTCCTAATGACATAAGGACGAGGCATTGCACCCAGGGAATCCCCCCTCCCTCACTTCTCCTGGCCCTGGCAGTGGTTTGAGACATCGGGAGGGGCACTTCTCTTAGAGGACAATGTTTTCCATCACTGCCCATTGGTAACAAAGGTTCAGGGACTTTGGGTCTCCCTTTCGCAGGCACTCCCTGTCAATCTGCAGTGTTCCTTGGTAGGCACTCATTTGACACATCCCTGCATAGGCATGTGTGCAGGTTCATTATGCCTAACCTTTTGTTTTGTTTTAAATAATTCTTTATTGTTGAAAGTATTAAATATGTCCCCTTCCCCCCCCCCCACCCCCACTGATCCCCTCCAGCTTATACCTGCACTGCCCCAGGCCTTCAGTACCCTATTATCTGTGTCCATGGGTTATGTTTACATGTACACAAGGACTTAGGTTGATTAACTCCCACCCACCCACCCTTCCCTGTCTTTCCTCTGAGATTCCACACTCTGTTCTATGCTTCCACATCTCTGGATCCACTCCGTTCATCAATTTATTTTGTCACTTAGATTCCACATATGAGTGAGATCATTTGATACTTGTCTTTCTCTGACTGACTTATTTTGCTTAGCATGATATATTCCAAGTCCCTCCATGCTGTCTGAAAGTGTAAGAGATTCTTCTTTTTTATTATTGCATAGTATTCCATGGTATAAATGTAACACAGCTCTTTTTACATATTTTTTAATTGATTTTTTTACAGAGAGGATTTAGAATGAGAAAGAAACATCGATCAGCTGCCTTCTGCACATCCCCTATTTGGGATGTGGCTGCAACCAAGTAATCTTCTTTTTGAAGACTTTGATTCTGACTGAATGACTTGGGCCATCACAGCAATGGTTGTATCTCTGTCCAAAAAGTGGATATAAAGATACATTAATAATCTTATCAATGGTCTAATTCCCTCACCCTTAAACTTACTTTTTAAAACTTGGAAATCATAAACAGGTAGAAAAGAGAGGGGGGAAACCTAGAGTCCCACTCTTCAAAAGCCTTTGCTAACATTTAGCAATATCTCTTGTAAGTCTTTCTTTTATGCATACTTGATTTTATATAGTAACTAGAGGCCCAGTGCACGAATCTGCGCACGGATGGGGTCCGTCAGCCTGGCCTGTGATCAGGGTTAATGGGGGCCGGCTGGCCTGAGGGAGAGACCACAGGAGGTTAACTGTGGGAGCACACTAACCACCAGGGGGCAGCTCCTGCTTTGAGCATCTGCCCCTGGTGGTCAGTGCACATCATAGCTACCGGCCGGTCGTCTGGTCATAACAGTCACTTAGGCTTTTATATATAGATAGATAGATAATCATCCTATATATTTAATAATCACTTGTGTATGTTCTTTTTCACTTACTTTTATAGAGTAAGCCTCATTTTAGTAGTTACATAATAATAGCTGGTTTGGCTCAGTGGATAGAGCGTCAGCCTGTGAACTGAAGGGCCCCGGGTTCAATGACAGTCAAGGGCACATGCTCAGGTCGTGGGCTCGATCCCCAGTGGGGGGCATGCAAGAGACAGCTGATCGATGATCGTGTCGGGTGGATGAGAGAGAAATGCCAGGAAGCTCCCTCCCCTGCTGAAACCAATAGGCAAGAAGTCAATCCCCAGAGACCTTGCTGACTGCCACGTAGGGGGTGCTTCATCATAAATGAAAAATAAACTTCATAAACAGCATATGATAAATGGATGTTGAATCAATGAATGCTGTTGGGTAAATATCCCTAGGTATTCCTTTAACAGGGTACAGAGCTTTCTATTCTGCATGCAAATAATTACTTCCATTTGTTGAGCACCTATTATGGGCCAGATACTATGCTACCTTTATTGGTAAGGCCCCACAAGAAGCAGGATGAACACTCAGATCAGGTAATTTGAGGAAAATTGAATAAAGGGCTAATTACAAAAATGTGGGTAGATTGTGGGGGAACCACACAGGAGAATGCAGTGCTCCAGAATGGGTGGTGAGGAAGCATTAGCACCCTGGGCTAGGAGGTTAAAAGGTGGTGGATCAGAGCTGTGTGAGAGGGCAGTGAGGCAGGAACTGTGACATGTTGTCGAGGGACACAGCCTGCAGACTGGCGGTGCCCAACAGGGAGGGAGCCAGGCCCAGCCTCCTCAGTGCTGTCAGGAATCCAGGGGGCTCTTAGATTTCACCAGGCTTATGTCATTTGATTTTTCACAATAACTCCATGAGGCAGATACTCTTATTACCAACCCATTTCAGAGAAGAGGAACCTAAAGTTAAAAGAAGAGATAGTTACTGGTCATCAGTGGGCCAGGATTTAAAACCAAATGTCCCTGGCACCTGAGAACATAGAGTTCTGTTCTCGCTGTTGTGCCATAATTTGCCACGAAATTAGCAAAATGTATCTTTTAAAGATAATTTTATAACACTGTATTATCTCTTCAGCTTAGCTTTTTAGATCAAATATATCATTGCCTTTGTTGTTTGGGGATGAAAAGACTAATTCACAAGGCAACCAGTGAGCAATATAAAAATGTATGTAGTCATTGAACTGTGAGGATCTGAATGTTCTGTGTGGGTGGGTGTTCAGAAAAATGAGTTAGAGAGAAGATGAAATAAAATTAGGCTGTGGGCACCAGAAGGGATCTTGGAGATGAGCGAGCCCATCCTGCTCTCTTCACAGGAAGAACTAAGAGGGAGTTGCTCAGGTGGGATGCACAGTAGGTCTCCAGCCTCATCTTCCACCTCTCCCTGGGGACACATGCGCTCACACCGTGGAGCAGCCTGCCCTGTCTTGAGCACAGCTGTCCGGGCTCTGGGCTTTGCTCATATTGTTCCTTCGACTTGAAATAACTGAAAAGAGCAAGCGCTAACCCAGTTCCAAGAGCAAGCGCTAACCCTGCTGCACACACCTCTAAGTTCATCTTTGAAACAACCTGTTAGCAGGTACTATTGCCAACATCAGTTTATAGCTGTGGGAGCAATTAACTAACCCACCCAAGATCACACAGCTAAATAAGTGGCAGAACTGGAATTCAGAGCCAAGGAATCTGATGCAAGTCCTTGCTCTTTTCTTCTGGAATGCTCCAGCCATTTCCTCTCTGGCCTCTGCCAATGCATTCCTACGGATATCTCAACGACCTTAAGCTCAGGACTGCTCAAGTTTTTCTGCCAAAAGACTCTTAATGTCAAAGGAGAATGGTTAGGTGGCGATAGGCTGGAGGAGACTGTCATGTAGGACAAATTTGTTTGCAGTCTCTTCTTTTAATTTAAAAATCCATTCAAGTTCTGTATTCTATTTAATGATTTTTTTTATTTTTAAAACAATGTTTTTAATTACTTACATTGAGTACGTTGATGCTCTAAAGCACATGTGTCAAACACAAGGCCCTCGGGCCAAATCCGTCCCGCCAGGCCTTGCAATGTGGCCCGCACCGCGCTGTCATCACTGCACTCCGCTGCGTTTCCATCACAATGACAGTTTATGACTGTTCAGTAAACCATTCGGCCTGCAATTTAGGCTGGATTTTAGATTTTGGCCCCTTCTCTGATTGAGTTCGACACCCCTACTCTAAAGAGAGGCACCAGGCTCATCTGCTGGCTTCACCCACCCCATTGCATTAGCCCCACAGCCTCCAGGGATGTGAGGTCCCCTTGGTTCAAGCACAGCTTCCTCAGGAAAACCTTCCCTAAAGTCACCCCTCCAGGCTGGGTTAGAGGCCTTGTTCACCGAGCATTCAGCATTCACCTCTTATTTCCAGAATGATTAACTCTCCCAACACCTAAAATAGGACTCAGCCTTTCCTTAAGTAATTAAGGCAGCTGCCATTAAGGGCTGTTAGTTCCAAAAGGCCCCAAGCAGAGTAGGCAAGAAACCAAAGTGCTACCCTGCAAAAGTACATGAGGCAGAGGGAGGAGTACAGAACCAGCCGAGGAATCATGGCCTTTCTCCAGTGCAGGGCTGGTGATGGTTTAGCAACCAGCTCCAGGTATGGGGCAGGGAGCCTTGCCTTGTGGTGTTTGCCGATTTCCATGGTGTAACTACTCCCACCATGGCTGACTTCAAGCTACCAATGTGATGTCACTGAACACTGAATTGGGTAGTGATGTACAGTAAGTAGCACACACATGGCATTTCATGACATATAGATATAATAAATGTAAAAGCCAGAAATAATAGTAAAGTGTTGTAAAACAATTAGGAAGTAATGATTTTTAGTATTTATTATTGTACATTTTTAATATATTTAATTATAAGTTTACATTACTCTTTAATAATGATTATGTTTAACAACTGGCTTGCAGAGGTCTATAACATTTATCAATCAACTGTGACAAGCTAGTATGAACAGCTGAACTTCTCTTGTATAGCTTAAACAGTACTATCCCCCCAAATTAATTACAGTTTGGGATAGAAAAGGATAGTCATTATTTAATAGGGCAATTAGATTATAGAATCCACATGCTTGCAGCTCACACTGATGGGACTATTGAGGAGAAATCCTAAGAGGAGGATTCATATCAATATTGACCATGGACTGCAGGACTTTGAACTTCTCCCTCTGTGGTCCCTGATAGGATCTGAGTAACTATGAGAGGGACTGGAGAGGAGGGTGGAGATTTGAGGACCTGGGAAAAGCTCAGGGTTTGGTGAACCAAGTCAGGTGTAAGAGACTATCATTGGGACCCCTGTTGATGATGGACTTTATTTTAAGTGAATTTCCTTTAAGATTCAGGAGAAAGCCCAAATTAACAAGAAAGTTTACTCTTATTCTTCTATGTTATAATTCCAAAGTACCTGTGACCTCGTCGGTATAGAATGTAGCTTATGCCTGTTCAGCCTGACGTGACTGTTTTTAGGAAATCCCACAAGGTGGGGTAGCAAAGGAGCACTCATCTACACACTGGCCTCGGAGAATAGGGATCAGTGCTTCTCAAGTTTCAGGGTTTCAGGGTTACAGGAGACAAACCCCAGTACTAGGGGAGGCCCTTGGAAGACAGGTGGTTAACCAACCTTCTGCTCACTCCTGTAGATTGGAGGACATTGGCTCTGAAAGGAGGAGAGGGGGCTCCACACCTGGGTGTCATCCTGACTCTACTTAGCCCACAATAATGTCATTGTTGCTTTGCTTTACTGCTTCCTCCCCTAGATCCTACAATTTTGAAGGGGAGAGATGTCATCCCTAGCACAAAACCACATATGTAGTAGGTGCTCAAGAAATGTCTGGGGGTATGAGTGAGATCCAAGGAGTGCCTTTCATTTTCCCATGAGAAGAAAGCTCAGAGCAGAGGACCAGAATCCGTCATGCAGCAATGAGCAAGTGAGATACCCTGGCCCAGGAGCACCCAGCAAAATGGACTGGGGATGAACCAATGTCATGTTTGGCTACTTGTGAGTTTGAGGCATTAACTGGACCTGGGGAAAGATGGAGAAGGAAAGACTCAACCCTGGCCTTCAGAGTTTCCAGAGGAGATAAACTGTGTGCACCTGAAGAGATCAAGCAAGTCCAAGGTGAGTCCATGGGCTCTTCTGTGAGGTTGGGTGACTTGCTGAAGGTCTCCATAGCAGGACTGACTATGCTGCCCAGATTCCTTGCTCCTTTAACAATGTTCGCCACTCCCCTCCTCTCTGGACCAGACAGAAGTCCTGAGGAGGGCTGGCAGGATCACCTCCAACTGAGGGGACTTCAGGCAGGTAGGATTGTCATGTGGTTTTCCAGGGATGATGGAGATGCCTGGTGGGGACAAGGGGAAAAGGGAAGATGAGGAAGCAAGATGAAAAGGCAAGTTGTACCTGGGAAAAAGCATTGAGAGTCTGAATGGTTCTGGGAGTTAGATGGGAGTCGTGTGGGACAAAGTTGGAAATCTCGTGAGTCCAGCACCTGGAGTGCCTAGCTAAGAATCCGGCACTTTCTCAAATCAGTTTCTTCTTCTATGTTGGGAGAGGAAAGTTAGTTAGCCTTTTATTTGTATCATTATTTAATTAATGTCTATTTCTCACACCAAAATATAAACCTCATGAGGGAAACACTGCCTGGTTTTGCTCCCTACACCTCGAAAAGTGTCAAGCCTTAAAACATGTTCACTGAAGGAATGATCAGAGATTTTCAGTGTATACATTTGGTGTTAGACTCCAAGACAGTCTCAGGGGCCAGGGAGGCCCAGCCAAGAGGCTCCTAACTTTGTAGCTCCTCTTCCTCCAATCTTTTGTATGCGCTGGGGTATTTTAGTATCTCATTGGAAGCAAAAGCACCTTAACTAAAAATAATCATGAGTTTGGGAACGACTAGAGCAGGTGTCCTCCAATGCCCTCACTGCTCTATCATTCTGGGCGTTGCCTGGTGGCCAGCACCAGGAGGTCTGTGCGTGAATGGCTCTAGTTCTCTAGGTCAATCTGTCTCCACCACCAGTTTTAGCAGGATGTTTGCCCACTTTGGAGGGCACCTTTCTCTAACTCCCGGGCCTGCTAACCAAACAGGGCCTCTCCTTTCCCATTGCCTGAGTTCCCAGGAGAATGACTCAGCAAAAAGCCCACCTTAGCCCCTGCTCAGTCCCTGCTGTGCCCCGCAGGCTCAGTATGCTCACCTCCACAAGCTAGCCTCTGCCCTGACCTTGCTGGAGGGTCACCCCCAGCCATGCCAGCTCCCTCCCGCTCCACAGATTTTCTAGACCAAGACTCAGGGAGGCTGAGTCAGTTGGAAAGAAAAAAGATATATCCTTCCTCCACACCCAGACCCCTCACACTTAAGCTGGGAGAGTGCCAACAAAAATAGCATGATGTCATCCCCCTGCTGATCCTGTTAATCCCTCTTCTGCTGAATATTGAGTCTTGGTTTTTATTTAAAAGCTATTTTATTGTCATAGGCTAGTTAAAAACCTCTGAGAGCTGTGCCTGGAAACCTGGAGTGTCTTTGATGTGCAGAGTGATATAGGGCCCTCAGCCCCCTGTGCCCCACAAGGAAAGAAATGGGATTTGCAGAGGGCTGGGACCCAGAGGAATCCTGTCTCAGACAGTGTACTTTACCAACGCCATCTGGTTTTGTGTTCGAGGCCTGTGCACCTCCACAAAAGGCCTCTGAGAGGATTTCCCAGCCTCCACAGGAAGAATACTGCAGTCCTACTCCCTCTGGACCACCCCTTTTCCTAACCCCATTATTGCTGGAAAACACTCTCCCATCTGCTGGGTACCCTACCCCCACTTACACCCCCATTACCCAGTATCCACATCCCAACCTATTCCAGAAAGGCTGTCTTTCTTTGAGAAAAGAAATGAATGTGGGGCCAGGACACATGGGTTTGAGGCTCAGCTTTGAACAAACCTGGAAAAGCCACTTGACCTCTTTGAGTGTTAGTACTTCATCCAGAAGACAAAATTATGGATCCCTCACCTGCTACCTTCCCTACATTGGATGTGACCACCCAAATGTTCAAACAAACACAAGAGCTCTATACTAAGGCCATTCATTATTGGAACCACTGCTGTAGAGCAAGTAATCACAGAGACCAAGGATGAAGCAACAATGTCTTTGATGATCTAACCTTGGGAATCACAGACTGTCACTTCTGCCATATTGTATTAGTCGCATAGGTCAGATTCAATGTGGTAGGGACAACTAAGGGCATAGATTATAGGAGGTAAGGATTGTTAGGCCCCACTGTGGAGACTGATCACCACACAAAGACCTGGAAGAAAACCAATTTTATATATTAAAAAGATCATTTTGTTTAATGGTTTATCTCCAATGCTGGAACAGTGCCTAGCATAGAGTATATACTCAATAAGTATCAAATGCATGATTGAGTGAACAACATATATTACTTTTATGAAATGCTATGTAGTCTATAAAGTACTTTTTCACATCTTAAACATTTAATCCTCACCTCTGTGAGGTAAATAGGGCTAATATTATTAATGCTATTTTATAGAAATATTAATAGCACTATTAATACTATTTTATTTCAGATATGGGAAGCATTGCACAAAGTCACTCAGCCCTGGATCTGATGTTCTTTCCCCTGTGGTCTACTCATATCACATGACCACACAGGGACTCCCGTTCACAGTGCTTTGTCCATGCCCACTGTCTGTGAGGTGGAGGTGAAATGACCTTTGGGAGACTGGGCTAACCCCCTCTTGTGGGCTGCAGGATTTCCTGTGAAGCTAGTGACATGTAGGCCTCTCACTTGCAGGGGCCCTCGTAGGGCAATTCCAAACATGTTGGCAGATGAAAACCATTTATCTGTGAATTCATTCAACAAACTGAAATGAATTCTGGAAGAAGGTAACCTACTGTTTAACAACATTCACAGTCGCCCATAACACTGCAGCCACAAGCATCCTGTAAAACCATTTATCGCTTCTCATAACAGGTGTCATGTCCAGCTGATTTCCTGAAATCTCACAGGAGAAATTCCCATTCCATGAGACCTGAAGCTGTTGACATTTCCAGTGTTTTCCAACAATTAAACGTTTTCTTTTTAGGTCTGTCTCACAGGTGGAATATTTTAAATATAGATACTAACTTGATTCTTCCTTAGGGAAACTAACTTTTCTTTAGCTAAATAACTGAGAACGTTCAGATAAAAATTAATAGACATCGATGAAATAGAAATAAATTATTCTGATATCAAGAAACATATTGTAACAGAAATTTCAGTGCTGCCGAGACCAGTTTGGCTCAATGGATAGAGCTTCAGCTTGGGGACTGAAGGGTCCCAGGTTCGATTCTGGTCAAGGGCATGTACCTTGGTTGCGGGCATAACCCCAGTAGGGGGTGTGCAAGAGGCAGCTGATCAATGACTCTCTCTCATCGATGTTTCTAACTCTCTATCTCTCTCCCTTCTTCTCTGTACAAAATCAATAAAATATATTTTTTTAAAAGAAATTAAAAAAAAAATTAGTGCTAAAAGCAATAACTCATCAAGAAGAGGTATATTTAGAAGATAAGTAATAAGTAGGGTCTTGTTGATAATCTCACCTCAGCACCAAATATGGTGCAATTAGAACCAGGTAATGAAAATTTGTGGTCAAATGTAGCTAAAAAAAAAAAAAACTTAGCCAGTGGGTACTTAAACCTTAATTCCCTCAAGACTGAGGCACACCAGCTAGGGCAATACTGCATTCATTGTTTTTAATATATATATATATATATATATATATATATATATATATATATATATATATATATATTTTATTGATTTCAGAGAGCAAGAGAGAAATAGAAACATCTATGATGAGAGAGAATCATTGATCAGCCGCCTCCTGCACACCCCCCTACAGGGGACCAAGCCCGTTACCCAGGTATGTGCCCCTGTCCAGAACCCATGACCCTTCAGTCCACAGGCCAACTCTCTATCCATTGAGCTAAACTGGCTAAGGCCTGCATTAATTTTTTAGTATCTCCATAACCACACATTGGAACATTGAAACAAGAAACAGACATTCAGCACTACTAGGAAAGGATTCTTCATGTTGCATGCTTGTTGCATTCATGTCTGAAAGGAAGAACGTAAGTTCATTAATTTGTTCTTTGTTCTTCACTAAGTGTATCTACTGCTCAAATCCTGCATCCTCTGAAGGAAGGAGTACACCTCCAATATTGGCAGCAGCACAACCCACAAAACACCATGGCTTTTGGACACAGTTTTGACCCATAGACAATGGACAAGAGATGTGCAGAAGTGTTACTTATGAGATCAGATGATTAGGGCTGTGGCCTGTGCTGTGCTAATGCTGAGCTCTGGATCCAGAACGACAGAAACACTCGCGTGGTCTTTAATACAGTAACTTATTTCGTGGCAGTGATAAGGGACCCCTTCCCTGATGCCTAGTAAAATAAGGGCTCAGAGAAGGGGTCCCTTTTGCCTGGATCTTGCCCACACAATGAATGATTCGGTGAGTTGATGCCAGTGTGGATGGAGGATGGCTAAAGGTTTCAAAGTAGAAAATAAGTTGAACCATAAAGTTCTATTTTTGAGTGTTCCTTTGTGTAGCTTTTCCTAATCTCTCTTCATCCCCTATAGATAGAAATAATTACCATCCTTTGAAACACACACACAGACACACACACACACACACATACACACACACACACACACACACACATCATTATTATTATTACAAACATCGCATTGCAATATATAATTTAAATGCCTTGTTAATATTTGTTTCCCTGGTGAGATTAAAACTCGAGAGTCAAGTTGGCAGTACTTTGGAGCCAGACTCTCCTGAACTTGAATCCTGGTCTCACTGCTTCCCGAGTGGGTGACTTTGGACGTTTCTTAAAATGCCGGAGCCTCAAGTTTACTCATCTGAAAATGGGGATAGTGACAGTGCCCCCTCCTATGGCTGTTCTGAGGCATACTTACGATAATATTTGTAAAATGTTCAGCACCATGTTAGCTGTTGTAGTTACTTTGTTATTAATCACTCATCAGATATCCAAACTAAACCATCTCCTTGTCTTGCCTCACAGTGTTGACACCCAGATCCTCCAGGGCACTTACAAGAATAGTTTCAAGGAGGCATCAGGGTTAGATCAATTTCTAACTTAAAAGCAACACTGAGTGGAAGATGAGTGAAAGGTCTGCACCTCTTTGAGCCAACTGGGGGTGGGGTGAGGGAGGCAGGGCTGAGGAATCCATATAAACCAAGAGTCCTGAGACAAATGAAATGTTGATCTTCAGTTGTCACTCTCCTGGAAGGTAACACTGGCAAATGTTTCCTGTACTAATGGGGTGGTGGTGATGGCTCTGTGTTGAAGTAGCTTCCATCAAAAGCTGAGGAGCCTGAGATGTGGTGTAACCTGAGACCTTGCCCCAGCAGGCCTGAAGTCCCAGCTAAGAGAGCACCAGCTTTCTGGGCGGCAGACTTGCTGGGGCTTAGCTCTGCTTCCGAGATGGCCTTGTCCTGCCTGTCAGCCTGAAAAATTGCACAGGCTCTCACAGGCTGGCGTGCTCCAGTCAGAAGACTCTAATCATCCTGTCCCTAACTCTGCTTCCCATTGTTCCACTGACCACAGTATTTGCTACTTTGGGCCCTGGGAGAAGGGTTCCGCAACCCGTGTTCTATGCCATCAATGCAATAGCTAGTGGACAAACATCTGCAAGGTTTAATTCTTCTCTAGGAAATGGGTCAGATGTGCAAGGACAGGAAGGGTGTGAGAAGGCTCTTCATTCCGGCAGCTTACTCTCTGGTTGGGAAAGATATGGATGCTACTCAGCTATTAATGTCATAAATGCATGTCCTGAGTGTCTAATTAATGTTCTGGAAGACAAAGAAAAGCCCCATAGTGTTGATTGAGATGTTTAAGGAAGGATTCTCACAACAAGTAAGATTTCTTGTCATGTTTCTTGACCCTGCAGTTCTTATTTATCTGCAATGCTCATGAACCCCGCATAGGGTGCCACCACCCAATTGCCAGGAATTGGGACCTGGGGTGGAGGAGGGGTGTCAGACTCTTGCACACACTGGGATGAGAGAGTGAATTCTTAGAGCAACCTGGGATGAGGTTTGCAAATCACTTCTCATGAACACCCTAGGCTGAGGGTTAACTCTTAGAGAAAGTGAAGCACCATGGAACAGCTTCTTCAGCTCAAAGGATAGGAGAAAAGAGCTGCAGGGATGGGACTGAAGCCACCTGTGAAATCACATCTTCCAGCCCCAATCAAGCCTTCAGGTGACTGCAGCCCCGGCCAACATCTTGACCTCCTAAAAGACCCCAAGCCACCAACCTAAGCCACTCCTGGGAACTGTGAGAGATAATAATTGTATATTGTTTTAAGGCTGTTGGAAGCTACCAGTTGTCTTCACTATCAGAAAAGTGTAAACAAGGAGCCCAGAACGATGGTGAACCTTGAGTTCTGGTAAGGGCCAAAGGTATGCACCAGTTGTTTAATTGAGACAATGGTGCCTCAAGCAATTTCCTGACCAAATAGTCTCAAAGTAAATCTTTACTAATATTTACTGACCTTTAAGATAGTCTGTCTGTTACTGGAATTGCCTGCCTGAGTAAGGGCCATATGTGTATTCAAATTTGAATAAAAGGTTGGCAGGGCCTGGGTACCAGCGAAGTCTTTCCCCTTGCATTGGACTCTCCACCTGGCCCCCAATTTCCAAATTATTATTTCTTGTCTAGTCATTTGCCTGCTGACCTTCTCCAGAAAAGGCAAATATACCTTGCTAAGAACCTGTCTGCTTATTGAAACAATTTGTTGCGTGTTTGTTTGGCACTACTAAAGATTTAAAGGAATCAATGACATGGCCTCCATCCTGAAGACTTTTATTTTCTAGTTGGGAAGGTATGCACCCAGGAGAAGGTCTACGTTCGATGACAGTATAAATGAACAATGAACGCAATGTACAAGGCACACTGGCACATCTCATTGGGTTCCTGCAGCAATTGTGAGTGGTAGATATTATGCTCTCCCATTTTGTAGATGAGAAAACGAGGCTCAGAGAAGAGATGCAACGTTTCCATAAGCCATGCCTCTGGAGGTGGAAACTAGCATGGGCCAGAGGAGGGCATGCCCAGCTGTTAAGCCATGGCTGGCTTGCTCCCTACCCACTCTGACCTGCAAACTTTCCAACGAGCACACACACTCTACCTTACAGAACAACTGACTCTGTAACAGTCTATAAAAGTTTTATTGTTCCTTCATTTAGATTGTTGCTGGGTCTTTCCAGCACTTGTAAATACTATGGCACTCTAATTCCTGCCCCCCACCCTGTCCCTATCCACAGGCTCCCAGTGAATCTGAGAAAACTCCGTCATGGAATTCTGAGGTCACAGGCCTCCACCTGTGTGGGTTGTCAACCCACTGTCTCATCTGCCCCAATTTATCAAGGAGTCAAAGACCATGGCTCAGGTAAGAGGCACTCTGGTTTTCCAGTCTAATCTCCCACTCTACCCACCAGACTCCCCAGTACATTAAGACTTCCTTCTACTTCCTGAATCCTCCACCTCCCCAGGTTTTGGCTCATGTCATTGGATCCTTCCGGAGTGCTCTTTCCTCAAAAGGGCATGCTTACCTACTACCTACTATCATACTTACCTACTACCACCCACCTACAAGAACTGAGTCTAAATAGCACTGCCTTCTTTAGCCCTTCCTCAGTTCCTTTCATCTGTATAAGAGCCTAACAGTCTCTGAAACACAATAACACCTGGATCATATAGAAGCATAGAAAAGACCATGGAGCTTCAGAGGGAGGGAAGACAGGGGAGGGGGGTAAGAGATCAACCAAAGTACTTGTATGCATGCATATAAGCATAACCAAAGGGTACAGCCAGTAAGGGGGCGGGGACATATGCTGAGAGGGGAAAGAGGTCAAGGGTGGGGGCAAGGGGGAGAGAGACATATGTAATACTTTCAACAACAAAGAATTCTTTAAAAAAGAACATAACTATAGATTTTAAAGTGATAATAAAAGAATGTTATAAGAAGGAAGGAAGGAAGGAAGGAAGGAAGGAAGGAAGGAAGGAAGGAAGGAAGAAAGCTGAAACCGGTTTGGCTCAATGGATAGAGCTTCGGCCTTTGGACTGAAGGGTCCCAGGTTCGATTCCTGTCAAGGGCATGTACCTTGATTGTGGGCACATCCCCAATAGGGGGTGTGCAAGAGGCAGCTGATTGATGATTCTCTCGCATTGATATTTTTAACTCTATCCTCTCTTCCTCTCTGTAAAAAATCAATAAAATATATTTTTTTAAAAAAGAAGAAGGAAAGAAAGAAAGAAAGAGAGAGAGAAAGAAAGAAAGAAAGAAAGAAAGAAAGAAAGAAAGAAAGAAAGAAAGAGGCGTTCTTTACCATCTGCTTATTACAATTACTTGTGGATTTGCCTTAGGGATTGGAGTCTCTCCATCTTCTGCTGCTTATCACCTGTGTAAAACTGGAAAACTGAGCCATAAGAACCTCATCTGTAAAATGGAGTTTCTCACTGTGTAAATGAAATAATGATGAGGAAAGCACTTTATAAGTGACTACGGGCTTTACTTGTGTTATACTTCACTACCTTCTCATTTGTACGTTCATAGAAAGGAGGAGACGTGACAGTGTCTCCCTCTGGGCTTTGCAGTAAGGGCTAAATGGGCTCACAGATGTGAAGCAAACTGAGCCCAGTCCCCTGCTTCCGCCTCTGCCCCACACGATACCAGCAGAGCTTGGCCTGTACAGCCAGCTCCTCACTCAGACCACAGGTTGTGCAGGACTCGATGCCGTCGTAACCACTCCTTCATGTGGTGACTTCTGGAATCCAGACAGGAATTTCAACGCTGCTATAATCATCACCATCGTAAACAGTTGGTGGTCCCTGAGTCCAGGAAATTAGTTTTCAGGGACCAGGTCTGTGCCGTGGCAGGACATGCCCCTCCCTCAGAGGGAGAAACTGCAGAGCGTCTATCAAACCACAGCTGATGCTCAGAACCAGATGACAGAGCCGCCTCCCCCATGGCTGGCTGCTGCGTGAACGTCGGAAATGCCCCTCCAAAGGCCTTCTGGGGAGCAGTGTCCATAGTCCTCCAGGAGCCGTCTTACCTAACAACTTCAGTTCACATTTGGTGCACAGGGTGAATAATCAGTTTAGACTTTGGGTCAAGGATCCGAATCTGAGAAGAAATAGAAACCCTAGAGTTGCAAGGGGCCAGTGGGAACCACAGTCCTTGCTGAGAGCCTCATGCAGGGCCCTCCCCTTTCCTCAGTAGTGCTCCCCCTTTTGGGGGCAGCGGTGGGAAAGGCACAACCTTCTAACATCATGTGTCCCTCAGGAGGGCCCCAGCTGACATGACTAACAGTGAACCAAGGCAGGCCGGTCTCTGCAGGAATCCTGGAGCTGGAAATCGGATACACTGGTAGGTTTCTGTTGGGATCTTTACCCAGGAAGACTCGCTTTCAGGGATAAGACACAGAATGGAAACCCGACCAGAGAGAGCGTGTGGGAAATGCAGACCTCATTCCAGAGAGAGACAGCTCAGGGAGGTGGCTTCACACGAGAGTTTCACAAAACACTCACCCAAGACACTGACTTTCTTTGACCTTGTGACTTGAGGTAATTAACCCAGCGCCTTGCACGCATAGCTGCTGCTGGAAAATGTTTGTTAACACTTGAGTTAATAACCAAACAGGTGGGGCTCTGATCACAGTGTAGATTTAGGGGAGAAATAAATACACAGTAAGCTGCTCAAAATCAGGGACCAGATTTAGATAAAGCTCAAAAATAGGAAACAATCTGGGTAGTAGTTACCCTTAGGGAGATGGTAGGTGGATAGGGGCACAAGGGGCTTCTGGAATATTCTCTAGGTAGTGGTTACAAGGGTCTGTTGAGTTTATATTTCATGAGCCATATGTGTACAATATATGTTCATCTCTGTGTGTATGGCACATGTCAATAAAAAGCTTAAAAATAAAACAAACAGGGGTTAGGTCTTTACTTGACCCTAGAACCTATGTCCTGGCATGATTTCACGGTCCCACCTCCCTGGAGATTTCATACAAGAGACATCTGCTTAAAATAAATAACCAAAGTGGCCTGGAAGGGAATAGGAATCCGGGGGCCAACTCACAGAAGAGTAGCCTTGTTCTGAGGAGAGTTTGGGGTAGAAAAGACTCCATCGTCAAGAAGGCAACCCCAAATGGTGTGATAATAATGGGTTGGGTAATGACTTATACACAGACCCACAAACACACATATGTGTGTGCATATGTTCACATGCTTTGGACCTTTTGATAAATTCAGAATCATTTTAAAAAGTAGTATTTATTGAACCATTCTACATGGAAGGCCTTGTGATTTGCATTCATTAAGTAGTTCAATTATCACAACAACCTGATGAAATGGACACTATTATTTTTTTTAATATATTTTATTGATTTTTATACAGAAAGAAAGGGAGAGAGATAGTGAATTAGAAACATCGATGAGAGAGAGTCATCAATCAGCTGCCTCTTGCACACCCCCTACTGGGGATATGCCCGCAACCAAGGTACATGCCCTTGACCGGAATCGAACCCGGCACCCTTCAGTCCCCAAGCCGACGCTCTATCCACTGAGCCAAACCGGTCCCGGCTGGACATTATTATTTATCCTCATTTTTTTAGATGAGGAAACTGAGGCACAGAGCTGTTTAGTGACTTGGCTAATGTCACACAGCTGATAAATGGTAAAAATTAGGTTGATCTCATTACAAAGCCTATACTTTTAAAATAGCACTTTCCAACTTCCCAAAAAGGTACAAACAGAAGTGTGTGCTCTTGATTCCTCTCTGTGAAATGAAATATAACAAGAGATGTTCAGTTTAACTGAAGATATACGTGGTAGCAAGACAGTGAGCTTGTTTGTTTCAAGGAGTAAATAGGAGATAATTTATTTGCTGATCATTTCCCCAAACGTTAGAAGCAAAGTGATAGACATGGTGGCTCTGTTATCACATGTAATCCTCCTCACATTTTTATAAGGATCTTTCGTTTACAGAAAGAGAAACTGAGGCTGGGAGCAATTCAGGGCCTTCATCCCTATTCAGACTCTAGCCTGGGTGACTCCAAAGCTTAGGGAGGCATATTTACTCCCAAACAAGGCAATCTCCATCCTGGTGTTGACTTCTGAACCTGGACACACTTGGCTGTGGGTTGGACAGGAGGGCTGGTGTGTGGGCTGGCCATGACAGGGCCAGGTGTGCTCAGTGACTATGCCGTCACTTCTCAGGGCTTCTGTTGGTCTCTGGCAGGCGTCTTCAAACTACGGCCCGCGGGCCACATGCGGCCCGCAGAGGAGTCTGATCCGGCCCACCAGGTTTTTTGGGCAGTGAGCGCAGCCGAGGTGTTACAGTAGGAATTAGTAGTTCATATAGTCCGGCCCTCCAGCTCTCTGAGGGACCGTGATCTGGCCCCCACTTTAAAAAGTTTGAGGACTCCTGGCTCTGGCAATGCTCAGGCGCCCAGGTTCACCAGCTTGGCAAGCACCAACAAAAAAATGATCACACAGGAGCAAACCCACCCTAAGTTCCTGGTAATGGAGGAGCCCGGGAACCCAGAGAGAAACTGCCTTAGAGGAAAGGAATTGGCTGATGCCTGAGAATTGGTCACAAACCAGTCTCTTCCCTGGGAGAGCAGGACCTGAGTGCCAGCTTCCCCACTGACCTCACACCTGAAGGAAGCACATCATTCCCAGCAGGAGCTCATCTGCTTGCTCAGACTTCAAGAATGAGGAAGAGAGAGTGGAGGTGAAAACAGGCCAGACTGATCTTTCCTTTCTCTCCTCTCGGCTAGCTTTCCCATTGCTATTAATGATGTGTAACCACAAGGTATTACAGCAGTAATTTTCTTTTTAGATTCATTGAACATGGATTTAATTTAGGAAGAAATGACATCATCACAATGTTGAGATTTTCAATGCATGAACGTGGTCACTCTCTATTTGAGTCTCCTTTAATTTTATTGGTTAATATTTCACAGTTTTGAGGTCTTACACATATTTTACTAGATTTCTTGCTACTAGATTTACTAGATTTCTTTGCAGGGGTTTGATGCCATTTTAAATAATAACATTTTAGAAATCTGCTTTCGGTACAACTGTGTTTTTGAACGTACGTGTAGAATATATGTTTACTCGACAAACATGTTGCAGGGCTATCCCCATCAAGCACTGAGAGTGAACTCCAGCCCTGGCCCGTGTGGCTCAGTTGGTTGAGCGTGGTCCCGTACACTAGAAGGTGGTGATTAGATTCCCAGTCAGGGCACACACCCAGGTTGCAGGTTCAACCCCTCGTTGGGGTGCATGCAGGAGGCAACCATTGATGTTTCTCTCTCAGTGGTATTTTTCTCTCCCTCCCTTCCTCTCTCTGAGATCAGTGAAGACAAGCAAGCAAACAAACACTTAAAAAAAGGAGAAGGAGGAGGAGGAGGAGGAGGAGGAGGAGGAGGAGGAGAAGAAGAAGAAGAAGAAGAACAACAACAACAACAACAACAACTCTGATGCCTAAATTGGTCTCAACAGGTAGCCTTGTCAGGCCTCATGCAGTGTGGGTCCACAGCTGTTATTACTGTGTTACTCCGCAGTGGAAGTCCTGATCTGGGTGCTGGTGGGGAGGGGAAGTACTTGAGGAGTGTTTGGCTAGGAGAGGCGCTAAGACATGTACACAAATAGCCCGTGATTGTGAAACTGGAAACACGCAGATATGACCTAACAAGTAATTCAGAGCCATAAGCCTCTCTCTTTCAAAATTGTCTCTTTGGGACGCCTTGTATTTACATTGTTGCTGATGGTTAAAGAAGATTTTGAACATTTATTAATTTTTCTCATTCTAAAAGTAAGACATGTTCATTTTTTTAAACTTTGGAAACTATAAAAAGTCTTTCAGAAATGTCTCATAATTCCATAATTTAAGGAAACTGTAGCCAATATTTTGCCATATGTTCTTATATTTATTTGTATTATTTCCAAAAGTATTTCTGACCTCCACATTTGCAGCCTCTCTTCCTTTAGATTCTGTAGCACCATTTTTTTTTTAACTTTGCCTCATGAGTCAGATCTTTATCTTCTGAAGGCAGCTTAGCATTTTAGAAACATCTGTTAGTCATCAGAAGCCAGGTGCAGCAAATTTGAAAAAAGTGATTGAGCTGGGGGCATGTAGCTTTTGGTCCAAAAATAGGATGGGAAAATAATGAAACTAATTTTTTAATATTTGTATTGATCTTAGAGAAAGGAAGGGAGAGGGAGAGACATTGGTACAGTGTGAGAGGGAAGCATCAATCAGCTGCCTCCTGCATGCCCACTAGTGGGGATTGAGCCTACAACCCAGTCATGTGCCCTGACCAGGAATCGAACCAGCAACCTTTAGGTGCACAGGATGTTGTTGAACCAAATGAGGACACTGGCCAGTGGTCATGAAACTAGTTTTATTGAGTGGCTTGTAAAATAGCAGTAACGGCAGTTCTAGTGAGTAGCTTAAAATTTTGAATTTGCCACAAGCTGTACAGAAATAAAGAATTTCATGGAAGACCAGAATGCTGGGTTGTTCCTTAAGTGTCTGGTGCCCAGTGTTGTTCCTGACAAATAATAGGTACTTAAAAAAAAAAAAAAAAAAAAAAGTTAGGTGCCCTGGAGGAGATCAACTACTTTATTTTTAAATTGATTTTTAATTGCTGTGTGCCTTTGGGTAGTACACAAGCCAAAGTGAATTTCCCTTCCCGTGAGAGACTCGTGCAATTATAAGCTCTCTAGAATTTTCTATAAGATACTCAGGAATATAATTTTAAATAGCAGTTAAGAAAAACAAGAGATTGCTAACATCTTAATTATGTAATTCATAAAAACATGCTACTTATACAAATTAAACCTTAAAGATATGACGATACTTGCCTGCCATATTCAATCCTATTCCCCCACCCACCTCCTCCTCAAAGGAAGGGAATTCATTTATCAGGTTGACATGCAACTTTTCAAATTTTTTTATGCTTGTATCTATATACATATATAGTATACATGTATATGGTATATACTGTATACCATATACAAGTAATTTTTACTGCATTGTACCACTGTGTGTATGACTCACCGCTTACATTTTCCACTCAACTAAATGAAAATTGACCACCTTAAAGGGCACAACATCTATTTCGATTTGTAAGTTCTGGTCAGGTTCCTTTTGAAATAAGCTCTTAACTTTAGAACCAGGCCTCCCAGGTCATTTGCAAGAATTTAGAGTGGCCAGAGAAATGACTGGAGACACACCAAACCTTCCACAGCGGCTAGCCCTGGGACCTAGCAGCCCAGTATTGCACATCTGACAGTGGCACCAAGGAATGCGGTGGGTAGTATGGGCTGATGTCAAACTCCAGGATTAGAGACACCCTAAGACATTCTCATTATCCTTCATGACCCAGGATGCATCTGTCCTCCACAAACGTATCAGGCTTCTTGAGAACATATTTCTATTCCCAGCCTGCCCCATCTTTAGAGCTCGATGAGTTATATCTGCTCCGAGAAAGATGTTTGCATTCTCATTACCATTATCTGAGCTAGAACATTCATTGGACTTTATTCCCCATCTTATTATATTTTAAATATCAAAAGAGAATGTTGGTGCTGGGTAAGATGGGTAGACATTCTCTTGTTGCTTCCATCTGGCAGTAGAAGGAAAGACTGAAGTGAGAAGAGACAAGAGCAGAATCAACAGAACAAAACTGTCCGGCATCAAAGGACACAGATCCAGGGGTTTTACTCCCAGCTCTTCCCAGGCAGATGCCACGCTTCTCAGCCAGGACCTGCCCCAGCTCCGCAGGTTGGGGAGAAACAAGGAAAGAGACAGAGCTGGCAATGACATGGCTCCCGCAGGAAAAGCCTCCCTGGGGTGGTATTTTAGGACATTAGCTCAGGCTGCCTTGTCCTCAGTCATCTCGCTGGCATTTAAGTAGCCCCTTGGGTTACAGATCATGGCAGGTGCTGGTAAGGAAAGAAGGCCATGCTAAAAATACCGGCCTCTTCTGGCACCCCGCCGGCAGCCCCAGCTCCCTCCTTGAGCCGCGGGACCCCAGGAAAAGAAGTTTCCTCGGCCTCGGTCACAAAGGTCTGACTCCCTTCTCTGCCAAGTCACTGAGGCAGAAAGAGTCCTCTGGAGGGAAAAAAAAAAAAATACTCGAAGAAGCATTTCTATTGAGAAACACCAGTTTCTACTAAATCAAGCCATAATAGATAACAGACAACAGAATGGTGGTGTGGTTACCAGAGGGGAAAGTGGGGGGACCGAAAAGGGGGTACAAATACAGGGTAACAAGAGAAACCTAGCCGAAACCGGTTTGACTCAGTGGCCTGCGGACTGAGGGGTCCCAGGTTCGATTCCGGTCAAGAGCATGTATTGTGGTTGTGGGCACATCCCCAGGAGGGAGTGTGCAAGAGGCGGCTGATCGATGTTTCTCTCTCATCGATGTTTCTAACTCTCTATCCCTCTCCCTTCCTCTCTGTAAAAAATCTATTATATATATATATAGATAGATATAGAGATAGAGATAGAGATAGAGATAGAGATAGAGATAGAGATAGAGATATAGATATAGATATAGATATAGATATAGATATAGATATAGATATAGATATAGATATATTTTTTAAGAAAGAAAACTAGACTTTGGGTGGTGAGCACGCAGTAGAGCACACAGATGTAGAATTATGTTATATATCTGAAAATTACATAATGCCATTAGCCGATGTTACCCTAATATATTTAATACTTTAGGAAAACAATAGTCTATCTTAAGGAGAAGCCAGGGTCCCAGTAGAAAGTACTTGGGAAGAAGGGGTTTGCTAGTCAGCCAAGAAAGCGTTTTTACAAAAACAAGGAGTCCACTGTCTGTTTTCAGTAACCTGGGCCTACCCATAGTCCTCCAAACCAAACAGCTTCAAGCCCAAATTAAGCTCTGGGCAGTGGGTCTGGCATAGGTGCTGGGACAAAATTTCAGAAATCCCCACTTTGCGTTTTCCTAAGGCAGTGGCCCTGCTGGAGCCCAGGTGAGTGGTGGGAGGGCGTCGGTCAGAGCAGGAGGCACTGGGCCATCGCATCCTCGGCATCTTTGCATCAGATTTCACCGTCTGCAGAGTCAGGGTGGAGAGAGTGCTGCTTGCCACCCAGGAGTCTACGAAGGTCACGTTCACATATGTTCCTGTGAAGGGCATCGTCGGAAACCTGAGAACCAAGTATAAAAATATAAAGATGAACAGGTGGCCTCCAATACAGAAAGAATGTGGGGTTTGCGGGGAAGTGATGATTAAAACCATCCCAGAGTTTCGATGCGGCCCGTGAGGCTGGCTCAGGTCTCGGGACTGCTCCGCCTGGGGATGCTTTTATTTCGGCACAGGCTGCGGCCCGAGCAGGCCCTACACGCTGTCCTGACCATGTTGTTTGTCTTCATTTCCCCCAAAAACGTTCTGCCTGGGTTGATTAATGGTGCTCATTCCTTGGCCAACCCAGGGGTTTTGAGAGACGCCGGTATAGATTTCCTACGATTACCTCAAACTCTCCCTTGAAGCTACCAGGAACAAAAAGAACATACCTGCCTTTCTTCTATCTTTGGGACCATATCTTTATTTATTTTTTTTTTTTTTTTTTGTCCCATTTTGGGCCATAAAACGCAAGAATAGGAAAGATGTCCTTGGCCCAACCATACTTTCTCACCAGGTTCTCCCATTAGCTGAGTGTGGGGTGGGTGTAGGAGACTGGGATGCAGCCCCAAGCTGGCCCATGTTGGATAAGACTCCCTGTTAGTCCCAGCTGCATTACTCCCACCTTTTAACCATGTTCACACATAGAAAAGCCCTCTCGTAGCCCCTCTCGCCTCCCCTTCACCTTATAATGTGTTGCTCTTAAATATGTGAATGGTGAATGGGAACATGGGCCCCTTCCCGTTCTCCAATTCCCCATCCCACCCTGTGGGAAATGTAGTGAAGGCCACCTGTAAGCGGCCTGGGAGACCTTGGGAACCTGCCAGAAGCTAAAGGCCAAAGGGAAACGGCTTGTAGATGTGAGCCTGGATTGCAAACAGCTAGCATGCAGATCCCCTGTGGGCCCTGTTTTCCTCTGTGTTTCTTGTGTTGGGAGCGTCTGGGTGGCATCAATACAATAGCACCAACTGGCCAACCGGATGGGACTCAGTGGTTCAGCTTCAGCGGTGGTTCCCTGGTCGGACGCCTCTGGTGTATGCGTAAGTCCTAATAAGCCCGTGTCTTTCACAGCCAGTCCTCCGGGTTATTTCTTTAGGAAACCAAGAACAATACACTGAGGTTTTGCTGGGACCTCAGCACTTTGCATAACAATATGAAATCAAATATTGATGTAAAAACAGACCTGGGGAATGGTTAATGAAAAGAGCTCTGTCCCTGGACCTGGGACACCCTTGCTCTTATCCTGCCCTGCTACCTCCCAGCTGGTTAACCGGGAGCCAGCCACTGCCCCGCATTTCTAACCTATAAAGTGGGAATACTAGCAGGCATCCCGATGCTGCCATAAGAGGCTGTGAAGTGATATAATAAACTTGCAAGTGCTTTTTAGACTTTACATACTTGGGTCAGTGGTCAGCAAACTCGTTAGTCAACAGAGCCAAATATCAACAGTACAACGATTGAAATTTCTTTTGAGAGCCAAATTTTTTAAACTTAAACCTTCTAACGTCACTTCTTCAAAATAGACTCGCCCAGGCTGTGGTATTTTGTGGAAGAGCCACACTCAAGGGGCCAAAGAGCTTCATGTGGCTCTCGAGCAGCAGTCTGCCGATCACAGACTTAGGCAATACTGTTATTCTTGAGACAGTTCAATTCCACCCATATCGGCTTGATTGAATTGCTACATCGTTGCTACTGTTGAAAAACAGAAGGTGATGCCGAGATGGGTTTGGCTCAGTAGATAGAGCGTTGGCCTGTGGACTGAAAGATCCCGGGTTCGATTCTGGTCAAGGGCACATACCTTGTTGCGGGCACATCCCCATTGGGGGATATGCAAAAGGTAGCTGGTGGATGTATCTCTCTCATCGACGTTTCTAACTCTCTATCCCTCTCAATTCCTCTCTGTGTAAAATCAATAAAATATATTTTTTAAAAAGAAAAACAAAAACAAAAACAAAAGGTGAGATACAAGGCAGAAAAATGCATTGCCTTTTGAACTGAGATAACCATTTTTGCTGGTGCAAAGCCACCCAGGTAGCAAGCGCACTCAGGGGCCTCACAGCAGAATCAGAACCAGCCGTGTGTCACCAGGCAATGGAGAAAGGCATCCACAACGGCCTGACAACCTTCCGCGGAGTGCCAAGGCCCCCCCTGGAAGCAGACCTATTTCCCTTGTGTCCTGACAGTAGCATCACAGATCCTTGAGAAAGAAAACCCTATTGTATATGAAGAGAACACGCTGCATCTTGTTCCTTGGGACAGTGAGCCCTGAGCATAACATGCTGCATTCCAGAACCCCGTGGAAGAAGCGATTGTCTCTGGGTTTTAAGTATAGATTCTTCACTTGCCCTTAATTGCCTGAGTCAGCACGAGTGACTCTGAGGGAGTCGCGGAACACAGATAGAGCTCTTGCTGTTAAACAAGGTGTGACTATCAGGTAAAGAGGCTTTTGTTTTGTTCTGTTTTTAAACAGCCCTTCATGTATATATTCAAGTGAGTGCTGACTCTTTTCCAAACAAATATTGGGAAATATGGTATGGTTAGTATGGGTGCTCATAGGGCAGGGGCAGTGGCGTATTTACTGCTAAAGTTCTCCTGGAACACCTGAGCTGTGGGATCCTCACCGCCAGAGGGGAGCTCAGGTAGCATTTGGGACCATGGTAACACGGTGGAAAATACACATTAAGTGACCCTACCCCTCAGCGAGAGAGTTTTACCCCACAACAGATAGATAGATAGATAGATAGATAGATAGATAGATAGATAGATAGATGCTTTTTCTGGAGGAAAAGATCCATCTCTTCTCTACCTTCCTTTATTCCATAAAAAATCTAGTTGAATGCCTGGTACACAAAAGATGTCTAATAAATATGTGTTGGATATTTGTCCTACCCTATCACAATACTTATATTCATTCTTCAGAAAATAAAATGTATAATCCATATTTTTTATTTAAATATGTCTTTTGAGCCTATTTTCTTTAATATTGATTTTTATTGATTTCAGAGAGGGAGAGAGAAATAGAAACATCAAGGATGAGAAAGGGTCTTTGATAGGCTGCCTCCTGCATGCCCCCTACTGGGGACCGAATCTGCTACCCAGGCATGTGCCCTGACTGGGAATCGAACCATGCCTTCCTGGTTCATAGGTAATTAATTGCTCAACCACTGAGCCACGCCAGCAGGGCAGAGCCTAATTTTTAAATCTTTCCTTCCCAGACACTGTTTCTCCTACTTATTTGTATGGCTAATAGCCAATAAAGGATCATTCAACAAACATTTATTGAGAAATGACTAAATGTCAAACACTGGCGGGGAATCTCCTGGATTTTTCTTAGGTTACACACAGAAAGAACCTCAGGGCCACATATGTTGAGCAGCCTCCCACGGAACACAGACTCTCTCATATAACCTCAGGAAAGAAATGGAGTTATAATAAGGACCCCTAGAACTGAAATTTGGTCATAGTCTCCCAGTTTTTTTCTCTCAGTGGTGCTTGTGTTTACCTTGCTCCATTCTCCTTCTCTTTCCTCTATAACCAGACTTCTCTGCTTACCCATCACTTAGTTGTTGCATGGTGGTACATTAGTCAGGAAAAGCTAGCTATGCTTCAGTAACAAACAAGCCCCACATGTCAGTGATCTGAAATAGCAAAGGTTTATAGCTCACTCTTGCTACATGTTCACCAAGGCTTAGCTGAGGGGACAGGGAATGTTCTGCTGGTTAAAACCACTTGGGAACCCAGAATGACAGAGCAGCAGTAATCTTAAAAATGAACATGGTGAGGTATATGCTAACTCTTTAAGTGTCCACCATAAGTCACTTCTGCTCACATTTCCTTGACCAAAACAAATCGAATGACCATAACTAACTTAATTGGGTGAGGGTATGTGTAAATCATAGAGATATGCAATCCTGTCAAGACCCAGCTTAGGCAGAAAGCCTAAATACTTTTAGTAGCCTTAACCATTCTCATACAGGCATCTCCAGCTCAAGAAACTGCAAAACCTTTCTGTTTCAGCAACCTCAGTGAATGATTCATACTTTCCACATTCTTTATTTCAAGCTGCAGTTCGAGAGTGTCCCGGTCCATCTTTGCCTGACAGGCCACACACTCACTAGCTGTCAGGTTAGCAGCTGGATCTGTCCTGGAGTCATGGCCAGTCAGCTGAGGAACAGGGATATATACCATAGCACGTGGCTGTCCAGCCCACCTCTCTTGATCCTATCTGGGGACTGAGACTGTTGTTTAAGCCATGCTTTGCTTGTCCTAGCCCTTGGTGTTAGGAAGGTCATGAGTGGTGCAGTTCTTGAAGCTGGGTTGGGTCTGGCTGGCTGTCAGGCTATTTATGGGGCAGAATCTCAACAGTGGTGAAATGGAAATGGTTGAGTCCAAGGACCTGCTGTGTTAACCCATTAGCCTAGGGATCGATGATGGTATACCACGGGATTTTACATTTTGGCTCTGTGCAACTTTATATCCACAGTTGGACGCCATAACTCTAAACATCGCCCTCGGTGAGAGGGGCAGGGAAGAGAATCTCACAATAAGACCTGAACGTCTGAACCCAGAATTCAAGCCCCTTCACCAAATGCCCCCTATATACCTCTCCAGCCTCATATCTCAGTTCACCCCCAAATAAACCTACTGCCCAACCACTGTCAAACATTCCCTTTTCTTTCCTTGGCTTGTACAATACCTCCTCTCTAACAAACTACTACCCTTACTCTAAAATCAGTTTTAAAACCACTACAAACAAAACAAAACAAAACAAAACAAAAAACACCGCTTTTCAGAGAAGTCTTTTTCTGTCTGCTCTGACTGGTCATTTCGATTTCTTCCTTCTCTGAATTCCTATACCCCTACTCATGAGGGACCCCTGGAGGGCATGGGTATGACTTATTCATTCAAGGATCCCAGAGCCTAGTGCCTGCCTGTGGAACAGGGATATATAATATACTGTGGTGGTATGTTCGTCAGTGCTCACCGATGGTGTGTTTGATGAATTGTCTGCAATGCCTGTTCATTTAAGGAAACTTTAACCCGTTCCTCTGCTATGTTAGACACAGTGAATGAAAGTCAATAATATATGGTCCCTCCAAGAGTTTCTCTAGTTCAGTTGTCTTATTTTATAGATGAGAAAACTGAAACCCAGAGAGGAGAAATGACTGGCCCTCTGCCACCCAAGCAGCCAGAATGTACTGAGCACTTTGCTATGTGCTAGACTAAGTGCTTTTCATTCTTTTACACATATTTTTTAATTGATTTCAGAGAGAGGAGAGATGAGAGAGAATCATTGATCGGCTGCCTCCTGCACGCCCCCTATTGGGGATTGAGCCTGCAACCGGAGCATGTGCCCTTGACTGGAATCGAACCCGGGACCTTTCAGTCTTCAGGCCCATGCTCTCACTAGCCACTGAGTCAAACCAGTTAGGGCTCTTTTCATTCTTTATTTCATTTTCAAACTTGTAACAACCCTAAAAGGGAAGAATTTTTACACCTACTTCCAGAAGAGAAAACGGAGGCTTAAAAAGGTTGTAACATGGCTAATGCAAGGAGGAGGCTAGGCCAGGTTTGGATCGCAGAGTCTAACTCCTGAGTCCCTAGTCTTACCTCCTGTGCTGAGCTCCGTGCTGGGGACCCAGCTCCCTGTGATCCACGCACCTGTATATTGCCGAGAGGCCTTGAACTTTGTCAGTGCTGCTGTGGCCGGGTTGACATATGGCGATTAAAAGGTGCTGGTGAGAGTCTGTGCCGTGCAGCCCGTAGGCACAGGGATCCGCTGTTCTGACCGTTAGGTCAGGGTATGTTTTCCCTCCTGGGCAGTTGGGTTAGTGGAGGAAACCTGATAAAATCCTGGAGAGGAACTTGATCTTTCTCTGAAGGACTTACAAGTTGTTTGGCCTGCCTAATCTGCTCAGATACCGTCCGGGGAATATTCTGTGTCCGTGTAGCACAGGCTGTGAATTATTCTATGGGAACTGTTAATGAGACCCTCGCCAACTCCGCCTCAGCCAGGCTCAGGCAGGGCTTTGGGGCAGCCCCCTTCCTTTCCCTCCCACCAAAAGCTCAGGAAAGAGCAGGCTTTCCCCATTGGGAGCTGGGGGCAGTGAGAGATGTCGGAAATCCTGCTGCCTCCACGCGGAGCTCACTGTACAGAGCTGGGCCTCAGAGCTGTGGCTGTGGATGCAATGACTTAGCTGGGTTAGCATTTATCCCACGTCTTGGCCACCTGGTGCCTGAGCGTCTAACATGGCAAGGGGCTGAATCCCTAAAACCACTGCAGAAAAAAAAATTATATATATATATATATATATATATATATATATATATATATAGAGAGAGAGAGAGAGAGAGAGAGAGAGAGAGAGAGAGAGAGAGAGAGAGAGAGAGAGAGAGTTCGCTCTGCAGGCACCTTGGAGATCCTTTGGATTTAAAGATGGGGAAACTGAGACTCGGAGGCTAATGCCTCCAGGTCACACAGCTGCAGGTGATAGAGACCCAAGTTCCTGAGTCTAAACTCCATGTTCTTTCATCTTCAGCTCCCACCCCCTTCCTTCCCTTTGCTGAAGCCAGGCACTGACACAGGGAGAACTAAGCCAAATGGGTCCTGGGCCCCTAAAGTGCTTGGCTAGCCCTCTCTGAGGGGAAGGGCGCGCAGAAGACAGATTCCGGGGCATTCTGACCCACCCCAGCTGAGAGTCTCCTGAGCGGCCAGGGTCTTGCTCTCAACTCGCTTTCTCTGCTCCAGGTTCGTTTCCCCGAGAAAGTGAGCGCCCGGGAGGACACCGGTCAAGCTGAGAGAGCTTGGGAGTGCAGGGCGCTCAGGCCTGGGTCGGCGGTTGCTGGGGACCCCCTGGGGCAGGGGGAAGAGACTGATGCTGAGCGCGCCGGGGTGCAGCGGCTGGGCGATGCACACCTGTCACCCGTCCTGCCCTCCGGGCTGCTGTGACTCTGGCGGGCGGCTGCGCTGGGGACCCTAATGGTGGGGCGCCGGCTCCCAGAGGAAGGGGCGCAGAGGGCGGAGGTGAGCGCCCCATCTCCGGCTCGGCCCCAGCGGAACCCCGACGCCCTCTCCCCGGGGTGCAGGCTTGGACACGGGGCGGCCGCCCGGGCGGCGCGGGGCCCCATATATAGTCATATCCACCGGCAGGCGGAGGCGGCGGGCGGCGGCGAATGGGCGCCGGCCCCGCGGGAGGAGCGGAGCGGGGCGGGCGCGGGGGGCGGAGGGAGGAGAGCCGAGCGGGGGCAGGAGGGAGCAGCTTTTCCAAAAAAGTATTGGCTGTCCGGAGGAATGCGGTCGTCCCCTCGGGAAAGTACATATCTGGAGGGAGCCGGCGGCCTCGCTCGCACTCCGGCTCGGCCGCCCCTCCGCGCTCGCCCCGCCGCTCCCGCCGCTCCCGCCGCCGCCGCCGCCCCCGGCCCCGCGCCGCCGCCGCCATGGACGCCATCAAGAAGAAGATGCAGATGCTGAAGCTCGACAAGGAGAACGCCTTGGACCGAGCAGAGCAGGCGGAGGCCGACAAGAAGGCGGCGGAGGACCGGAGCAAGCAGGTCTGCACCTCCTGCCCGCCCCGAGCGCGCCCGCCCGGGGTCCCGGAGCCCCTGGCCCCGGCCCGACACCCCCTCCCGGCCCCTCACCCCGAGGACCGGGGAGCCACCCCGTCCCTTCCCCCGGACGGCCGGGGCGCGCTCCTGAGAGGGGCGAGAGGCGAAGAGCGGGACTCGGGCTCCTTCTAACTTTCCATTCTCCGTTCTGAGGGGTTCCCTCTGTGGCTCTCGGAGCCCCCGGAGCCCCGCCAAGCCCTGGAGGCGCTCGGTTCTCTGAGTCGGGAGTCAGGTTTGGATCCGTGGGGGCAAGAAGGGGTGGAGCGCGGGCTTGAAGGGACCCGGGTTCAGCAAGTGTTAGAAGTTCTTCTGGGCATTTGGGAATAAACCCTTCACCTGGGACAGAACTGGGGCGGGGAGGGGGGGGGGTGGTGGAGTCATGGAGTTTATCCCTAAGAGCAAAGGTGGCACAGAGAGAATAGGACCCCAAGGCCAGGAGGATGGGGCTTCTCTGCACCCCGATCTGTGGGCTTGAGCCCGCGGGGCCAGGGCGGGAGTCTCGCCCTCTGGGGGAGGTGGGGTGTGGGTGAACCACGGTTCGCCTCTGGCTCCAGCGAGAGGAGGGGACCTGGGGACCCTGGAACCTAAACCCGGCGGCGCCCCGAGCCCGAGGGGCCCCAGCCAACCCGGCGCCCGTGTGTTGTGTGTGTGTGTGTGTGTGTGTGTGTGTCTAACACCCGGTCCGTGCCGGCCGCCCGCGCCCGCCGCTGCCCCGCAGCTGGAGGAGGACATCGCGGCCAAGGAGAAGCTGCTGCGGGCGTCGGAGGACGAGCGGGACCGGGTGCTGGAGGACCTGCACAAGGCGGAGGACAGCCTCCTGGCCGCCGACGAGACCGCCGCCAAGGTACTGGGGCGCGCGGCTCGGCGCACGAATGGCTAACTGTCTCTCTCTCTCTCTCTCCTTCCCTCCCTCCCTGTCTCTCCCTCTCTCTGTCCCACTGTCCCTGTCCTTCTGGTTCTGTGCACCCACACCCTCCTCCCCCTGCGGGATCACGCTGCCTGCCGCACCCCCCCACTCCCCGTCCCCCACGGCCAACTCCCAGCTGGAAGATGAGCTGGTGTCGCTACAAAAGAAGCTCAAGGGCACCGAAGATGAGCTGGACAAGTACTCCGAGGCTCTCAAAGATGCCCAGGAGAAGCTGGAGCTGGCGGAGAAGAAGGCCACCGATGTAAGTGCTTGCACACACTGCCTCCCTCACCTCCTGCCCGCCTGCTCGGGCCGCTCTGGAGACCCCAGGGCCCCAGAGAGACACCTGCACACAGCCCTGCCCTGGCCCGGAGCGCTGGATGCTGCCGCAGACCGCTACTGCACACGTTCTTCATATTTCATCCATTCCTCTCTCTTTTTCTCCTTCTGCGACCCCACTCCTGGGGGGGGGGGGGTGAGGAGCTGGGAGTTCACAGCAGCTGAAATTGGATGCTGGGAGGTGAAAATTGCCTCCCTGGTACCAGAAAAACTTTTAAGGTGTCCTCCTTACCAAGGTTTGTGCAAACGGAATGCCTAATTTCTCTCTTCCCTTTTGCCATCTCTGATGGGTGGGGAGACCTGGTGTCAGTGATTGTGTCTAGTCAGGGGACAGAGGCCTGTGCTCTAGATTAAAGGAATAGTTTGGGGCTACTTGTGCACAGAAGGCTGAGCTTGATGGTGGGGCACAGAGACTTCTGAGGCCTCCTTTCTTCGCAGGGAAGCCTTCATTCAGCCCTTAAGATCTGCCCGGGAAGATGATACTTGCTTGGGTCCACAGGCTGAGGGCACTAGATCCAAAAAGTAAGCTGGGGGTTATATATAGCTCAGTGCTTTATATGGTATAGTGAGCGAGCTGCCCCCTGCCCCTCCTGCTCACTCCACCCCCACCTGTCAGCCCTCTGACAACCACCACATAGTTTCAGGGGTGATGCAAACAGGCAGAAGCTCTATCAGCACTCTGCTCACTGCCCTCGGGAGGGATCTTTCCAGCCGAAGAGCTTGCCTCTTCTGCTACGTCAGTCAAGCCAAGCATTAGATTTCCAAAGGACTTCTTTTCACACCGTTGGATTCCGTTCTAGAAGCTAATTAAGCCTGGAGGCCCAATTAGGAAAGAATTCCTTGGGAACAATTCCAAGGATGTATGAGTACCAGGAAAGGCTATGCCCAGAAGTTATTCTACCCAGTGCAACTGGCAGAATATTTTGTCTGAGAGTAAAATGCAAGTTGCTGGAGGGTCTTGGGTCTTGAAATCAGGAAAGGCTTTTCGTGGTATGAAAGGCTTGAAATCTAATCTCCAAGTGTGTTTGTCCATGAGAAATCCAGACTTGGGACATTCAGAATCTGCCACAAAAAAAAAAATCTTTTTTTTCCAGTGAAAATCAAGGTTCCTGGGAAGGTGGGGGGGATTCAAGAAAGCACTGATTGAGCTAAAATATTTAAGTTACAAACTACCTGGCTTTAGAAAAAAGAGCCAAGGAACACATAACTCTGCCCACATTGAATAATGTAGATCAGATGTGTGCTCTCTATAAGGCTAAATGGAGGAGGTCTGTCTCCCCCAAATTCTCCAGCAGGACGTTTATTTAGCTTTTCAAAGGAGCCGCTGATAGATCAAGGAGAGATATTCCTTATAAGGTAAAGAATGCAGAGAATTTGAAAGTAGTCCAGTAAGTCAAAGAGAAGTGGAAAAAAAAAAAAAAGATACTCTAGTTCTTAAGGAGAAATAGATAATTATTGTGACTATGTAGAGCTATAGGTCTTTATTGAGGTTTGTTTAAGGGATCCTAGGAATGAGGTGGGCAGAAGTGGAAAAGAGGACATTTAAAGCCAGCTGGGGGGAAGAGGCGGGGCCAGCACTGGAGGGGCGGTTTTGGAACTCTGGATTCTTTTTTCTTTTTTTTTCCCCAACTGGAAAACTGTCCCTAATATGGTACACATTTTATTTATTTTTTTGTCAGTATATTTTGATCACCTTCCCCTTTAAGACATTTTAGGTTGTTGGGAACCTGTAGGGATGTGGAAGAAGTTTGTGGGGGGAAATGCTATATTTAGAGTGATTCCTAACTAGTAAAAAAAAATAATAATAATAATAATAATTGACTTGAGCAGGACAAGAGAGTTGTCACTAGAGAAAGGGGAGGTGGGCGAGAGGTCAGCTTCCTGAGGTAGTATTATTATATTACATCTGTGATAAGGACATTTCCCTGTCATTGTCTTGTACGTACATAGTTAAGAACTGTGGAACAGTCTTGCATTTTTTCTACTATTGCTAAAAACATTTTTTTTTTCTAATTTAACAACATACTTTACACATCCTATTCCAGAACTGGGCTCTTCCTAACTTAAAAGGTGGTCATTCCGGAGGCAGCATTCCCGATGGTTTTGGTTTGAATATTGTGTTGCCGTCCCACCTAAGTGAGGCTGAAGGGGATCTAGGGCTCCTTTTCCTCTCTGGCCCCCAACCTCGACCCCAATAACTGTATATACCTGAGATTTGCAAGTATGTGGGTCTTTATTCCCTGTCAGTCTTTGCTTTCTAAATCAGTGATTCTCAGCGTTCTCTAAACAGAATTGCCTAGGCCTTAGGGAGGTTTTAAAACCCCAAATCCAGGCTATACCCCAGGCCAATTAAATCAGAATTTCTGGGAGTGGAACCCCGGCATTAGTTTTGTTTTTTTTTAATACCCAGATGACTCCAATGTGCAACCAAGGCTGAGAACTGCCCTTACACTCTTGTATCATGACATCAGCCTGAACGGGAACTTACCTGAAACTGACTTCCTGAGGTGTTTGAAAAGCAGGACAATCAGTCACTTGTTGGCTGCTTACGGCAGTTACCCTGGCTCCTGGCTCCTGGCTCCCGGCTCCCGGAGGCTCTCAGCCATTCCCTCGCCCACCCTCAAAGCTGGAGCCCCAAAGTCTGCACTCCTTTAGGCATGGAGACCTAGCCTCCTGCCTGGCCAGATGAGCTGTGTGAAACAGAGCGAGAGGCTCCCCCTACAGGCTGTGAGGGCCCTTGCAGGGGTGGGGGAGATCTCACAGAGGCTGAGTCCATAGAAAACGACTCAAGACAGCTAAGGAGGTTTGTGAGGGCTATGGAGGAGGAGAGGGATGTCAAGTCTGTTTTCTTTTTCTTCATTATTCCCATTCTTAAACATATCAGGAACTGACTAGAAAGGCCTCCTTTGAGAAAGGTGAGGATTGAAAGCTGTGAGATTTAGCAGGCCTTTAAAAACACAGCCCAAGGGGCACATTGGCAGAGGGCAGTTCCCAGAGATACTGTCCACAGTGATTTTCACACAGCTCTTGCTAGAGGCTTGTTAGGGTTCGGCAGTCTTCCTTGGTGTGCCTTTTAAAGGCAGCCAGTCCAGCCCAGAACTGGTCAGATGCCAGATCTCAGAGGCTAATTTAAAACCAGTGGCAAAAGGAACCCTTTGAGAGGATTGTTTTTAGAGACAGGAAAGTGAGCTGCAGAGGGACTGGGGTAAACAGCTGGTTATGGGTCCCAGTCTAACCCCTAAAACAATGCCTGCCTATATATTAAGTAAAGCTATCGCCTGAGTTCTGAACTAATGTATGTACAAGATATTGTGCTAAGGGCTTTGCATTAATTGTCTCATAGCCCTGACATCAGCTCAATGAGGAAGTACTACTGTTAACCCCACTTTTATAGATGAAGCCCGGGAAAATCGAGTTTTTTGTCCCAGGTCACACAGAAAAGGAGAGAGCTAGGAATCAGATTCTAGAGACTGCATTTAACACAGGAGGTTTCCCATGAAACATGTTAGTGGTTTTCCCTTGGTGAGTTTTTGGAGAAGTAGGTATATTATGGTTTAAATCTTGTGTTCTGGGGTTCTTTACAAGGAGGAAGAGTCCCCTTGGAGTAAGGTGACCAGATCGTCCCGCTTTTGGCGAGACCGTCTCAATTTTTAACAATTTTTCCCGCTTCTTGGAAAGAATCGGGACTTTTTAAAAACGCCGCGAAACACATTGTTAAAAATCGGGACGTCTGGTCACCTTACCTTAGCGGCATCTTGAGGCCCCAAACCTTCTTTACAAGAGTCCCCTTAGGTATCTTGAGGCCCCAAACCCTTCGCTCAGCTCTCCCTCCCGGGCCTGGGAACTCGGGATGCGGAGCGGAGCGCTCTGGCCGCCAGCAGGCGGCACCATCGCCCTGAGCGGCCGGCCGGGCCCGTTGCCCGGGACTACGGGGAGCCACGGAGAGGCGCTGGGGATCCAAGCAAAACCCCTGGAGCGAGCGCTGGCCTCTCCCCTGCAGGGCCCCTCCAGCCCGCCAGGTGCTCCCGGCGCGCCCCCACGCCTGCCTCCCCGCCGCAGCGAGCATGCGCGGCGCCTCCCGCGGTTCGCAAAGTCCCGGGTCCGCGGCGCGCGCCCCGCCCCGCCCCGCCCCGCCCGCCCGCGCTTCGCCCGCGCTGCCCCGGAGACCGCGACTTCCGGGCTGGTCCGGGCCGCAGGGGGCGCCGCCGTCGCGCGGCGAGGCTGGGCGGGGTCCTCGGCCGGGCGTTCGGGAGCGCGGCAGCGGCCGGCCTCTCCCCCCACCGCAGCCCGCCCGCCGCCCCGCGCCATGGCGGGCAGCAGCTCGCTGGAGGCGGTGCGCAGGAAGATCCGCAGCCTGCAGGAGCAGGCGGACGCCGCCGAGGAGCGCGCGGGCAGCCTGCAGCGCGAGCTGGACTACGAGAGGAAGCTGAGGGAGACCGTAAGGGACCCACCCAGCACCCAGTCCCCCTCCCCTCCCAGCACCCAGTCCTCCCCAGCCCCGCAGGCGCCTCCTCGCGCGCCGCCGGGCCTCTGGAGCCCACCGGCCCCTTCCCCCGCGCCCCTGGGCGCACCGGGGCTGCGGGCGCCGGCTGGCTCTGCAGGGGCCCTGCGCGTGCCTCTCTGTCCTTCCCTTCCACGTCTCTGGTCTAAAGGAAAAGCTCTGAGGGGAAGCAGGAGTGGCGTGGAGAAGGTTCTGGGAGCAGCCCTTTCCCAGAAGGGGCTCCACAACTGGGGTGTTTGCGTTCTGTCCGGCTGTCTCCAGTCCCCCAGAATGTGCACTTTGTGCTGTAGACATTATTGACTCGAGGGTGGGGAGGAGAGAGAGATCCTTTCGGAAATCCCTTCCTTTGGAACGGGGCGTCTGCAGGTCCAGTAGGAGGCTCTGCCAAGCTCTGGGGCCCGGGGATGCTGAGCCCCACCATCCCCACGGACCCTTCGTTTTCTGGAAGCCCTTTCTCTGATGGTGGAGACATGGACGGCCCCCAGGTTCTGACTTGCTTCGTTTGCTGCCCGTGGAATGTCCCTTTCTTAACCATCGCTCCTTCCAAATGTGATTACACAGATAGATATTCCTTTGTTACGGAGGCTTGGAAGAAAGTTGGCTAAATGTGAACGATTCCTGGGTGTATCCTTGCCTGCTTCCCCTCCCCCATGTTGACTGGAATACCTTGTTTCCTTTCTGCTAAGGCAAGTGTATCCAGCAAACAGGAACAGGATTTCAGAGGTAGTTCAGGCATTTGCGACTTGTTGATTTTTTTTTTTTTTAATGTGTGTGTGCGCTTTAAATCAGGATATTCAAAACACCTTGGGGGTTTTATGACAAGTGGTAATATGGTGTCCAGCTGTGCTTAATTCTCAGCTGAGTACATTGTTATTGCTTAAGTATGCAGCTGGCTGCAGAAACTATTATGTATTTGCATAAAATACATAGAAGCAAACAGCTTCTCATAGGAAGGCCTAACTAGAGGAAATTTCAGATAAAATACAGACAGGAATCAAAATCAATAGGCAAGAAGTTTTCTTTAGAGGACAAGTCAGAAGTCTTTGAATTTGACTGGTTATAAAGTGATTCCAACTGCCTCTCTGACTGGCTAGCTGTCCTTGACCCATTAGAACTAATGCAATATGATGGATGAGAACAAAAACTCTGGATCCTGATTGAATCTTCACTACTTACTACCTATGAGACTTTGGGCAAATTAACTTCTCAGTCTCTCAGTTCTGAATATGGAGATAATATTCTGAAAATTACAGTGGTGATAGGCACAACAGAATAGAAGTTCTGTGTCAGCTGGTGTTAAAAGTGCACAGCTTATATGCCAGTTCCCTACCTATCAAAGGATCTTGGAAATAAAATGATCATCTTTTCCTAAAATGTATATTTTCATTGATTTCAGACAGGAAGGGAGATGGGGGGATAGGAAACATCAATGATGAGAGAGAATCGTTGATCAGCAGCTTCCTGCATGCTGGGCTTGAGCCTGCAACCCAGGCTTGTGCTCTGACTGGGAATTGAACCCTGACCGTTTGGGTCATTAGTCAGCACCCAACCACTGAGCAACACTGGCCAGACCAGCATATCTTAAAACAGTGGTCTCGAACCTTTTGGACCTCACAGACCACCAGTGGTCCAGGGACCAGCGATCGGCGGCCGCTGTCTTAAAACACTCCATTTAAATGCTTTTAATCAATTTGTTTTTCTTTTTGGAACGTGGAGAGCATACCTGGGCAGCTTGGAAAGAATGATTGGTGGGCTGATGTGGTGTTAATGGTGAAGCCAGTAGAAATCCCCTCACCCTGCTAAGAAAGGGACCATGCGGTCCTGTACAGGAGAGCCTTTTACTGACTCCTGGCCGAGTGATTGATATAAGACACAGAAGATAAATTGTAGGAAGGGCATGTTGTTACTCTTATGTCACCTTTTCTTTCGTGCTTTTTATAAGTGACCTTCCAGTGCCGGTTGTCTAAAGGTAATGCTTCCATCCTTTTCAAAGCTTTATGTTAAAAGTAGTTTTAAAAGCTTTAATTTTTTTTAAGTAATTTTTAACCCTTTGCACTCCGCTGTCCCCTCTCAGGGGACATCGGAATTCTAGCATATCACTCGGATGTCCCCTCTCAGGGGGGACATTGCAGTTAATTCGTGATTACGAGGAATTGAGTTAATTCAACGCACGTGTCCGCCGCAAAGTAGCGTGGAGTAGCTGGTAGCCAATGTCCAGAATGGTTCGGAGTGCAAAGGGTTAAAAACAGCCTTGGTATCTGGGTGATTGGACACAGAACGTTTTAAGACCGGCAACTTGAGGACTGGTTCAGGCCATTGAGAGAATTTCTGATTGAGAGTTGTTCTTCGCTTCTGAAACTGGAACTTCAAGATGGCCTAATGCAAGGTGGTTTCTTGTTAGTTGTCAGACACAACTGTGAGTTCGACTAGTAGTCTGCAGTTTACCTTGGCAGTGAAGTTAGGTTAAGGACAAAGCCAGAAGCCACTGCAAAAAAATAAATAAATAAATATTTGAAAAGTTGGCCCAAATCCAGACTCTCAACAGTTCAGAGAGGTTGTCGTTAATTGGCCCTATTATACTAGCACTTATCTTGGAAAAAATCAGCGGTTCCTTATTTCCTACTGTTTGCTTTTCCAAGGTGTGGAGGGCCTTTCAAATGGTTGGCATGAGGCTGCTTGGTTGGATGTAAGGGTGGACTTTAGGTGTTGTTACTCAAGAGGGTTGGTTTGTTTTTTTGTGGGGGATTTTTGTTTGTGTTTATGTCATTGTCAAAGGAAAAAATAGCCAGTCCTCCTCCTTTCTGGATAGTACCCAGCGAACAAGGAAACTTAAAATTGCAACTTGGAGATTATTAGTTTGTAACTTTATTAAATCATGGAAATAACCAGTTCACAATATTTCCAGCCCTTTCCCTGTAGAGTTGGCAAATATTTCTGAGGCCAAGACACTGAGGGTGTATTTTGTGCTCACATTGGCACCCCCAGGGAGGCAGTAGCTGGAATGTATACTCTCAATTTCTGCTTTCATACGTAGGCAAGGCACAGGCCCGACAATGCCCTGTTCACGGCCGTCCTCCCTCATTATACAAACATGCCTCATAAATTACAGGCCTTGGCACAGATAGAGGAGGTTGTGTTTATCTATTATCCATGGGAGTGCCCCTTCATGTCATCAGTGTTTTTCCCCCTTTCCTTACCATATAAGGGCAGAAGTTTAACTTGGCTGGAGTCGCTTGGTCTTACACAGCAAGTTGGGTGAAACCTTCTCTGTAAAACTACAGTTTGCATGAAGTAAAAGGGCCTGACCTTCGGTCATTGCTTGCTCCACTCGGGTTCAGGCAGGACTTTGGAAATATATTCCAGAGGATTCATTGTTAGGGTATTATAATAGTCTCCTATAGTTATTTAAGTAACAATTGCTGTTATTTTTAATTAGTTTAAGTTGTGTTGACTAAAACATCTGGATGCCCTAAAAAAAATATGGGCCTGGTAAAAGTTTTCTTTCAAATCTGATGTTGGAGTAATATTTTGCTATAGTGTGGCAGGCCCTTCAGTTCTGTGTACTATGTAGTATAATACCTTGTTGGGATGGAGGCGGGGGGGAGGGGGGGGGGCTGCTATGTTTTCTGTTTAGGTCGCTGATACCGTATAGGTCGCTGATACCGTATAGGTCGCTGATACCTTGGGAGGGGAGCACCAGGGAGGAGATAGGGCTGACCTTGCAACTAACTCGGAGGCACTTCACAAGGGTAGAGCTCCTCAAGGTTGTTCGACAGCAGATCTGCAGGAAGACAATCGGTCTCCTTTGCTACTGGAGCAGTCTCTCTTCCGAGTAGCTCATTACATGTGGGGATACAATAGCACTTTTGAAATAAAAGAAACCAGCATCCCAAACCGAAAGACTCCGCCAGCGGCATCAACACACAGGCCGTTGTTAGGAGCAGCTCACCCAGCACGCCAAGAGTGATTTCCATGCCTGGAAATAATTTGCATCTTGGGTCTTGACCCTTCCCAAAAGCCTTGTTATTTGTATCCGCTTTTTAAATGACCGGCGGCTGGCCATGTAGCTGTAGGCTTGTACTGGCAGAGTAAGTTTAGGTAGACTGCCCAGGTGCTGGGAAAGAGAGGAACCTTAGAAAGTGTCTAGCTCCGGATTTAGAAAATACAAACGGGAAATAAAAGCTAGGGGGCCTTTTGAACACAGAACGTAATTCTCCCCTCCCTCATAATAAAAAATGGGGGGGGGGGGGCAGTAAAGAGGTGAATTCTAGGGAAGCAAACAAGATTGTGATCAGACCAGCACGGTAGGGCCTGAGAACCAGTGGGAGTCTAGGTTTTCCCCAGGGCAAGTTTACTCAGAGGCAGGTGTACCCCCAGACACCGCTCTCGGGTCCAGGCTGTAAGCTGGGTACCTCGGTCCTGCTCTCAAACCTGTGGGGCAGCAGACAGGGGCTTCTGGGGTTGAGAGCAAGTGCTCAGTGTTTGAATGTCAGCCGTTACCTGTTAGCGTTACTGGAGGGGGTTTTCAGTTTTTATACTGCAGCTTATTTCAAAAAGGATTGAGAGGACTTGTTTAGTGGGTGGTGTTGAATACAGTAACCGTCCTCCTAATCCTGGTTAGTCTCTGTCACTCTCGGCCACTGGGCTGGGGAGTTGGGGTGGGCGTGGCTGTAGAGACCCTCCCCCTCTGGCTTAGGAAGAGGGAGGGAAGACTCCAGGGGCGAGAACCACCAGTTCCCGGGCTTCCGTGCGCTGTCCCAGGGGCCATGAGGAGAAGCCACAGAGCAGCGCACAGGAATCAGACACCTGGGATGTTAGTCCTGTCTCCCCCTGATGGCGGTGGGCCTGAGCACACTTCAGCATTCTGGGTAAGAGGTCCCACCCTCTTCCCATTTTCCTGTGAAGGGAGGGCTGGAGCAGGGGTTCCCATGGAACTGGCCAGCGTCTTGTAGGTGGTGGGGCGGAGAGGGTGGAGGAGTGGAGCAGGTTGCTTGTTTACAGTACACATTCTTGCCCTCCCCTCTGACCTGAATCAGAATCTCTAGGGATGTGGGCCGGGAATTTATATTTTTAATACACATCTCCATGTGGACGCTGACCCTCGGCCGAGTGTGGGAACTGCTAGATGACTAGCTAGCCCTCCCAGCTAAACAATCGCAGCCTCTGTTTTGCAGACCACCCGGAGGTCGGCACTCTGTGTGCACCAGTCCTGGCTCCTGGAACATATTCCCATTCCCAGGCATTGCCTTTGAGCCCTCTAAGAGGTCCTGTTGGCTGGTATTCCATAGGATACAACCCGTCACGTCAGGTGGAAGGTCCTACAAAATACTCCTGGCGAAAAGGAGTCAGGGACGTTTAGAAAACGGTGTCCAGAGCTAAAGGAAAGAAAGGTTGTGTGTGTTGTGAGAGGTAAGGAGGGGGTAGTAGAATAAGAGGAAAGAGGGACCTCTCAGGAGAGAGCTTGTGTGCAGAGGGGTGCTGTCTCTTACACACACCCCGATGCCCCAGCGGTGTGGGAAGCTGCCCTGGACTGGCCTGTCCCACACACAGAAGTTTGTGTCCCCAGATCCTAAACAGCCTCCTTCCTGTGAGGACAAAGTCCTGAGGGCTGGGGCGCAGATTGAACGCGAAGCAGGGAACTTGGTGAGGTGGCTACAAAAGGCAAACAAACAACAACAAAAATCATTTTTAAAATGTTCTTGACATTTATCTGGCCACACCACCTGTAACGAGGATACCTGCCTTTATATTAAAAATAGGGAAAGGAAGGGGGATACTTTGGAGTATATGATCTGTTCACTCTACTGAGGTTTTTTGTTTGATTGATTTTGCTCTTCACTTTGTTTTCCACTTTGAGAGTTGCTTACTTGTTTCCCCCGTTCATAAAAGAATTGAATTTTACTGGGCCTGGAAAATATAGAAAATGAAGAAAGCAGACCTGACCCAAAACTATACCCTTAGTGTCTACTTCTCCCTTTTTTTAATAATAGGGCCGAAGACTTAAACAAGACAGTTCCTTATATGTAAGGAATGTGTTACCCCTATCTCCCTTACCCCTCCTCCAAAAAAACCAACAGCCCCTGCAGGCAGACTTGGTGGGGCCCATTCCTCACTGCACACCTACAGTCTTCTTCTGTGGCCCAGCACAGTTGTAAACCATCCTCCTCAGATTCATTTCCTGTTTCCCACTGCTCCCTGCCTCCTCCAGCCAGTTTTTACTACATAGTTAATTTTTTACAAGATGAAAGTATATTTGAATGTTTTTATCGAGTCCTTCACCAAATGCCCTAATCACTTATCTTTCCCAGACAAAACTTGGCACAGTTGAGCAAAGAGCTGAATGTTCTTGTACTCCTTTGATTCAAGGCCATAACCACAGCCTCCTCCTAACTGTGTGTGCATTTCGGACTGTGTATGTCATGTGTTCATGAGCTAAGAAAGTTGCTTTTGTTTAAATTATCTTGGTCATACTCATTTTACTCAATGGACATTTGCTGAGCTCATACTCTGCAGAGAGAATCATGATTCCCTGTCCATAAGAAGCTAACAGCTGAGTAAAGAAGACTGGAATGTAGACAGGGAACTAGAATAGGTCCGTAAGTGTGTGTTGTAATTTTTAGAAAACGTTCCATGTATCTTGAAAACCCCATCACCCCATGATAAGCAGACATTCAAAATGGGTGAGGATGAAGAAATAGTACTTGATTAATAAATCCCATATCTCACTTGCATAATATTTATCTTTTGTGTTAATTCTCACCCAAGAACATTTTTTCCCATTGATTTTTAGAGAGCATGAAAGGGAGGGAGTAACATTGATGTGAGAGACACACGTTGATTGGTTGTCCCTACTGGGGCCAGGGATCAAATCTGCAACCCAGGTATGTGCCCTTGACTGAGAATCAAACCCAGGACTCTTCAGAGTACAGGCCAAATGTTCTAACCACTGAGAAATATTGGCCGGGGCTGTTTACACGCATAGTATTTAAACAGCTGCCAATACAAGTGTATGTAATGGACCATCATCAGTCTCCACAAGTGTTCTGAGGCTTTCACCAGTAGGTGATCATTGAATCCCCCAGAAAGAAACATCTTATTTCAGAGACAGATACAAGTAAAAACAGTATCTACTGCTTTTGACCTAAGGAATTTGAAATATTTCTTGTGGCAACCTTGACTTCTAAGAAATTCCAGGAGGTTGGGAATGGCTGAGGAGAGGTCATTGTCGGGGGAGGTGGGGGGGAAGCAACATGTAATACTTTAAACAAAGAATTCAAATTTTAAGGTGGGAGAGAGGGAAAGAGGGAGGAGAAGGAAGGGAGGAAGGGAAATTCTAGTAGGCTTATGTCGGAAACACTTGGGAAATTTGTCTTGGCCCCATTCCAGTGGCTAGTTACTCTGAAGGGATTTCCGAAAAGGGGCTTGGAGGAGGGTGCTGGATTTAGTAGTGTCTGTGTGGTAGGTATTTTAGAGCCTTTAACAGTCAGGGAAAGCCAGTGTGTGGAAATCTATGGAAGGAAGGAGCCAAGTGAGAAAGCATTTGCTAATGGTCCGTCTTCCCAATGAGAATGGAGTATATGGATGTGTATATACACAAACATGGACATTCCATATGTACATCAATGTAGGAACTTATCCAGGAGCTCCCAAGTGCACTTAGGAGTCGCTCACCACAAGGCCCTGGCTTCCTATCTGAGATCAGCATTTCAGTCTCAGCCACTTCCTGAAAGCAGTACCCTCACTTCCCCCAACTCTGAACGCCTTTTACTCTCTCTGCCTAGGCCGAAGCCGATGTTGCTTCTCTGAACAGACGCATCCAGCTGGTTGAGGAAGAGTTGGATCGAGCCCAAGAGCGTCTGGCAACAGCCTTGCAGAAACTGGAGGAGGCTGAGAAGGCAGCAGATGAGAGTGAGAGGTGAGGACGTCTCACCCAGCCCGGTTTTTAGCATTGGCCTTTGCTCCTGGTGGGCCAGGAGGGCTCCTCTGATCTTGGGGCTTAAGGATTTTGCAGTCTCTTGGTGGGATAATTTCCTCTTTTGATCCCAGGTGTGACTTGGTTGGTTTTGTTCATTTAACATTAGTGGTGAATTTGTTGGTTTTGTTTATTTAACATGGGTGCTTTCAGGTAAAGCACAGAGCGGCTTTCAACCCCAAGGTTACAAAGAAGAAAAAGACCCTCTTCCTGCCCTCATAGAGCTCACCATCCAACAAAGGAGATGACGTGTAAACAAGAAATTCTAGGGATGCTTAATGGTTCTTTCATTTCTGCTGGCCCCGGAGCAATGAGGCATTTTTAAAAAGATGACTGTTTTAGGCTTAAGTAAAAATGAGCTGTCAGTTGTCGGATAGTCCAACAAACAGAGGAAACACAGATAAAGCAGAAATATGTTTTGCAAAAGCAAATTGCTTTGGACTTAGCAATGCTAGTAAGACACCTACACATGTAAATACAACCAGATATTGTTTATTCTTCTTCTTCTTTTTTTTTTTTTTTCTTGCCCTGATTGGGAATCGAACCGATAACCTCCTAGTTCATAGCTCGACTCTCAACCACTGAACCATACCAGCCGGGCTACTTGTTTCTTCTGAGCCTGCTTGCTCCCACTGTAACCTGGCTCTACCCGACTTACGGCTCCAAGATCTACTAGCTTTGTGGTAGGAAAGGAAGACCGTGGCCACGTAGACCAGCAACGCCGTGTGTTTTGGAAGGCCTTGTCTCAGCTGTTGAAGTGAGTGCATTCACATTGCATAGGAACACTCCGAGAAAGACTCCCCGAGACCAGAGAGAGCTCTGCTGCCTGAGAGATGACACAGCGGTGTGGGGGCTCCGAACGCTGCAGATCGGGCTGGGGCCTGGGCAGGGGTACGCAGTCGGTCATTTTGTCCATTTCTTCGTCTTGGAAGTGATTTTCTGCTCCCTGCCACATGGATGACGAGTGATTTCAGACTATAGGATTAAAGGAGTTTTCAGCCCATAATTCACAGATGCTTATTGTTTCTTCTCCAACCAAGAGTTTTGGAATTCTTTAAGATGACTCACCGTCTGGAACAGTGTACACATACCCGTGGTTTTGTGGCTGACTTCTTCCTGAAGTACGCTTGCTATTGAACCTAAAAGGCGATGATCTGAATCTGACAATGTTGTTTAGACTTTGGAGAGAAAAGGAATGTTAGGATCTTGACTCCAGTCCCCTGGTTTTACAGATGAGAAAACTAGGGTTTAAAGACTGACCCACCTGCCCAGCGTCCCACAGCCACCTTCTGGCTGAGCCAAGACTCGAACTCGAGTCTCCTGAAACACATTGTATGGCTTCATCCGGAAATAGTGGCTTCTTTATCTCACTGTCTACTCAGATTCTGGTCTGTGAATCGCATGTTCACATGAATGGTTATTCTGTAAATCTGTAACATATTGTAAATCAGTTCACATTTTCCGAAACTTAACATCATGCCATAGGATCCAGACCCTCATGTCAGCGTAGAAGACGGTGTCAGTGCTGTCTGTCGACACCTCTGCTATGAAAGAGTTCCATTAAAAGGAAAACTCATTGTTTCTTATCTCAAGTGTTAGTTTGACCCATACGAAACCGCTGTTTATACAGGTCTGACATGGTCAAATATCAGCAATTTCAAATGGTTCGATCTGGTATTTACATTTGTGGCTGATGAGGTAGGAACAACTACCTTCTTTGTAGGAGGACGTGTATGAAGATAAATGTGCTTTTGTTCTAACTTTCGTCCATTTTCCAGCCGAAGCTTCCCACGAGGAAAGGGAAGAAATCCCATTATTTATGTAACAAGGAAAGCCTGTTGGTCTCTACTGTTGCCCTGCCTCCCCGTTTCACACAGGATCCTGACACGGTACCTTTCACTTCACATTAGATTCCTGGACAGTTTCACCAGTACAGGGAGCAGGAGGTTTCACTCGCAGTAAACAGAAGCATATATCTTTCTGCCTCAGCATTGGAAACTTTTGCTTCAGGGCTTGGAAAAGAAAAGTAGCTGTGTGCTGCTCTATTTTGGTCTGCTCGTCACACTAAGCCTCCCACGCCTCTGCAGTGCAGGGTGTGGGCTTGTGGAAGTCAACTCTAAATCTGGGGTCTTGTTGCTTGTCTTCCTTTTCAGAGGCATGAAAGTCATTGAAAGTCGAGCCCAAAAGGATGAGGAGAAAATGGAAATTCAGGAGATCCAACTGAAAGAGGCCAAGCACATTGCTGAAGATGCCGACCGCAAGTATGAAGAGGTCAGATCCTGGGGCCCAAAGCCTCTCGGACCCCCAGCAGTGGCCCAGGGTGGGGGACAGGAGCCGTGCACACACCCTGGCATTCTTCAGTGAAACTATCAACTCTGCTTCTTGGCGGAAATGGTGGTTTTGAGAAGCAGAATTCCTTTGTCTGCAGAACACGGTTCTTATTGGTTCCTGCAGTGGGGGTCCAGGCTTCATCATGAAGCCGATCAGTAGCACTGGGAAAGACCAGAGTTTCTCCCCCTGCCCTTCCCCTGCCCCCTAAAGACCAGGACAAAAGCTGTTGGCCAGGAGGAGGGAGCGTTGCCTCCTGTGTCTGTGGAAGGAGCCTCTCCTGCTGTCACCATGCACATAGTTCTTGGAGTGATTGCCCTGCATGGTCCCGTCCAGGCAGCCTAGAGACATGGACTGCGTACTCGCTGGGGTGATTGATCACAGAGGAAGTTTTCAGTCTGTCCTCTCTTCTCATGATGGCATAATTCCATTATCTGCACAGGTCCATGGTTAAGTCAGCGTCTGGTCATGTCCCCATGAATACCACTTCCTGTGATAACAGCAATATCACTGTTAGGGTTTCAATCAGCCCTTCACACACCGTGGCTGTCCTAACATAGCTCTGACTCTCCTTTTTTATTATTGTTAGGATTATTTCCAGATTACATTATGCCGGTTAATTTTGAAATGCTTCAGAAGATTCCTTCTCTCAGGTTCTCTCTTTCACTGAATACAGATTTGACTCCATCCGTCATCTCACCGGCTCAAGTCATGTCGGCTTCTCTTGCCGTTCTGTTGGCATTGTTAACCTCCCCCACACAAAGGAGATGATAGGTGCAGAGCTCCAAATGGATGCAGCCCTCAGGATTATTTTCAGTGTTTTCTTGGCAGTCCCTGCCTCTTTGGCATATAAATGCATCATTTCTCATCATGCTGCTATTTTTTTTTGAGATTATGAATTTCATAGTTCTCCCTTCTTCCACACTTTGGTTTGGCTGCTATGTAATTATACAGACTTCATCTGGGTCAGACTTAACATGAGACTGCCCGCCCGTTCATAATGAACCGTCCTGGTCTTACGGGGCAGAAGCCTCTGGTCTCCTCCCATTGGCTCTCCTGGGGGAGAGCAGCTTCTCTCCAGTCCACAGGAAAGGGGATCATCGTATTTGAAGACCCATTGCAAGGTCTTCTAGGGGCTGATGGATCCATCCCCCACTCCCCCCAATAACCCTTGACTCACGGCTCGCAAGCCCACGATGTGTGTGTGCATTGTGTTTGTCCCACCACAGGTGGCCCGTAAGCTGGTCATCATTGAGAGCGACCTGGAACGTGCAGAGGAGCGGGCTGAGCTCTCAGAAGGGTAAGCGGGCCCGGCGCCAGGACGCTGTGTGTGGGGTGCTGCAGAGCAGTGACTAAACAGCATGACCTTCTGGCAGCTGCACATTTACCTGTCTCAGCTCCGGGCTCCTCGCGTGCCCGTTTGACATGGATGAGCCACGAGTCCAGAACACGGAGGACTCGTGTGGGGTGTCTGTATGAATGTGTGTGTCACTGCATGCCTTACCTGCACACTGATTTTTGAGAATGGCCTTGTGCATTTCCTGTGTCCACTAACAGCCAAGTTCGACAGCTGGAAGAACAGTTAAGAATAATGGATCAGACCTTGAAAGCATTAATGGCTGCCGAGGATAAGGTACTGATGGCTCATGCGTGGTTTTTAGGTTTAACTCCAACCCAGACGTCTTTCAGCTTCCAGTACCTACTGGTTCGTTTGGTATAGCAGCTGCACCTTCACTACGCCCTCCGCTATCTTGTATCTCGCTTTAAGTGCTGTCTTTGGGTTCTTTGTACTCCTTTCCTTCATAAATGCTCTTTCGGTGCAGCCAAAAAAAAAAAGAAGCCAAATTATCACGCTTCACAGTCGCTGGATTTTGTCACCCTGCCTTTCAGCTTTTGCAAGGTTGGGGGGCAGTGGCCCTCATAAAGTTGAGTGTTTTACGGCCTGATGATTTGGCTACTTTAAGGCAGCCCTTTGTTCTCTGGGACTCGGTGTTCATTTTTTCCCATCCTTCTCCTTTTTCTCTCCTCCTCCCTCTGGCTTGTCTCCCACCCTTTCTGCCTCTGGTCGAAAACATTAGCAAATGTGCCGAGCTTGAAGAAGAGTTGAAAACTGTGACCAACAACTTGAAGTCACTGGAGGCTCAGGCTGAGAAGGTAGGCCCAGAGCATGGTGTGGGGGAAAAGGCACCTTTTCTGAGCTGCTCAAAAGACACCCCCTTTTTCTCTTTAGAGGCCCTGCCGATAAAAGCAATCGTCCTTTAGGCATTTTTTCGCAAATGCATTGTTTTGAGGTGATTTCCTGATGGTTATCGAATGGCAGGTTCTCTTTTTTTTTTTAATAGAGAATATATTTTATGTTGAGCATGTGAGTCCTCTGGAACCATTTAATCTAAACCCAGTGCCAAAGGGATGTTATCTTGTTCTTATCCCATGTAAAACAATAGGCAGGAGAACAGAGGCTGTATTGTACCGTGCCATTTGATCTCGGAGGCTCCATTACCGCCAGAGAGATCCTCAACATCTGTTCACTGGGCTGGCGCGCTTTTTGTATTAGAAGAGAGGAGGATAGGGTGAGCCCTGGCCTGACATCTGGAACGTTCTTTCTAATTACAGTACTCTCAGAAGGAAGACAAATACGAGGAGGAGATCAAGGTCCTTTCTGACAAGCTGAAGGAGGTAATTTATGACCGTCTGGGGCGAAGCCACCTGAGCTTTACAGGAGCTGGTTCTCACGGAGCAGGTCGGGGCCTTAGCGTTTTCACGTTGTGCTGCTCCACCTCAGGAGTGATCAGCAGTGGCCCCGGGGTTCCTGTGCTGTGCTGGCTGCCACCTCGCCCTGCGGTGGCTGGCTGGCTGGCGCGGAGTTTCCGGCTAGTCTATGGGTGCTGTGCTGGATTTCCATTTTCTAGTTCTTCCCTGTACTCCTCGCTCCTGGAACCATAAAACATTCCCGTTTTGACCGAAACAAATTGAATCATTACAGGCTGAGACTCGGGCTGAGTTTGCGGAGAGGTCAGTAACTAAGTTGGAGAAAAGCATTGATGACTTAGAAGGTAAGGCCTTCAGTTTTGTTTTTACTTGAACCCTTATTAAGGTTGAGTCTCGACCTGGCAAAAACGATTTTCTAGTCCAAGTGCATTCACCTTGACATGTATTCACCTTGACATATCTATTCACCTTGGCTCTTGCACCTTCCTCCTGTCTGTCCTTGGGGTTTCATTCTGTGGCTCTTAAACTCTCGGACCTGAATGATCTGCTCACCAGGTAGCTGAGCCACCCGACGGGGCACATCTGTTTGGTCACGGCAGGTGCTGTCCAGTTTTCCCTCACACTCCTCACTGGGGCAAGGTTATTTTTCATTGAGGGTCAGGTGGTGGTAGGTGAGAGCGACTCCAGTATATTTTCTGTTAATAGTGACAACCTCCTAAGTGTCAGATGGTATGGATTTGTTCTTAGACACAGCCCATCTTCTTCCAAGTATAAATTCGTTGTAAGGGTTTGGGTTTTTTGTCCTTAGTTAGCCTGGTACGGAAAGGAGTGGAGGGCAACAGGACGTTGTATTTTTAGATGACACTTTAGCATTCCTCCCCTAAGATATTTAGGTTTTTATGGTAGCACCCACTCTGTGTCACAGAAATCCTAAATGTTGAGCTCAGAGACTTGTGAAGGGTCAGCAATGAAGAAGAAAGAATTAAAAAAATTAAGACTAAAAAGGTTACTGGAGTTCAGGGTAGGTGATAACCACGCGAATAGAGAGGAGAGAGTGACAAAAAGTCTCAGTCCACCCTGTGCGGCAAAATACACAGCCATCATGGGCAGACGTGGCTCCCCGCGCTTGTCCGGTCTTCTGGGCCACTAATAGGGCGGCCTGAGTGGGAAGACCACGAGTGGTTCACAGGCACCAAAACTCCACATCCCAGTGGTCTGGTCTGGCCAGCAAACCATGGTTTGCAGGGGGAGCCAGATAAGGATAACAGACGAGGGTCACAAGCTGTTGTTCCAAAACACTGCCCTTGTACGTTTTTCCCCGTTTATAGTTGCAGTTGGCTGGCTGCTGCACTGTAATTAAAATACAGCTCTAGCAGAGAAAGACCTTCTATTACTCACCCAGGAGACATCCCTCGGTGGTTTTTATTTAGAGCTAAACGTGGTTTTCTGATAGACCTACCATATTTGTTAATGATTTTCATATCACGTCGTTCTTGTTTTATTTTCTAATGGGTTTTGTTCTCTTTGTTTTTTGTTTCAATTCGTTTAAAAACAAAACGCACGCCTCCTGCATTGGCCACCTGCTGCGGCACCACTTCCTTCATGCATTGCCCTTTCCTTGCTGCTGTGTCGGGATGGCGCCCGCGCCACCCTCACTCGCCTTCCATCTCTTGATCACTCTCCATGTCCTTGCACCTCTGCCTTCTACTTCCTGGTCATAGACGAGCTGTACGCTCAGAAACTGAAGTACAAAGCCATCAGCGAGGAGCTGGACCACGCTCTCAACGATATGACTTCCATGTAAATGTTCATCCGCCCTGCCTGCTCACATCCGTGCGCTCATGCTAATATGATAACCTCACCGCTGCTCCCTTCTGGGCCTCCAGAGTCTCCATCTTCACTCCTTCCTGCTTCCTCTTTCTGCATAACCTAGGATAGTCATTGGTTGTTTTGTTTATTTTTTACATTCTACTAATATAAAGGCCAAGTAGATTAAGTCTGCCTATACAAATCATTTTCCCTTTAGGATCCATTCATTTCTCAATCGCTAGACTGGATTGTCCCCACAATGCAGTGAACTGGACTGTTAATGTCTTGAGTGCTATCCTTTCAGGAAATTAAATTAGGCTCAAGTAAAATTAGAAAGCCATGCAGCTGTGCAGGAGCTTCCCAGAGAACTATCAAAAATGGTTTTCTGAGATCCAATTAAATATAATACCATTTTAAAAAAAGAAATATGAATTTAAGAACCCTAACGTGTCAGATTACAGAGGCTCTGAGGGAAAGCAAGCCGATCCAGTGCAGCTGTAAAATACCTTCTCTTTCTCACTGTTAAGAGTTGTTAGAGAAAGGAACCCTCTCCTGAGTAACCACGCGTTTAATTTTCTGTTTACATAAAAGGAATTAAAATACTCCCAATAAATACCGCAACTTGTGTCAAAGCAATGGGGCATACCCACAGCACAATGTGCGCTTGGGAGTCAGTGGCCCGCTTTCATACTCTGAGGTAGTGAGTGCTGGAGCAAGTAGTCTTGTTCTCACGAGAACCTTGAGCAGACATGACCAGTTTACACACTACTAACCAGACCTCCACGTTAAACTTAGCTCTGCTTCTGCATTCTAACACGGAGTGTTTCACAGAGGGTTCATTATTCCGTTGTAATAATCTGGCACTGAGTTCCGGATAAGCTGGAAATTCCATTTTCCAGGCCCCACCTTAACCCATGCAAAAAAAAAACACGGAAGAGTGGCATGGGCCTGCTGCCTCGCAGCTTAGAGAGTCTCCACATTACCCTTGGAGACATCACCTTGGACACTGGAGAACATGTCACCTTCTCTTCCCTCATTTGGAAAAGAGAGTGTGGGTCAGATCACCTGTCTCCGGGGTCTTTTCCATAAGACCATACGTGTGGTGATGCTGTGTAGGAAATTTGAAGCATCAAATATGATTCAATATCCTGAAAGATGGGTTTAGTTCAAAATTTGTTTCAAAATTCTGTTCATGGGTCTTCTTAAAGTGGACCCTGGCCTGACCCCGAGGGGCCCTGTGATGCCTCGGGTCCAGAGCCTGGCAGCGAGGACGGCCTCCCTCGGGTGCAGCTGGCAGCGGGTTTGCATGGCTGCTTCTCGCCTGTGCTCCGAGTGCTCCTCTCCTGTTGGTCTGGGTTTCCTTTTTGCCATTGTGCCACTTTTTTTTCTTTTTCTCTCACCTTTTCTCTTCATGCAGATAAGTCTCTTTGCCTCACTTCTCCCAAGACCCCTTCATCAAGCTGGGTGTTCCACCTCTCTGCGCTCTGCAGTGTGTCTCTCCTCCAGCTGACCCTGTTCTCTCTCTTAGCGTCCTGCCTTCGGGCCGGGCCCTCCCTGCGCTTCCTATTGTACAGAAGCTCTTCAGTTCAGTGTGAAATAAACACTGTGTAAGCTATTTCTGTTTGCTATTCTTTTTACTTCACATTTTAGTTTCAACACTGAATAAAACTGCAAATCTGCTTCACGCATGTGAGGGTTACTTTTTTGGCTGCTGCTTTTTTTTTTTTTTTTTTTTTTTTCCCATTCTGAACGTTATATATTAGTTTCAAGAGTTTCTGAGGCAGTAGTTTCTTATGGAACTTTCTAAAAATATGATTATGCCCAGCTGGAGTGGCTGAGTTGATTGAGTGTAATCCTGTGCACCAAAAGGTTGCCAATTCAATTCCCTGTCAGGACACATGCCTGGGTTTCTGGTTCAATCCCTGGTTGGGGCATATATGGAAGACAACCAACCCATGTTTCTCTTTCACTTCAACATTTCTCTCTCCCTTCCTGTCTCTAAGCATGTCCTCAGGTGAGGAAGTAATCTATCATGCCTGCGTCCCTCTCAGAGTTTTGGTTTCCGAAGGTTAGCGTGAGGTTCTGGGCATGTGTGTTTTTTAGGGATAACGATGGCCCTGGCATGGGGCCCAGGCTAGAACCTTTGCACAGGACCTCCTGGTTGGAATTGGAAGATGCGCCTTGAGCAGGGTCTTCGCTGCCAGAGGTTCAGTTGGGGGCGTGGAGCGTCCTCTGTGCCGATATTTACATGGCCCCGCCTCGAGGACATGCCTGACCAATGGAGGGCTCCTGGCGAAGGCTCATGGCCATCCCACATTGCTAGGCATTTACATGTTGGGAATGATGACAAAGAACTTGGATCAAGCTGTGTAAGGTGAGGTTATCCTTGATCCTCCATTTACAGCACAAAGAACAGTTAAAACTTTTTAAACCTTCATTTTGATCATGAAATGACATCTCAAATCTGATTATGTTCAAGTTGAGATTTATTTTTGTGCTCTAAAGCACATCTGTATTCTTTAGAAGAGGTTGTATTAATATATACATAATCTTTGCAGTAATAACTGGTTTGGGTCTTTATTTTTTATTTGTGGACACTTTTAAAGTATAGTCATTAATGTTACTTCTTCTCCCACCCATGCCCTCCCCCCGCCAAAAAAAGAAGTTAGTGGAAATTGTTCAGAACACAATTACTTTTTATTTGGGCTTCACTATTTGCTTCAAAAACAGCAATTAAGTGATTTTATTTTTTAATTACAACTCCACAATGATGTGGACTTCTGTTTTCTAATTTCCAACATTTCTCCCTCAATAGTCTAGCTGTATTTCTCATGTGTTTTACAAATATGGGTGACCTTCATCTGTTTGTAGTTTTTGTTCGACTGAGAGGTTTGATATACCACTATTTTATATATTTGGTATACTGAATTTATACTCAAATAAATTTGAACAAGCTGGAAATAATATCAGTTACTCTACAGAGACTTGAGAGCAGGTAATAAATACCCTAAGAGGGCCAGAACATGTTTGAGTAATGGTATAGTAGACTTTAAAAATTAGATTCCGGACAATTTCCCTCCCTTGAGAGTGTAAAGACTTCTGTAACTTTGTTTTTCTTTTTCTAAGGCTCCGTGGGCCTGCTTTTGACTTTGATTCCTGCCCTGTTTTTTTTGTTGATGTTGTTTTTTAAGTTCAGAGTAATAGAAGTGGGCTCCTCTATGAGTAACCCTGCTTCCTGCAGTAGATAAAAGGACAAGTCTGCAGGTTCTGCTGAGCGTGTGCTGAGTGCATTGTGGAGGCACATCTGTGGTTTCAAAACCCTGCCAGAGACTTGCACACTTCCTATACGTAGATTCTACATGGGGAGATGGGAAACTGATAAATTGGGAAGGCAAATCTGGAATAGCCCAAGTAGGTACAGTACATGAATGAGGAAACAGCAAGTTGATTTTATCAAGAAATTGTCAGAGCCCAGACTTCCAGTTCAGAGGGCCAGGCCCTCGCTCCAGCTGATACAGGAGCCTCAGTTGGACCAAACAAAAGCATGGCTGGGTCGACACCAGAAGCCCAAGTCCAAATATATAAGTGGTTCTGCTCCCTGCCCTCAGGCCACCGGGGCATACCAGCTCCAGGGCAGCTGAAAGGGGCAGGTCCCACGGGGGAGGTGGTAGGGACAGCTGTCACATAAACGGAGTTCACATTGATCCTCCGCATTCTCTAGGGTTTCTGCAGAGTCCTTCCATCCAGCTTGGCTGAGCACTGGCTCACAAACCGAGACATCCTGCCTGCCCTTGGCAGTAGTTCCCCATACGAGATGTGATGTACTAGTGTGGTTAGATTCTGAAGCCCCAAAACCTATGCCTTACACAAGACACTGGAAGGAAGTTACTTGGGATATGATAATGAGATGAACCAGAAATGTTCTTTGCCATCTTGTGGGAAGATAGATAAGCGAAGTGAGTCTGAACTAATAGATGGTATGTACAGTGAAACCTCGGTTCTCGAACTTGTCCCGGAAGGCTAATGGAGAAGCAATTTGTTAAAAAAAACTGAATCACTTTTTTTCCCATTAGAAATAACGTAAATGGAATTAATCCATTCCAAACCTCCAAGTGATTACTTGTTTTAACCTTTCTAATACATAGTACATGCCTATTGTACTGTTTTACCTACAAACACTTGTTAAATTTATCGAATCACCCCTACCAGCCTCAAAGGAATCACTTTCAGAAAATCAGCATGAGGCATCTTTGATTTTTCACAGATCTCTGCCTCTGATGCGCTGTTACCTGCAAGCTGCTTTTCCTTTATCCAAGTAACAGTTTCCTGTTTCTTCTGCTGCCTGTCATCCATTGTTTCTTTCACAACCTTAGCAACATTAGCACCCTTGATGGCCTCTTTATGTGAAATTGTGCCGATCCTATTTGGCCAGCAAAAAAAAAAGCATTCTCCCCTTTGTTGCCTGGGAGATGCTTTCTGTCATCATGAGGTGTCAGCAGGAAAGGGTTGTCAGGTTAGAAACCAAAGTTTGGTTCACAACAACTTGGTGGAGAACTGAATTGTTGGAGATGGGAGACGTTCGAGAACCAAGGTTTGACTGTAGTTGGGAGTCAGAGAGGAAGAGAGAACAATTCTGACTGGGAGCTGCCTGGACGAAGTGGCATTTGCCGGGGGTTTTGAATATTCAAAAAATTTGGGTGAGCAAAGAGGACAAGGCAAGATACACTTCCAGCTGGAAAGTGTCTCCGACCATTTATAAGAGAAAGTTAAAATAAGAATTGCTCAGTTTCCCCACATTTCCATTCTCCCCAGGGACAGGACTGCCAGCTTTTCGAGATCATGAAGTAGAATTTCTGGGTTCAGACTGTCACCATCATTTGAAACAATCGTGTGTCCTCCGGGTTCTTGTCATTGGGTGTCCCCTGGGTCCTCAGATGTAGGCTATCTCCAAGCGGCTTCCTTGCCTTGTGGAGCAGATGACAGGACAGCCTGTAAAATGTATATTATGCTGATCTCCATGTAGATGTTTGAGATTTGGTTCACCTTGTACACATCCATCTAGCTCCAAACAAATACTATGTTCGAGAAGTAAAGATAAGTTTTTAAGTCAGTTTTGAGTGGAGATAAGTTACGATCTTCAGCTGTTTGAGTAGGTTGGCACACACCCTGTATCAGAACTGGGCAAGAGTTCAGAATGTGCACCCTGTATCATAAGGGTTGGAGGACAGGGAGCTCAGTTCTGCATTTCAAAAAGCATTAATGCAGCGGTGGTAATGAAAGAAAAGCCAGCCCTCGGAGTGGAGATGGAAAGGCTAAGAAGTGAGCAGAAATAAGCAGGTGGGGGCCTCGCCAGAGATCTCCACTAAGCGCAACAAGGAGGGGCTGCCATGCTGGGCTGGCCTCCATCCCCCCCTGGGTTCCTCAGACTGTTGCCAGAAACTGGATTCAGCTCAGTTCACGTGGTGGTAGCGAGGTACAAGAGGAACCTTCATTCTCTCCTTACCCTGTTGCTCCCTTTCTTCCCACACCCCTCCGCCAAGAGAGAAATCCTGGCTCTAAGTCTGCCAGGCCTTTACCATCCACCTTCCTGGGCACAGGACCAGATGGCCATGGGGTAAGGGTAACCTGCCCAGCGAGTAACCCGTGCCGGAGGTAGTATCTCTGTTCTGTCTGTTAACTCCCTCTCTCCCACTCTAGCTAACCTCTCTTCTTCTGCCTCTTCTCTTCTGCTAACCTGCTTGCTGACCTGTCCAGATCAACTCTACCAACAACTTGAGCAAAACCGCCGCCTAACTAACCAACTAAAGCTGGCCCTGAATGAGGATTAAACTTAGTAAGTGGGCGAGAACTTGGGCTGAATTCTAGGAATGGAGCCCATGGTCAGGAATCTAAGACTGTTAACACCTTCACCTGTAGGGCTGCTTCTGCAGAAAGGAACATGGAAGGATTCAGCTGAAAGGCTGGTCTTGCCTGCATTTTCCTCTTATACCTGGAATATTTCAGTTCTCTTTAATCCTGAAATCGTTTTTATGGTAAAATGCAATCGTTATGTATATGAGTAAATATTTATAACAATCAATTTAGCACACCTCTTTGCAACAGGAGGTCCTCTTGTTTGAATTGATACATAATGAAGACCTCAAGAAAATTGTTTTCTATTTCCTGCAGAGAACAGAGTCCTACTTTAAGTTAGAAAACCAAAGCAGAGGGGTGTGCATGTGTATAACTATATACATATATATATTATATGTGGGGGTAATATATATATATAATATGTATATTCCTATTACATATTCATATTCCTAACTTCTAATATCTGGTATAGTGTTTGAAATATTATTCAATGTACCTATGCTTGGGCAAAATAGCTTTTGAAAGCAGGCGCTCATGTCAGAAGTCCCCGGTTGTCTGAAAGGTATGCTTTTATTCAGTCTAACGGTGTTGCTGGACTCGAGTGAGATTGTCATGTGATACTAAATAGAACTCTGTAAGAATAGTAAGAGAATGTCCTACTGAAGTGTGCATGAAACATGTTGATAACTTTTTTTAATGAGCAACCAAAATAAAACATTTCGAAAGTTGTCGGAAAACCTACTATGTCACCTCTATGTTCTGTGAGGTTGTGTTACAGCACAACTCCCAGACCTGTAACCGCCTGTAACTCAGACATGTCTGCTGTCGTTAACTCCGTGCTGCCAGCACCTCCCTGTTCCCACAGCGCCCGGCCCGGGGGCCGTCACCAGCCCCACCTGCGCGTTGTGCTCAGGGTGGAGTGCTGGTGGGGGTCCCCCTGCCGCTCGGCGAGAGCCTGCTGTGCCTGTAGTTCTTCTGGGTCACAGACGGCTCCCTCTCCGTAGGTCCTTGTCTAGAAATGAGGAATGTCTTACAAGCATGCCTAGTCCTAATCATCTCATCCTGTGTTTGTGATTGATGTTTGCCTGCCTAAATGTACAAACCACCATTGTGTCCAAAGCGCAGCTATTCATGACTTAATTTTCTAATCCCACCACAGAGAAAGTGGCTCATGCCAAAGAAGAAAACCTTAGTATGCATCAGATGCTGGATCAGACTTTACTGGAGTTAAACAACATGTGAAAACCTCCTTAGCTGCGACCACATTCATTCATGTTTTCGTTGTTGTTTTTTGTCTTATTTTGTGTTTTTGATTTTGTTTTGTTTTTAACACCATGCTTACCATGAAACCCCTTAAATACATTTTTATTTACTTTTACCACTGTCACAAAAACACAAGTATGGCTGCATCATGGGCTGGGGAAACACACACACACAAATACACAAAGGCAGGCATGTGACAGAGCGAGGGCGATTTCAATGTGCCATTTCCCAGGTTGACGTTGCCACATTCATGGGGTATGCTTAGTCAGTCTAGCAACCCTCACTGAAGCAGAAAGATTTCCACTCAGAGTGCCAACGACACAATCAGCAGGAAGATCGCTGTGGGAAACAATCAGGTGTGGATTGGTGCTACGTGAAACAAAAGGTCCCACTGTGGTCTTTTGTTCGATGTTGTACAATGTAGAATTCTATCCAACACTAATTTATTTTGCCTTGAGTTTTACTATGAGACGAGACTGTGGATTCTGTATGTCCGAATTCATTAAAGCCAGGAGTTTGTAAGCCACGCTGATCTTTCAGGACTTCTATTTCCTTCTAATCAGCACACTTGGATAGTAGGCAATGTGGGTTTCCACTCTTTCTGTGTCCTCATGTTAAAGTGGAAGTTTAGGCACTACATACAATTGATAAAGAAAAAAAACATTTCCTTACGAGTGCTAACCACAGTAGCTCCCTTCCCTTTATCCACGGGGATAATGGATCCCTGAGACCATAGATAGTACGGAACCCTGTATTCTGCGTGTGTTTTCCTGTACCTACATCCCTTTTCACTTGGGGAGCACTTTACAGCTTCTCTTTGACATGTCTGAATTGCCACTGTCTCTACTCTTGCACTTTGGGGCCATTATTAAGTAAAATAAGAGTCACTTACACACAAGCACTGTGATACTGAGACAGTCAATCTGTAACCAAAAGGGCAACTAAGTGCCCAGAGGGCGGGGGTCGTAGAGTGTGGAGATGCTGGACCAAGGGACGATGCATGTCCTGGGCGGGACAGAACGGAGCCACACAAGATTTCAACACGCTTCTCAGAGCGACGCGCAGTTTAAAACGTATGAATTGTTTATTTCTGAAATCTTTAATATTTTTCAACCATGGTTGACCTTCGTTAACTGAAATCGAGGACCATGAAACCGTGGATAAGGGGGGACTACTGTACATAAAGACATTGTATAATGATATGGAATAAAATGCACATTGTAGGACATTTTCTAAACCTGGTGGTCCTGTCGTTTGTATGTTTCTACTTAGTGAACTTTGGGTCACGTGATCAACCTACCTTCTCTCGTGTATGGTTTCTTAAAGCAAAACAACATACCAAAGTCCAGGGAAAACTGGGTATCATCCTTCCAAAAACATCTCTTTTGGTCTGTTCACGTGACCACAGGCTGAAAAGACCCTCCCCCGAAGCCTTTCTCCGTGTTGTTGGTGTTAATCTGCATACACATTGAAGCCTTTTGTCAAGTTACTGGTTTGGAGATTTCCCCTCAATTATCGGCTGAATCTTCAGCAGTGGCATACGCACGCATCAACAGACTGGGTTGAGCACCAAATCTCCGCACTCTACCAGCAGTGTGGTTCTACTAGGAAGTCTTGCTTTAAGAGCCTTTATGATTTTTTTGCTTTTCTAACAGTGAGTTCTAAATTCCAATATATCTTTATTTCCTCAGACTTGGAAACTGAAAATATCATAGGCTGTTTGACTTGAAGCAAACAAACAAGGTTACAGGCACTGCTAGTTGGCCAGACTGGTGCTGCAGGGAGCAGAGGGACATCCTCACGAGAAGCAAACATGGCAAACTAGAAAGAGCACGCGTTTGGATGCGTGGATAATAGTTTCACTGCAAAGTATTCAGTATCTCCATAGCTGCTCTTCCAAGCCCTTCCATCAGGTGTTTTCAAAAAAAAGTGTAAGGTGAATAAACGCTCTGAGTCTCAACCTTCCCACCTCTTCACCACCCAGCACTGTAGGCTCCCCCCTGCCAGTCCTCACTAGACACCTCTGCCTACCCTAGTCAGAGGCCTTTCCTAAACTCAGCACTCGCACTGTGGGAGCCAGACCCGGCTTCCTCTTTGCTAGCTGTTCCAGCTTGTCAAGTCCCTGGATCTGAGATTCTTCATCTGTGAAAGGGGAGATGAGTAGCTAGCTCTTTGGTGATTATTGTGGAGTTGGAAAGTATAGCCCATGCAGTAATGTGCACAGCACAGCCCCTGCGCCTGCTTGATGACCATTAACTGCTGCTCTCCTCAGCCTGCCATGTCGGTAGGCCTCCACAAACGGTATTTACTATTCCTACTTGGTGAAGCTGGGGCAATGCCAACTTTGCCCCAAATGACGATGGGTTTTTGTTGTTGTTCGAGTGGAAAGGAGAAGGACAGAGAGAGACATCGACTGGTTGTCTCTTGCACTCACCCAAGTACCGTATTTTTCAGACCATAAGACGCACTTTTTTTCCCCCCAGAAGTGAAGGGAAAAAGTCCCTGCGTCTTATGGTCCAAATATAGCCTACACATATACTTTAAAAAAAAAGATTTTTTACTTGCCCGGCTCTGTGTGGTCTCTGTGTGCTTGCCCGGCTCTAAAATGGTTCTAAATGCTGCTGTTTACAGGGTTGATTACATGTGTTTATGACTGTGATGTTGGGTTTTAATGCACATAAAATATTTTAGGACACTATTTGTTTCAGAATCTTTTTTTCTTCATTTCCCTTCTCTAAAAACTGGTGCGTCTTATGGTCCGGTGCGTCTTATGGTCCGAAAAATACGGTACGTGCCCTTGCCTGGAATCAAACACGGGATCCTTCAGTCCATGGGCTGATGCTCTGTCCACTGAACCAACCCAGCGAGGGCCAAATGGTGGTGGTTATTCATGCTGTCCTCAGATACCATGTGCCAGAACCTGTAGGGAGCACCTGGCAAGTGTTACTTCAGCTTCACATCTGTCCCCATTTTACTACCAAACAGGTTCGGGGAAGCTGAGGGAACCTGGGTTCCATAGCTCACACGTCGTAGGGTTGGGTTCCAAACCCAGAGCCGTGTGACAGCAAAGCCCCGGGGGGATCCTTCCTCTCCTGGTTTCAGATGCCTTACAGCAGAAGAAAAGCACCAACTAGACATAGAGGCAGACGAAGCAGCAGGGATAGTTAGGGGAGGAGGAAACAGTGACCACACGTGGGTGGTTGAACTTCCTCCCTGGGTCCCAGGGCTCAGATGAAATCGATTAATAAAACTTCATGCCATTTCAAAGAATTAGTACCTGATCTTCCTGATAAACAAAAGGGAGAACACCCTGTCTCCACATGACACACACCATGGGTCTGACCCAGTGAGATAAATGGAACACGCCGCTCTGGGAGGTCAGGGGGGAGAGATTAGGGCTCTTCGGCGTGGCAATGCCAAGGCTGGGAGCCACGTGGTCACCTTTAGAGAACCATGAAGTGCATAGAAGGAATTCGGGGTTCATACTCGAAATTCCTTTGCTGAAACCAGGCAGGTCCAGACTTCAGTGCGAACAGCTGGAAGGTGCCCTGTTGAGAGTAAAATACTGTGGAACTTTGCAGGGAAAAGCTTAGGGGAAGAACCTAAGCATCTTCTGAACATTTAAATTTGTGATGAGAGTTCTGCAATCTGTTAAGGATGAAAGAAAAGGGCTTTTGTGGATACAGTCTGAGATGCATGGAAGAGAACAGTTCCCCCACTTACTGATCCTAGAGGTGCCGGTAGCGTTCACTAGTACCGTGTTTCCCCGAAAATAAGACATCCTCCGAAAATAAGACCTAGCGCATGGAAAGATAAGACATCCCCTGAAAATAAGACCTAGCGCAACTTTGGGATAAAAAATTAATAAAGACACTGACTTATTTTGGGGGAAACAGGGTATGTATCCTCTAGGATTTAGTACATTTAGCTTGTCTTTTTTTCCTCCAGAAAACAGAAAAGTCTTTTTTTTTTTCTTGAACAAATATTTGAGTGTATGTTAACCATTTTTTTCTACTTGTCAACACGATTTGTAGATGTGACTTTTTTTTTCAACCTACAGTCAGTTGTACAGAAAAAAAATCTGAATTACCCAATTTAAAAAAAAAAAAGTGCTCAGGGAGCCATCATTTCCAGAATTGGAGATGGGGGTTGGAAAGAAATTAGCAATGTCGGGCAGTGCAAGAAGTGTTCTTTCCATTATGTGCACTTTTTGACACTGAGGGTTTTCAGAGCTCCATTCCTCCAGCAGAAATCATAAATTCTGTGTGTCAAACCGAGCATGCAGCTATGCTGAGGTTTCACTAATACGAATGCAACGTTTGCCAAGTTTTTGACAAACGGGTATTGACCTGGAGGGTGGAACTGGTTCCTCCTGCCTGTGAGTTTTATTTGCCAAGGCCGTGGGGAGCAGAGCGGAGTGCAGACCTTATCAGGGCCTGCCAGAGCTGATGCCTAACTGAAATGCCGATTCAGAGCGGGAAGAAGGCTTATGCTCATCGAGGCCTAGAGACGGTTAGCTGGTTAGCGGCTTGCTCAAGGTCATTCAGCTGATTGGGGCAACCCCCTGGAGTTCAGCTCTCCTGAGGGGTAGGCAACCCCTGTGGGGGTTGGCAAGCAGAGGGGCCAGCTTTGAATCCTGCCCCAGCACTCACTGTGTGCCCTCGGCTCATTTTACCATGTGAGCAGCAAGTTGTTTATCCTTAAAGGAGATGGATGGTTTGCCTCCTCACATGCTTGTGTGCTTCTTCGAAAGGCTGAGAACAAAACGAGGTGAGGTGATACTCGTCCTCCACTTCCTTTCTGCTCCTCCACCCTGAGCCTTCTTCCCACCCTGCATTGGGTCTTTAGGGAAATTGAAAATAACTTTTCCTCTTAAACATGAAAAATCCCCAGTACTATTCCCCCAGAGTGCACTCATTGCATTGCACAAATTCAAAATACGTTGGTCGCTCTGACCAGCTTGACTCAGTGGATAGAGCGTCGGCCTGCGGACTGAAGGGTCCCAGGTTCAATTCTGGCCGAGGGCATGTATCTTGGTTGCAGGCACATATCCAGTGGGAGAAGTGCAAGAGGCAGCTGATCGATGATTTTCTCTCATCGATGTTTCTGCCTCTCTATCCCTCTCTCTTCCTCTCTGTAAAAAATCAATAAAATATATTTTTAAAAGAAAAAAGACCTTTAAAAGAATTATTGCAGCACACCAGTGTGCCATGACACAGGGGCTGCAAATCACTGCTTTAATCTTTTCTTCTGCTCACTTCCTCTTAAACACAAAAAGGACTTTCGTATTGTCTTCTAGTCACTAGAAAATATATGGAAATTAGGATTACACATGGTTTGGCCCATGGGACTAAGAATTAAATTCTAGTTCCACTTAAGAAGCACATTATGACTGTGACTTTAGGTTGGGGGTTGTAGGACAATATAGAAAAAGCATAAAGTAGACTCCTTGCCCTTAGGAGACTTATAATCTAGAATCAGCAATACACACACATTAAAAAATAGCAGAACATGTATGATAGCATGGCAAGTTGAGAATCAATGGCACAGGAATACGTTGGGAACAGACAGTGTGCCCTCTTCCTGGAAGATTTTTAACCACCTGAAGTCAATGGAAACAGCTTTCTTGGGCATGCTGCATAATTTTCTCAGGAGTCTCCAGCCACAGGTCACTCTCAACTCACCCTTACCTGTCCAACCTTAGAAACAAGATCTCTGCTAGGTAGTTTCGTTTTGCTATTTACCCTAGCCCACCAAGCTTTTTGTTCTTTTTCTTTTTATGTTTTTATTTATTTATTTACTTATTTTTAGAGGAAAGGAGAAGGAGAGAAATAGAAATACCCATCTGTTACCTCCTGCACACCCTGCACTGGGGATGGAGTATGATGCCCGGCCATGTGCCCTGACTGGGAATCGAACCAGCAACCACTCGGTACATGGGATGACATTCAATCCACTGAGCCATTCCAGCTGAGCAAGCTTTTTGTTCTTTATTGTAGGTTTCTTCAGCTGGCCTTAATTTAAGATTTTTCCCCTCCTACCTCTCCCCACCCCTTGTTTTATGCTAGGGTGTCGAACTCAATCAGAGAAGGGGCCAAAATCTAAAATCCAGCCTAAATCGCGGGCCGAATGGTTTACTGAACAGTCATAAACTGTCATTGTGATGGAAACGCAGCGGAGTGCAGTGATGACAGCGCGGTGCGGACCACATTGCAAGGCCTGGCGGGACGGATTTGGCCCGCGGGCCTTGTGTTTGACACATGTGTTTTATGCCATTTCATTGGAGGGGTGGGGAGGAGATCTTCCTATATACTTTTGCTTTTATCCTAGAGCACCTGTCAATCTTCAGAAAAAAAGAGTAGAGTGTAATAAACAATTACATAGATGCTGAGAGACTATAAAATCTGCCTTCTACTCCCCCAGGGAGGTGGAGGAGCTGAGAGTCACCTCTACATGTCCACCCTGGGTAGGCTCCCCAGGATTCTTTCTTGTGGTCCTTCGAGAAGTGGCCTCATCGGCTGGGTCACCAGACTTCAGCCTCCCTAATGTTAGGAGCCCTGGGGATCTCCCGATAACCCCTTTTCCAGCCTTCCAGGAAAGATGAAAAGTGAGGTGGTGTGCCAGACAGAATCGGGTTTCACCACTGGGTAGATAGGAACAGCCAGGGCTGGCGAGGTCTTTTGCTTTTCTGGCTTTGGTTCCCACCCAGGAAAGATAAAGTATTACTGATAGATGTGGCACACTAAAATTTGGATTGAAAAAAGCTAACCTGGAGGATTCATTTCAGTTTGTATGACAGCAACAGAGATGTGTTAGGTAGTTAAAGGAATATGTAAATTTCATGCAGCAATTTGCAAGTTCAAATGAAAAGCTCTTTGCCACATTTGGATACAGTGTTCAAAGTAAAGAAACTGAAATGTACACATAAAGTACCAGCCACCATACCACCATATAGCTGAGTTTATGTCACAAAGCATTGTAAAAACAATAGAGGAAATCTATAAAGTAAAAGGTCACTGATAATCTCACCACAATTTAAAATATTTCCCATGGATTTTGCCTGTGTGCAGAGCTTCTTATTGTAACTTGATTTTTTTATTCAGAAACTTTTGCATAAGCCCTCCCTACGTTGCTAACTTAGTGGTATCATTGTATGATATTCCATCTGGTTACTGTCTCATAATTTTTTCTATTTTTGTTCATTTAGATCATTTCTGACTTGTGGCTTTCATAACAAGAACTGATGTGAATTCTCTGTAATTTGGATATGCTCTAACTCATAGGAAATGAAAGCATACATGTTTTCTAAAGAAGTTTTTTTTTTAATGTAGGCATACCATAATATAGGGTGGGGCAAAGTAGGTTTACAGTTGATCGTATGGAAAATAATACAAGAATTGATAAATAATAATACCAGAATAAACTCTGTGGTTTGCATACTCACCACTGTGCGCCTACTTTTGTCCCACTCTGCAAAGTGCTGAACTGTGTAGAGATTCCTGCTCCATCCTGCACCCGACAGCCCATTTGATTTCCAGGCTTCTGGTTCTTTAAAAAAGAAACAAAAAAGCTTTCTCCGAACTAGCTGAAACAGAGATCTTTAAGAAATCTCCCATGTTGTCTGTTCCTCCCTGCCCCCCTTCCTCCCACCAACAAAACACACAAACCTGAACTTCAAGACATGCTTGCCCAGCAGCCAGCCCCCCCTTTCCTGTACCTCCTGTCTAGACCCAGAGCTGACAAACGTGAATAATGGGTGTGTGGGCTCAGGCGTACTGCCCAGGGCCACTCTTGCCTGGGTTTTGAGAAGACCCTTCATTAGTGGTAATGAGCAGTGACCGAGGGAAGAAAAGATAAAACAAGCTTAAGCTGCTCGCCGGCTAGGAGAGTGGTTAAAACCCCAGGCTTTGCAATAGACCAGCATTGGAAAGCCGCCTCTGCCACTTACTGGCCGCCTGACTGTGCCTGAGCTACTTCCCTGCCTTCCCCCATCGGCCAGAGGAGGACGATGAAAACAGGACCTGTGTCCGGGGCATGACTGACAGTGCGTGGACGGTGTTCAGTGCCGGGTCTGACACAGCCAACTCTGGAGGACGGACAGCTTCTTCTGTTGTGCTATTACTTAAACACACCTGAGTCTTGGGTCCTTGAAATCTGCCCTTAGACCACTCCTCCCCAGGCTTCAAAGAAGAGGCTGCCCTTTGTTGCTTCCATCCTCACCTGTGAAGAGGCCGGAGGGGGCTGTCTCTGCTCCCTCAAAGCCACCTCTGATGTTGACGGCAGTAGGAGGGTTCAGGGCCCGGCACCCAGTCGGATCTCCCCCTGAAACCACCAGGAGGCGAGGCTCCATGGCCCATGGGGACTAAAAGCCGGTGTTGGTGTGCGGTGAGAACAGCCCCTCTCCAGCAGGGAGGGCCCTGAGGAGGCTCTGATGGATGGAGGGGATGCCCCACCATGGCCAGCTGTCTGGGCGCTGCCTCCTGGCGGCTTCCAGAGGAGAGTGCCAGCCCCTGGGTCTCCCCCAGGGCAGGTGGAGGTTTGGTTTCCTGGGGACTTCTCAATGACACTGTGAAAACCCAGCTCGCCTGCGTGGAGATCCTATTCTCAACACAGGACGGTTACCTCGGGCCCTGGGCGTTTTCTTCAGACAGTAACAATGTCCTCCTCCTCCTCGGGTGAAATCCTTAGCATCCGAGGTCCTGCTTCATGGTAGCCTCTTTGGGATGTGGCTCGCTCCTGCCTCTGAACCTTGGCCTTGAAACCTTGGCGGGGGGGGGGGGGGGGGGGGTTGTCGGCAGGAGGATGGAGGCCGGGAGGACGTTGTCCGTCAGAGCAGGTCCTGGATCCAGCGGGAGCCCAGCTGTGTAGCTGTGCCTTTTGTCCAGAGGGGTTGGGGTGTGGGGCCAGGCACAGGGGCCCAGCCAGCACTGGGAACAAAAGCCAGGCACCTGCTCTGTGCTTTTGGATCTAGTTGGTCAGGATATCCGACACCGGGGAACATCTTTCCTTTCACTCTATTGTCCTGAGGCTTCAATTACATTCTTGACTCGGAGCCCAGGGAGGGGATAGCAGACACTCCAGAAATCCTCAGAGCGGGGACTCCCTGGAGTTCTCGCCTCCCCCCTCCTCACCACCTGCCTCCCCCTGGTCTTCCGGGAAGAGGGTCTCACGGCCGCCTCCGCAGAGCTGGGTGAGCATCTCTCAGCCTCCGAGCTGGCACTGAGCTGGTCCCACGGGGCTGCGTACTGAGTGTATCAGCAAAAGCAGGGCGCCCAAGAGAATGGGGGGGGGGGGGGGGAGATAGAATTGAATGTTTTACATTTCCCAAAAAAGTGTTGAAGTCATCATTAGAAAAAAAGCTGAGTATCCTTGCTCTACTTCCGCTTATTTTATAGTGAACTTTTGAGTTTTATTTTGAGTTACAAATGTGTAGAGTGCCCTAAACAGACTGCAAAGCTCATCAATGCCATGGCCCATCTTGGGAGGGGCAGAGCCAGCCCTGAGCGCCCTGGAGTTGTGTAATTCCAGGAAAAACCTCTTTCCCAGGACCCTGCGGGTGTGAAGCTCAAGGCAGCAGCAATGGAGAGCAGTGGGTGGTTGGAAGAAAGTGTAGATTTGCACTTCCCACACATAAGTGGGCGCAGGGATCACCCGAGGGTCTTGTCAAAATCTGGTTCTGACTGTGGTGAGGGCTGAGGGGCAGGCTTGCAGTTCTGTAAGTCTTACCAGACCCCAGGAGTGCCAAGGCTGCTGGTCTGTGGGCCCCACGGAGTAGTGGGGCTCCCCCTCCAGGGTGTGTCTTGGTGTGTAACATGGGCACCACTCAGAGTCTGAAGCTGACATGTAGGCAGTAGAAAGAAACAGAAACCAGCCCAATTCAGCTCAGGAGTCACAGTCCAGAAAGGGAGCATGAGATGCCCACACCAGCCTGAGAGAGTTCAAGACAGTGAAAAAGAAGTAGTTCCTCACCAGGAAACAAGAGCATCTTGGGAAGATGACAAGAACACGAGCTATCCCAGACCCACAAATGCCCTCCTCAGCCCTCCCAGGACCACAGCAGGACTGGGGAGGCGCTAAGGACTAGAAGGAGGCAAGTAAATCACTGAGGTGCAAGATGTAAGGAGGTGCTCGCTCTCAAGGTCATGCAGCTGAATGCCTCCTTAATTTCTGCACCCGGGGGGCCCACTCACCTCACCCTAGACCCAGCCCTGCTTAGTCAGATACTAACCACACGTTGGTTTCTCTCTTTGAGATTCCATCTTGGACAGCCAGCTTGACCCTCTCTGTGCCTCTATTTTTCCCTCAAGAAAATAAGATTATTTTGAGAAACAAAGTCACTTACCATCAGTATCTTCAGAATGTATTCATCTAGGGACACCTGCCACCTAACACTCTGGGCCTGCCTTGTAGCAGGTGCTCAAAAACATTTTGTCCAATGAACTATTGGATCCTATTGGACCCTTCCTTATTTAGTAGTAGTTGCTCTTGTGAGAGGGCAGGGGCTCTTTTCATTCATCATCTCTGCTCTTGGTGTGTTCCTAGAAGAGAAAAGAAGTCAATAAAAGTGTAAGGAATTTGCCCTAACCAGTTTGGCTCAGTGGATAGAGCGTTGGCCTGCAGACTGAAGAGTTCCAGGTTCAATTCTGGTCAAAGGTATGTGCCTTGGTTGCGTGCACATCCCCAGTAGGTGGTGTGCAGGAGGCAGCTGATTGATGTTTCTCTCTCATTAATGTTTCTAACTCTCTATCCCTCTCCCTTGCTCTCTGTAAAAAATCAAATATATATATATATATATATATATATTTATTTATTTATTTATTTATTTTTTTAAGTGTAAGGAATTCAATGGAGTGAAACTCATCCCCCTGAAGGTAGAGTCAATAGTTGCTTACAAGGAGGCAATTAGGGACCTTCTTCAAAATATTACCCCCTTACTCTTCTTGGAACCCCTGCGTTGCTCACGCATTCCTTTGACCTTAGTTTTCCTTATCCACTTGTCTTATTTTAAAATGCCAGAGCCACAGGGAAAGGCCTGCATGAACCGGAAACAAAGCTTTGCCTTCATTTCGCTTTTGCCTTGGAAGTTTCCTGAACTGGGCACACCATCGCTTATGGGCCAAGTTGATCTGATTTGGGGCCTGATTTTGTACAACCTGAGAACTAGGAATGGTTTTTAAATTTTTTAGTGGTTAGGGGAAAATAAACTGAAAAGAAGAATAATTCCAGATACATATGTAAAAATTTGAAAAATTCCAATGTCATTGTTTATAAAAGTTTTATTGGAACACAGCTACATCCACTCACTTATGTGATGTCTTGTGGCTGCTTCTGTGTTGCAAAGACAGAGTTGAGTAGCTGAGACCGAGATTTATGGTGCACAGAGTCTAAAGTATTAACTCCCTGGCCTTTTACAGAAGAAGTGTGTTGACCCCTTCCTCTGAAGGGAGGCTGTTTGTCCTCATGCTTATCTCACATCTTGTTCCAGTGTGTGTTTTTTTTTTAATTAATCTAATTTTAGTGAGGATGTAACACTTGCTGTTGGATAGCTATGTGTAAATAGAAATTTTATAAATAAAATAATAGTTTAAACATTTTTGTATTTATACTTAAAATAATTCTTTAGTTTTTGAAAAATGCAAACGTCTTCTTTCTGGATTGGGAGAGGTCAAGTCTATCTGAAGCAGGCACTGTGTTACCCCCGAGTCCCTTTCTCTGTGCCTTGTCTTTTCACTGCTCATCAGTGCTTGGAGCTCAGCGGTTGGCACGGGTGCTCTCCATCCCAGTCTCGGTCTCAGCGCCCACCCTGGAGGCAGATCGTTCGCGTTATGATCCAAGCCAGAGAGACACTCTCCCCAGGGGTGGGAAGGGAAGTGATTTACTCTGGGTGCTCCCCACACTATGGCTGGGAAGTTATCTAACGGCATCATTATCTGAGTGGTTTCCATCCTGCAAGGAGGATGGGGTGGGAACACACAGGATAGGAATTCCAGAATTGCTCTCTCTTCCAATGTTCCCTCCCCACTCTCAAGTGTTTGTGTGAGTGTGGGACGGTCCTTTTGGCCCCCATCCAGGCCCCATGTGGACTCTCCTGTGTTTGCAGCGGGTCAGCTTCAGGGAAAGGAACGTGGGCTGCATTGGCAGCGCAGGGATTTTCAGGTTGGATGCGGGAAAGTCGGTAAGGTCTGATCTTGGTCTGAAAGTTGTGACCTCGCCTGGCTTTTTGGAATTCGAGAGTCTCCAGGATTTGCAAAGAATTTGTTGGTCTCGCCAGTGTGAGCTGTGAAGGTCCATTTTCCCTGTCATCTTAGAGTACCATCGAAGGGCACACCAGGAGCAGCACAGGAGCCTTCCAGCCGCTCTTTGGATTGCTGATGCCCTACTTCAAAGTCAGCTTCAGCCCTAGCCGGTTTGGCTCAGTGGAGAAAGTGTTGGCCAAGAGACTGAAAGGTCCTGGGTGTGATTCCTGATCAAGGGCATATTATACCTTGGTTGCGGGCACATCCCCAATAGGGAGTGTGCAGGAGGCAGCTGATCGATGTTTCTCTCTCATCAATGTTTCTAACTCTCTATCCCTCTCCCTTCTTCTCTGTAAAAAATCAAATATATATATATATATATATATATATATATATATATATATATTTATTTTTTTTTTAAGTCAACTTCACTTTCAGGACATGAGCCTAGGGGAGTTAATGCAAGGCAGCAGCCTTCCACTATGCCTGCCCTGGTGAGGTTTTCCATGTCCTTGTGTTCATAGTGTAGTGTGGTGTATATCATGCAATACCCTTCAACAAAGACTCCCCAATCTTTTCCCAATGTGAACAAACATTGCTTTTGCCCAGAATCATGAAATCAAAGTATGACCACATTCAAAACATTTCTGACAGCAGATGTGTGGGTTGTCTACACATCAAGAAATGCTCTGATGCCAGCTGTGTGTCCTACAATTCAATTCTGTTTTGACACTGCTTACCTGGAGTTAGCATCCAGCCCCACAGGTTAAGGGCTCAGTCCCACAAGACCACCCCCACCTCAGGCACCTGCACTTCTGACTGACCAACTCCCATGACCCCCTCCTTGGGTTCAATCATTTGCTCAAATGGCTCACGGCACTCAGGAAACGGTGTTTACCAATAATTACAAAGTAGATGATAAAGCAGGAGCTTCTTGCCGTGCTGTTGGTGCCACGCTCCCAGCATGTAGATGTGGCTTCCTAAACTCCATACTATTGGGATTCTTATGGAGGCTTTCTGTGGACATGGTTGATGATTCACTTCATTTTCAGCCCCTGCCTTCTCCAGAGAATGGGAGCAGGACCTGAAAGTTCCAAGATTCTGACCAAGGCGTGGTCTTTCTGGGGACTAGTCCCCAACCAGGATTCAAGAGTCAAAATACACTCCTATGACTCAGGAAATCAGAAAGGCCTTGGGTCTACTAGTATGTCAGAAACTGAAGTTAGACTAGATTTTAAAACAAAAGATTCCCCTACCATCCCTACTTAAAGGGTTTTAAGAGATCTGTATCAGAAACCACGGATAGACAGACAGACAGACAGACAGATAGAGATGGAGATCGGTGTTATTTCACAAAGGAAGACCTAATTTTATGGAAATGGAACCGAAGACCAGATTGTCTAAACAAGTTGCCCAAATCCTGCAGCTAAGGGACAACAGGGTTCACCTTGGGACCCAGGGTCCCTGACCCAGTATCATAGCTCTTCCCATCACACCACACTGTCTTCCCAGGGCTGGTGGAGGCCAGGCAACAAGTAGAACCAGAAAGGCAGATTATTGGTAGGTGGGGCGAGTCATTAAAAGGAAGACAGAACTACTCCGTGCCAGACAGAGGAAGTACCAAGGACTGCGCAACCCCATCTTTGGTACAAGCTATCGCTATTTCTTTATATTACAAGAGTATGTGCTCTAGACGCTGCTTTCAGACCTAAGCTCCCACGGGTTCTCAGAGGACTGGGCAGTTGGACCCAAACCATGCTGACCCTGATGACAGAATCAGCCTTCTCACTAGTTCACCTGGCTCACCTGGTGGGAGAGGTGATGGCGTATAGTCCAGGCGGCACTAGCTCTCTATCCCCCTGGTAACACCGTCCCATTAAGTGTTCCCTCTCGTGCCAAGTTCAGTCTGGAGACCCCTGCCTGCCTGGACTGCATTATAACTGATGTGGACTCTGATTACTCTTGCCTTTGTGAACCCTCTTCTTCCACAAAAAAATTAAAATTACATTTTAAATCTGTATTTGTATGAAGACTAATATGTAACTATTCTGTTAAAAAAAAAAACTCTCATCTACCTATAAGGTATTTTTTCTTCTGATTTTGAAAGAAGTTAAGCCATTTTTGTGGGTGTCTGAAAGCATATGGGCCCTGGGCATCGTGCCTCCTGTGCCTGATGGAGCAGTTGGCCCTGATGCCCATTCTGCACCCTCTGCTCCGTCCCTCCCACCAAGGGCCTGTTTGCCTGTACCCGGTATTTGCTGAAGGAAAGTCACAGAGCAGTGTATTTCTTCCCTGAAGACAGCCAAGTAGTAAAGACAGCTGCAGGGGAGAAGAGTGGGGAGATCCTGAGAAAGGCCAGGAGCCTGAGTCTCAGGTGGGACATTCCCACTTGACTCCTCAGTTGTCTAGGGAGATATAACTCTGCCTCTCAAGGGTATATTGAAGGTCAAAGACGCCAGAGGCAGGACAAGGAGCAGAAGTGAAGTTTCAATGAACTAGAATTGCCACTGATCTTATTACATGCTAACAAAGACAACAAGCCAAAGGCCAGCCAAAGCCTTGACCTGAAGGGTGGGGAGGGCCCCATGCTGGGATGTGTCCTGCAGGGGCACCTGCCCGGTGCTCTCAGGGAATTAGTGCATCAGATAATGCTGTAGATCAGTGTTTCCCAAAAGTGTGGTATGGGTACCCCCAGGGGTACGCGTTGCACAGGAGTTTGGTGTGGATATCCACTGCACCGTGCTTAGCTGCGCCTAATTCTACATTCTCATGAGTACTAGGGGTACTCAGCAATACAAAAATTATAGAAGGGGTACACATATGTCAAAAGTTTGGGAAACATTGGGTGGAAACCATTTCAGGGTGTGGGGAGTGTGGGCATTCCTGGCCTGTCTGATCTTTGAGGGAGAAGGAGCCAGAAAAGGGAAGGGTCACTGGGCACAGGCTCCCCGGAGATCAGGTGGCCACGTGCTGGCACAGTTAGTGTGGAGGACATGGGGGGAGTGAAGGCAGGTGCTGGGTGGAGAAGGGTGGAGGCAACCAGATGGCAAAGGACTGTGAGGTGATGAGTGACCTCTGTCCATGGCCCTCAGCTTGTGTCCAGTTTCCAGCGCGCCCAGTGCGGTTGGATATTTTGTAGGAGCCGGTGAAAGCGCTGAGCTTGGGACTGTGTTGGCACCGGCTGAAACCAAAACATGAGCACCTGTGCAGGAGCAAGGAGTCAGCAGGACACTGGAAGCCAGGTGAGACCGGGCCCAAACCTCGGGAAGGGCTCTCAGCAGCCACGGGCGGGGCCATCTGGTCGGCAGCCCCACGGCGGGGCCTCTGGCGCAGGAGCTCTCTCCAAGGCCTGTGAGAACACGTGTGATGAGGAAAAAATTTTTTAATGGATCTAAAACACAAAGAGAAAAGTAATACGTTTCAGTTAAATGTCTATAAAATACATAATGATGTCAACTTCATTTTAAAACGGTGTTATGAAATTTTTATATTTGGAAATAGTACTACAGTTTGATTTTCTCACTCTATAAAACTTCCTATGAATTCATGATGACAGCCCAGAAATCCTAGCCAAACATGGAGTCCATGAGTGACTGGTAGCTACATAATTTCAAAAGCAAAATGTTATACTTGACAATTAAATATCACCACAAAAATGTGCTGTGTAATGTGACATATGGGTTTATACTAGTGTTTTATATAATGTGGAATGTGGACACCATAATTAAAAGACTCTGGGGTGAGAAATGTTCTGAAACCAACCCTGTTCACAGGCCCTGGGATGGGGGGGGGGGGCCCACGTGAACCCAGTCTCTGGGGGGTAAGACAGGGACCCAGCTGACATCGAAAAATAGCTGAGTCAGGTGTACTCAGAACCTCCCAATTCATAGTCTCCTGCACACAAGGGCTTTCAACCCTGAAGGGCTGCGCAGATGTTTTGAGAGGAAGGAGCACCATACTAGTGTAGTCAACTGCTATGTCACATCTCCACCATGAAAAAGAAAGTGGACAGAATAAGTGGACCACTGCTGGGCTGGTGGTGGTGGCCTGCCCAGGTCAGGGGGCCTGGGTGTGAGGCCAGGCCAGCAGCCTCAGCCTCGCTTAGCAGCGGTAGGTCTGGTGGCAGCTGAAATGTGCTGTCACCCACTCAAGCGCTAACAGCTGACGCTGCTCACACTAATTCCTCTTTGAAGGACATCTTTTTTCCCTAGCGGATTTCACTCTCACGCTTAAAAAAGGGGAGGAGAAGTAACATGGTGCTCCCAGTCATCTCTCTCTTCCTCATGTTTTGCCTCTGGTCCTGTCCCCAGGTTTATACCATTGCACGCCCTCCACTGTCACACTCAACTGTGTGCTCCCGTCTTCCCAGTCCTCCCAGTCAGATCTCTTTGAATTCGGGTTTCTTTCTGTGAGGCAGCAAGGGCGGCAGGCAGACACGCCCTCAGAACCCTCTCCGGCTGGGTCAGAGCTGTGAGTGGTGGACAAAGGAGAGGCCAGGTTGAGGAGGAGGTCACAGCCTGGCCATATAGGCCCAGGAGTGGCTGTGGGAGAATCCAGACTCCTGGCGACCTCAGTCCTGCAGTGACCAGAGAAGAAGTTTGGCAAGTGTTTGCCTGCTTTCCGTTGACTGTTGACCCCGGGGGAGGCAATCTGCTAGGTCTGTGTGTCTCTCTATCAGAAGTGTCAGTGACCGGAAAGGCAGAGGCTAAAGAGCAAAGGAGAGGAGTGACCCTGCGGGCCATCCTGCCCCAAGAAGACCCCGCCCCCGTCCAGTACTCCCTGCACTGCACCCACACAGGGTCACTTTGAACCCTGAAATCTGATAGTTTTAACAATAATGAGCTTACACTCATCTAGTCTTCCCTATTCTCAGAGAGTAGCTACATATTTTATTTGATCTTGACAGCGATGCGGGGAAAGGTAGGGTTCAGAATTATGCCATATGTATAGATGAAATAGTTCAAGGGCAGACTGACAGACCAGCGCTCTGCAGCTAGTACTGTGTTTCCCCGAAAATAAGACATCCTCCGAAAATAAGACCTAGCGCATCTTTGGGAGCAAAAATTAATATAAGACACTGTCTTGTTTTCGGGGAAACAGGGTAGATGCGTGAGCCAAGGAGACAGGAACCTGGTTCTTTTGATTGCAAGCCTATAGTGTGTGGGCTTTGACCTTGAGCCAACAGGAAAGCACTAACTCTCACTTAGAAGCCAGCCAGGCTGTGAGCATGGATTTGGAGTAAGGGTACTCACACAGTGAGTATGAGTGTCACAAACGAGAACCAGAATTTCTGTCGAGGCACTTTATGCTGACATCGGGTAGTCCTTGATCTTCAAAGGAAATATCATTGCGTTTCTGGAAAGATGTAATACATTCATTCATTCATTTATTCACTTATGTATTCATTAACTCAAGTAGATATATTGAGGACTATTCCATGTCCAATAGATGCAGGGCAATTTGCCAAAAATCAGTGCACCCCAAAACCAATGTGCTAAGTAATCAGTTCACTTAATTTATCAATTTGTCAAATGATTAGTTTATTGTTTTTTTCTTTTAAAAAATATTTTTATTGATTTCAGAGAGGAAGGGAGAGGGAGGGAGGGAGAGAGATACATCAATGATGAGAGGGGTCGGGACCAGTTTGGCTCAATGGATAGAGCATTGGCTTGGGGACTGAAGGGTCCTGGGTTCGATTCCGGTCAAGGACATGTACATTGGTTGCAGGCATATCCCCACTAGGGGGTGTGCAAGAGACAGCTGATCGATGACTCTCTCTCATCGATGTTTCTAGCTCTCTATCTCTCTCCCTTCCTCTCTGTACAAAATCAATAAAAATATTTTTTTAAAAATGATGAGAGGGAATCATTGATTGGCTGCCCCTTGCACACCCCGTATTGGGGATCAAACCCCCAACCCAGGCATGTACTCTGACTGGGAATCAAATCATGACCTCCTGGTTCATAGGTCAATACTCAACCACTGAGCCAAACCGGCCAGGCTAGTTTACTGCTTTTACCAAATTTACCATTGTAATTAAAACAACTCTGAACATTAATGTTTTAACAATTAAAACGTTTGCCAAACAGAAATATGTAACAAGTCAAAAACTTTCCCCACAAAGTACTACTTTGCCAGGCAAAATTCCAGTCTCTAACTATATGATCAGATTGTTTTGGCTACAACTGGTTTCTTTATACACTTTTGAATGTAAGTGTGTGTTTTCAAACTTGAGACATTTGAAGGCTTTTTTCACCAGTTTCTCAAAAGGGCTTTAAGCCTGAACTTTACGGAGGCAATGTAAGGAGTGGCCACACACCAAAGCCAGGACCCGGAGCCAGTCTCCCGGGTGCGTAAGCCCGGCTCAGCCACATCCTTTAGAAGCAGCACCTGGGTCAGGTTACTTGTTCATGTCTGATTAGCCCTGTTACCCTCAAACATGGGGCGGGGGGGACAACAACATCCCAACAATAATTACTGGGCGGTAGGAATTTTACTTGCCTTTCTTATAACGTTTTTACATGTCTTACTTCAAGACATCGTTTTAGGAATTGTAAGTGTTCACTATAGAAAAGGAACTACGCCAGATGGCCTCATGTACGTTATTTTATTTACTTCTCATAATAAATGCACAGGTTAGATACTATCACCATTTTACAAAGAAACCGAGGCTTGGAAGTATTAAGTAACTTGCATGTGTCCCCCACACAAAGAAGTCTGACTTCCAGTCTGCTTGACTTCAAAGCTCATGCTATATTGTTCTTCCTCTGCCTCAACCTAAGAGTCCTTTTCTGTTAAATGGGTGTGATATCTGCCTCTCAGAATATGTGAGGATGGAATGAGGTGGTAGGTATGAAAGCCCACTGCAAAGGAGAAAGCTGCTATAAAGACTGATACCACAAGTAGTACGGGTTGTACTCACTGTGCTAGCCAAAGGTTTTGTGTGTATCATGTTCCTTCAGTTATCTCAATGACTCCGTGAGGCAGGCAGTCATTATTACCACCATTTTACAGAGAAGCTATTGAAGAATACAGAGGGTAACATGCCAAGGTCACATCACTGTACATGACATTAATTATCTAGATGGGAGTCTTTCCATTGTGAATGACTTAAGGGTCATCTCTCCCAGTCTTCTCCCCAATGCATTCTTCCGGGAGACACCCTACAGGAAGACAGGCAGTCCCCTGGATCAATAGGGAATGGATGCGGGGGTGGGAGACAGGTTAGAGATCAGAGGTCAGGTGTTAGATCCACCCCTTTCCGGGTACATATTGACCTTGCTTTCTAGGGACTGTAGGGTTCAACCTCAAACTCCAAGGACACTGCTGCCACCTGCTGTTCACACATTCTCCATCCCAGGGTTTCTCCCAATGCCAGGCCATTTTGGGGCAAGGCCTTTTGCTTTCTTGAGTCTGTCTTCATCTATAAAATGAAGACAACAGTAATATCTACGTCAGACAGTTGTCTTAATAATAAAATAAGATTATATTTCTTTCTCTACAATCTGCTTTTCTAGCAGAAAAAAGTTAGATATGTAAAAGGCAAGTTAGGATGGGAACAAACATCCCTAAATGCCTAAAATCACTTCTGTTTATATTAACATTTTTAACAATTATAAAACATTTTTTTCCTAGTAAAGCATTTCCCTTTATATTTTATTATTGAATTTGAATTTTTCGAAGTTAAGTCTCAAATCACTTTCTGTGTTTATTAAGTGTTTGAACCAGAATATGAAATAGTGAAAAGGGTATATAATTTTTTTTTTAATGGGAAAAGTTTTCAAGCTGTAATTTTCCCTTGCATCTGAGGCTGTCAGAGCTATTTCCAAGATTCCACTTCACAAATTTTACATTACTTTTTTCAGGTAAGGCATCCAGCAAAGGAGCAACCTAAAACCGAGAAAACTGGAGTGGGCTTTTTCCACTCAGTTCCCTTGGGAACCGATGTAAACAGCAAAGCTGAGAGGCCTGGCTCCCACTCAGCAGCTATAAACATCACACCAGATTGTTTGCCTGAAAATTCCTTCTGAATGGGCCTAGATGCCAGTAGTTGGATGCTACTCCACTTTCATGTGGCCAATCTAATATTCCTGGCTGGAATATCTGCAACTTATATTGCTGGGATGGTTCAGCAAAACGGAAGCTCTCTATTGGTGAATGCTGGCAAGTACAGGTTAACTCTTTCAGGACTGTCCACTGTACTACACACCATAGGCCCGGATAGGATGTGGACTTAAGGAGCAGGTCTGGTTATCTTCATCCTCTAAAATGGAAGTTGGGTACCAACTCACTCTCCCAGCCTTTGGGATGTACATTATAACTATAACCATCTTAAGCTACGTGTGCTTACGAATGACAACTGTGCTGTAAGGGGCAAATACACGAAGAGTTGTATTCGCTTAATAAGTTTCTGGGTTATTTTTATTCTATAAAGAAAACTTTCCCAGTAGTTCAACCAGGAAATTGGTGGGTATACAGAACTATCACCCAGCCCAGGAGGTATAGGCATTCCAAATACAGAAGAACTCTGTTTAAAAAAAAAAAAAATCCTAAAAGGGTGGGCAGTATGTCCTGCTCCTGCCACATAGGACTGAAGGTCTATCCTAGCATGATCTTGTTTTGGTTTCAGGATCCATTTATACTTTTTAAAATTACTAGGAATCCCAAAGGGCTTTTGTTTGTGTGGGATAAATATGTTGGTCATAAACAGTCAGCCAGATAGTTTTTTCTCCAGCATAAATGATTTTATTGGGGGGTGGAGGGAGACAAGAAATTGCAATCTGATATATGAAACCATGGCAAGCCACATACCAGTCCACTGAAACACGGAGATGAGGCTTTGCAGAGGGAAAAGGAGGTTGGGAGGCTATTACAAACACAGATATGGGGACACTCACTGAGAGCGTGGTCATATCCTCCTTTCTGCTTCATGATAGACATAAGGCATGAGAGCTTCCTTTCTGGCCTCCCTACTTTGCTTTAAGTGAGGTTTCTGTTCATTAATTTTCACATATTATCAATATTTATGTATGAGAAATTAAAACTGAGAAATCTATTTACAGTGACAATAATAAACCCATTCTATCTTAGCATAGCTAACTTTTTTAATGAAAATACACTGAGTGGCCAGATTATTATGATCTCTTAATGCATAATAATCTGGCCACTCAGTGTATATCCTATATAATAAAAGGCTAATATGCAAATTGTCCCCTCAACCAAGAGTTTAACCAGCAGGAAGGCTGGCCAACTGCCCATGAGCCCTCTCCTTGGCCAGGCTGGCTGGACCCCACCCATGCACAAATTCATGCACTGAGCCTCTAATATATATATATATGAGTGGCCGGATTATCATGCCTTCAGAGATCATAATAATCTGGCTACTCAATGTATATTTGTAAGTTGAAGCTCTAAGCCCCATTTGACTATGTTTGGTGATAAGGCCTGTAAAGTTTACTGAGTTCATAGGGTGGGGCCCTGATACCATGGGATTGATGGTTTTGTAAGAAGAGACAGGGGAGACTGCCATGTAATTTAACCAAGAAGAGAGTCGTTACCAGAACCTGACCTTATTGGTACCTGCTGTCAGACTTCAAACCTCCAGAACTGTGAGAATATAACATTTCCATTAAGCCACTCAACCTATGACATTTGTTAGCAACTAGAGCTGACCAATACAAAGCACTTGGGCTAATATTTGATACCTACCATTTATTCCATTTGGCTCCCAATGACCTGAGTCTTATTTATGCTATTCTCATTAATTTTGTATCTATGTCTTTTTAATCCTCACCATCCAAGGAAGTGGTTAATGATGTTTTGTTTTGTTTTTATGTTTTACAGATAATATTAGATAATGAATTCTTCAGATTGCAGACTCAAAAGCAGAAAAGCCCAGAGTTTGGTGGTCTTATGTAAATCACTTACCCTTTCTGGGCATTAATCTCCCCATCAGTAGAATGGGGACCCCATTAGTTTATACTTTACATTGCTTATGAGTATCTAAGTAGCTGCCCAAACCCTGCCCACCCCCCTTACCTCCCATGGGAGGTGTAGGCACTGACCAAGTGGGTCAGAATCAAGAGCTGGTTCCTGGAAGCCAGGATTAGGGAAAGCCAGAAAGGAGGGAGCCAGAGGGGTGAGTGTCCATGTTTTGAAACAGCATAAGGTTCCAGTGCTAATACAAGGGTGTGGGGTGCCTTGTTGTTGTTGTCATCTGAACCAATAGAACAGAAGACAGAACAGAACGGAAATGACCACAGCTTGCCATATGGGCCATCAGGTAAGATACAGATGGAGTGAGTTGGGATGACTCACATCTCATGTGGTAATGAGTGAAAATCTTTACCCAAGGGGTGTTTGCTTTTTAACACCCCTACCCCCATGGTGTAGATTGAGAATCACAGAAGTTAATGATGAAGTAGAGGGTGTGGTAGGGGTCAGGGGTCAGGTGTGCATAGATCTCAACTATGAGATGCTGGAGCCTTACATGTGCATTTGATGCAATAGTTGAAATTAAGCCTTAATTTGCTTTCCTCATTCCTTCCCCTTTTTATAATCTGTAATGGAACAATAAATAAATAAATAAACAAATAAATAAATAAATAAATAAATAGCGGCCCAGTTCAGAGCTCACCAGCCATGCTCCAGGTTTGAGAGCCTTCAGTCCTCATCCCAGGGTTCACACGCCTTTCCCCACTGCCCCCTGCGGAACTGGGAGGCCAGATCCCCAGCCCTCAGGTAGCAGAATCTCACAAGATGTTCCAAAGGACCCACTTGCTTTAACCAGTGACTTCAGAACATCCACGTGGTGCCACCCGGATACTTAATGTGTTTCCCCGAAAATAAGACATCCTCCAAAAATAAGACCTACTTACAGGTTTCCTTCTGAGTGAAATATAAGCCATCCCCCCGAAAATAAGGCCCGCCCCCCTAGGCTAAACATGAGAGATTTGGTCCACTGATTCTGAAAGAAATGGAGTCACAAGAAATTCACCAGGAAATTCAGGAATTGGATTGTTATGATGATGTTCCAGAAGATGCTGACATGATTGTCATTGAATAAATAAGTAAGTTCTTGATACTGTAGGATTCACAGTTTGTCTGGTTTGTGTTGACAACTACCGTACTACCGTACCGTATACAGGTAATAAATTTCCTTTATTTTTATTTAACAATAAATGTGTACCGTATTTTTCTTCATGGAAAAATAATACATCCCCTGAAAATAAGACCTAGTGCATCTTTAATTAATATAAGACACTGTCTTATTTTCGGGAAAACAGGGTAGGACTAGAGGCTCAAGTTCAAAGCTTGGCAACTCACTTCCAACGAAGCAGCCGACTGCCTTGAAATAGAAAAGCATGCTGAGAAAAGAAAATGTTTATGCAGATTCTCATTATCCCAGAGAGTCCATGCTAACCGAAAAGGGCAAGGATTCTGAGACATCTAGTCTGAAACAATGAGGCAGAGAGAGTTCTGGACGTCTTCGGCTTTTGCACCCTGGAGTTATTTGGTTTGAGTGGCTGCCAATACAACGTTCAAGAGATAGTTGCAAGTGGGAAAAGGAACCAGCATTCTTGAGGTTGGATTCCCAAAATTCTCCAGTTTATTGTAAGCCTCTCACTCTAAGTCTGGTGGCTTGGCTTTAGAGACAGCTCCTCCTCCTACTAGGAAGAATGTCTCCTGAGCATCCATCTTTGCCTGCAGCCACACTAATTCCAACTTCCCATCTCTCCCCTCCACCCACCCAATGATCACAGTTCAGATGGCACTTCCTAAGGAAGTTTCCCTTAAGGACCCCAATCTAGGGCAGATCTCATTGTTCTAAGTTTTCATTAACCATTTTTCTTTTCCTAAGAGCAATTACCTTCATTTTTAATTACACATCAATAAGTGTGATTATTTGATAACGATCCATCTTTCCTACCATTCTCTAGGCTCCCTGAGAGCAGGGGCAAGTCTGCTCACTATTATATCACCCTTTCCCATGCCGGGCACACCACCGAACATTCTTGGAATGGATTGCAGAGAGGTAGATACTGAGTAGGAAACAGACAACTGTGAATCCGAGGGGTTTTGTTTTAAAGATCAGCACATGTGTCGCTAAGGTAAGTTATCCCCCAAACTTGAAGATAAGGTTCCTCATTAAAATCAACACACATGGGTGAGACCTGTGCACGGAAGGCAGAGGAAAAGCAGTCCTAACATCTTGTCAAAGCCACAGAGGAAGGGCAGAGCGGATTCTGGAACCTGGAGTTAAAATTGAGAGCAATAGGGAGAAAAGGGAAAGGAGCAGAGAGGTCCTGGGTTGAATATTGTCTCCAGAGACTAAGGTGTAACGTGGTCTGTCAGGCCACATTAATGGGCACAGTCAAAGGGGAGGTAGGCTGAAACTGGTTTGGGTCAGTGGATAGACGTCAGCCTGCTGACTGGAGGGTCCCAGATTTAATTCTGGTCAGGGGCACGTACCTTGTTTGTGGGCACATCCTCAGTGGGGGGTGTGCAGGAGGCAGCTGATCAATGTTTCTCTCTCATCTATGTTTCTGATTCTCTATCTCTCTCCCTTCCTCTCTGTAAAAAATCAATAAAATATCTTTTTAAAAACAAAAAGAGCAGACAGATCCCATCAAGCAACCATGAAAGATGATTTGTACATGTGCCAGGGGTAGGGAGTTGGTAACCCCCAAAATCAGTAAATAAAGAGCAGTAGCTGCCTTACCAAAATGCACGCCTCCACAAGAAGTCACATTGCCTGTCTTGGGGTGCAGGGTTGGTGCCCAGCCAGCGCACAGTCGACTGATGACCCTGTCCATGGAGATCTCCACACCCTCTGTCTGGCCTCAGGTTCCCCAAGCAGCCCCTGTCCATGGACTGGCCTTACACAAAGTCTTTAGGGGAGAGAAAAAAATTGGCCAAGTGTGGTAGGTTGAATAATGGTCCCAAAGGCTCACACCTTAATCCCTGGAACCAGTGGATATATTCCCTCACATGGTAAAAAGGACTTCACTGATGTGATTAATAAGAATGTTGAGCCCTAACTGGTTTGGCTCAGTGGATAGAGTGTCAGCCTGCAGACTGAAGGGTCCCGGGTTCAATTCTGGTCAAGGGCACATGCCTGGGTGGCGGGCTCAATCCCCAGTGGGGAGGTGAGCAGGAGGCAGCCAATGAATGATTCTTAACATTGATATTTCTATCTTCCTCTCTGAAATCAGTAAATATATATTTTTTAAAAAGGAAGAAAGAAAAAAGAATGTTGAGACCGGGAGATTATCCTGTATTAATTAGATACACCAAATGTAACCACAAGGGGGAAGCAGAAGGAGAGAGAGGGAAAGACGGAGAGAGGGAGAGAGAGAGAGAGAAAGAGAGAGAGAGAGAGAGAGAGAGAGAGAGAGAGAGAGAGAGAGAGAGAGAGAGAGAGAGGAGAGAGCCGTGCTGCTGGCTCTGAAGACCGATGAAGGGGCCAAAGCATGAGGGAGGTCTCTAGATGGTGGAAAGTCAAGGAAGCAGATTCCCTTCTAGAGCCTAGAAGAAACACAGCCCTGCCCATGCCTTGATTTTAGACAAGTGAAACGGATTTCAGACTTCTGACCTCCAGAACTGTGACATGATGGATATGTGTAGTTTGAAGCCACATGAGTCTCTGGAGAATTTAGTTGTTTTCATACAGTTCCCCTGGGTCAAATCACTGCAGGGGGCATAGATCAAATTTCTGGATCTGCTGAGAACCAGCGTGGCTGACCTCAACTTTCTTAAAGGCCATCTACCTGGGAAACGTGGCCTGGCCTGGAGAATTCCTGTTCCTTTTCCAAGACCCCCTGTAATGTGTCTCCTCTCTGTCACTCTCCTTAACTCCTTCCCTAGGCAGACTCGCCTGCTCTCTCCTCCCTTCACATAACTATTGCTATCTGCCTCTATTATAGCACTCACCTTACTGTGTTAATGAGCTCTAAGTCTGCACCTCAGTCCAGGACTGCTAGGCACACACATGGCTCCTTTGTGCTTGTTAGAAAACGCTCCCTTTTCCAGAGGAAGTGGATTTCAGCCCTCGAGTTCCTCCCCCGGCCCCCTTCCAAGCACCCTTGAGCTTGTGCAGGGCCTCTCCACCTGTCTTCTCTGCTGTGAGCTCCTGAGTGTTTGTTTGTTCATCTTTGTGTGTCCCCAGCATAGAAACCAGTCCCCTTGGTGACTCTCTGAAAAAGGTTTTCTAAGCAGAAATGAATTGAATGCAGCCTGTGAGCATAGACAGGGTTGCTCCACCAAGAAGTCATCACATGCTGTGAACTGCAGACGGTTCTCAGAGCAGCAGAGGCAGGAAGAATAATGTCATCTGTTCTGCTCTCTGTGGATTCTGGATATTTTAACATCTGCAGCTGGAAACTGTTTAGGGCTGTGGGACTAAAATAGATGCCTATAGTATTCTGTTACCTCATTCTTTGCTTTTGAGACCTAAAATCAATTCTTTTCCACTTCCCCAGGATGCTAACCTACTTGGGGCCAGTTGTTGTTAAGGCCACAAGAGAAACTGTCTGATTGAAAGGCCCTCTGATGGACCCCTTCTGCTGCACCACTTGCTCATCAGTGAAGTGTGACACCATCACTCTCTCCTGGCTTTTCCAGGACACACAGTCAGCTGCAGCAGCAGAGCTAAGAGAAGTGTTTCAGATTCCCTGTGGATCTGCAAAGATGTGGCAAGGGAGAGCCTCAAGGGTTTGGTTTGGTCCAGTTCCCAAGAACTAAACATTCCCATTGTTACAGTGAGAATGCACTCATGTATGACTTGATCGTCTTCTTTCAAAAGGTCATTCTGACATTTCAGGGCAGGACTGTTTGTGAACTTTGCATCAGTCCCAAAGCAGGACAGGCACAGACTGGCTCTTCAGATGACTGGAATTAAATTCCTATTTTGTCTTATTCACTGAGGCAGTGACCAAACAAGTTGACAAGTTGAGGGGAAGAGATGTGGGGAGGAAGACAAACTGTACAGTATAAACTGGAAGATTGTTACCTATAGCAGGAAAAGAACTAGGGATTTTAGTAGTTGACATATTGTTTTTAACTGAAAATATTATTAGAAGGGAACAAACAGCTCTAATCTCTACTCCTACTAAGCCAGAATATTCATTAAAGTTTATATTTTTACAGATTGAAGCACACTTACTCTTCACAACAAATCTTTGATGCCTTTATTATTAGTCCTAATTCATCACCCAAACCCATCAGACAACAAAATAAGTCCTGAGCTTTGTATATGAAGAACACAAACATGTGTAAAACAAAATTATGCCTTCAATAGTTCATAATCTAAATTAGTATAAATGGGAGAAACCAAGATGGCAGCATAAACACCTGAAATTTCTGCCTTTCACAACTACTTCAAAACTACAACTAAAAGACAAAACAGACATCACCCAGAACCACAGGAAGGCTGGCTAAGTGGAAATTCTACAACTAGAAGGGAAGAGAAAAGCACACTGAGACTCAGAAGAGGTGTGGGAGTAAAGGCAGACTCGGAGAGGGCTGGCAACTGAGTACACGGCTGTCTTTTTCAAGTGAGAAGGAGACAAAAACTCCTGACTGCAAGAGGCTGGACTTGAGTTGGGCTTTGGAAGTTGTGCTATAATCCCTTTCAGGAAAAGACATGAAAATGTTCTGAAGGTGGCAAGGTTTGTTTGGTGTTTTTACACAGTTTGTACCAGAGTTGTGATTTGAACTTATTTTAGTTCTCATCGCTATTTTATTTCTACCCTACATTTTGAAACATAGACTATTTTCTAGAGCTGCTTTAGGTTTACAGCAATATTGAGCAGTTACAGAGATCTCCCTTACTACCCCTGCCAACACACATGCATAGCCTCCCCCACTATAACATCCCACACCTGAGTGGTACATTTGTTACAATTAATGAGCTTACATGACACATGATTATCACCCAATGCCCACAGTTTACATTAGGGTTTACTCATGGACAAATGTATAAAGACATGTATCCATCATTACAGTATTATATGGAGCAGGTTCATTGCTCTAAAATCCTCTGTGCTCTATTCATCCCTACCTATGCTCTAACCTCCGACAACCATTGATTTTTTTTTTTTTACTGTCTCTGTAGTTATGCTTTTTCCTGAATGTCATATAGTTGGAATCATACAGTATGTAGCCTTTTCAGGTTGGCTTCTTTCACTAAGTAATATGCATTAAAGTTTCCTCAATATCTTTTCATGGCTCAATAGCTCTTCTTCTTTTTTTTCTTTTCACTGCTGAATAACATTCCATTATCTGAATGTACCACAGTTTATGTATTCATTCATCCTGTTTGCTTCCAAGTGTTGGCAATTATTAACAAAGCTTCAGTAAACATCACGTGCAGGTTTTTGTGTGGACATAAGTATTCAACTCCTTTGGGTAAATAAATACCAAGGAACATGACTGTTGGATCAATGGTAAGAATATGTTTAGTTTATAAGAAATCACTAAGCTATATTCCAAAGTGGCTGTACCATTTTACACTTCCACCAGAAAAGGATGAGAATTTCTATTGCCCCATAGCCTCACCAGCATTGGTATTCTGGATTTTGATGACTATAATAGGTGTGTAATGTTATCTCATTGTTGTTTAAAAAAAAACACATATTGTTTTCTATTAACTCGTCTTTTTGTTTAGCCAGGAAATGGTCTCTTTTTTTTCCACTTTCCTATAGATTGTCCTACTGCTTTCCTTTGTCTAAAGTGATTTCACTTTTTGATTATTGATTTTGTTGCCAATCTTCCTTAGAAATATTTTCCTTCATATGTTTTGGAAATTTATAGAAAAATACATAAAATATCTATGTACAGTTTTTAAAATAATGATATAGTCAACACTTATTATAAGCACCACTGGCTGTCTTCTATATTTTTCTCTTTAATGTTTTCTTTTCTTTCACTGTCACTGCTTGGAGTAGAGGTAGGAACCTCTAATACCATTCTGACAGAGTGCACTTGTCCACTCAAACAGCAGGTGGTGCTCCAGAGACCTTTGTGAGTTCCTTTGCTAAATTCTCTGAATCCTAGGAGACCCTGATCTCTTGGGGGCTGTGGTCTTTGTTATGACTTCACCTCCTGACTAGGTAGGTGTGATTACCATTATTGCCATTTCCTCCAGTTAAACAATTAGTAGCTCAAGATGTTCACAGTTTTTTTCTCCTGACAACAGCTGTCAATTCAAGTCTATAAACTCTCTCTATATTCCAACTGCAAGAAAAGACAGGATCATTTTATATATTGGGTAATAGTGCCCCAGTACCTACGGCCAAAAGCTTTCAAAAATCTTTCAGCGCGCGCGTGTGTGTGTGTGTGTGTGTGTGTGTGTGTCCCAAAGTATAAAGATAAAATTGTAACATTGGAGTGGACGTTTAATCACCTTCAAAATTAACATTATGTCACAAAGTTAACATTATGTCACTTTTACATTTTGGAGCAATTTGAGGTTAGAGTTCTTACTTCACAAGAATATCTGATCATCTCCAGATGCCAAAAACCATAGCTCATACATTATATGAGTTATTTTGGATAAAAAAAATTTTTCAAGTGCAAAATGTTTGAATCTTTTTTTCCAACAACAGATAATGTAAGGCCTGGAAATAACATATTTGATGTGTGGCGCTAGACTTCTGGAAATAAGAGATTTTTTACAAGAGACCTGTGAGCTGAAATGAGACACAGAATATGGGGAAGGCAAGAGAGAGAAGAGAGTTCTGAGGGAAAAGGAGGTGCGATGCTGCTCCAGGAGCAGAGGACCGGGGGTCCCTGCCTAGTGAGGGCTCAGGTGGGTCCAGTGAAGCAGTGTGAGGTGGTACTGTGCGCCCCGGCGTCCAGGGGAGCGCGCACTCCGAGGGAGCAGGGACTAGGAAGGCTTCTCTGAGGAGGTGACACTGGATCTGAGAGGGAAGGAGGTGGAGAGGATGCCACATCTAGAGACACACCCTGGGGAGGGAGGGAAGGAGGGGAGGAGGAAGATCTCGATGCGCTCGGCGCTCCGCCCTCGGGCGTCGACTGCTCGGGCCTGAGTGCCTCCCGCCCATCCCTCCCTCCCTTCCCTCCCCCTTCTCCCCCTTCCTCCGCCCCCAGCGCCTCCGCCGCCGCCCGGCCCGCGCGACCGCCGAAGCTGCGGGTCTCCGGAGACGCCATGTACCGGCTCCCCTTGACCGTGACGGCCCGGGCCGCGCCGCCGCGGGGCTGGGCCTGGGGCTGCGGGCGGCGCGGAGCCCACCATCGCGCGGGGCCGGGGCTGCCGCGGCTCGGGCCCGGCTGGGCCGGGGGCCTCGGGCTGGGGCTGGGGCTGGCGCTCGGGGCGAAGCTGGCGGGTGCGCTGAGGGGCGCAGCCCCCGCGCCGCCCCCCGCGGCCCCCGCCCCCGAGGCGCCGCCCCAGGCCGAGCTGCCGCCGCCGCCGCGGGAGCAGCCCCTCGCCCCGGCGTCTCCGCAGACCCCGTCGGCGTCCACCCCCGGGCGCTACGCCAGAGCCATTGACAGCAGCCGCGACCTGCTGCACAGGATCAAGGTGCTGCGACGCGTTGGCGTTGGCGGTGGGACCCCGGAAGGGGGCCCCTCGGGGTCATCTACCCGGGCCGGGCCGACCCCAGCCTGGGCGGTGGGATGCCCACGGTCAGCTCCCGAGGAAGACTTCCCGTTTCCCGACCGTCTGGCCGTGGTCAGACGCTCTTAGGGGGTTGCCCAATTCCGGGAGGAGGTCACGGCCCGGCTTGGGGGCCGCCCCTTCCCTTTCGGGGTGCCAATCCGTCACACCTCTCCGGGTAGCGCAAGATTGCAGCCGAGGTGGGCGGGGCGCGGCCAGGGTGGGCGGGGCGAAGTCAGGATGGGCGGGGCGCAGCCGAGGTGGGCGGGGCCTGGAGATGCCCGGGTGACAGAGCCCATGGCCCCTAAAGTTGTCTCCGCGAGTCTCTGAACTGTCTGTGCCTCTCCCCTTGCTCGCAGGATGAGGTGGGCGCCCCTGGCATCGTGGTCGGAGTCTCTGTAGATGGAAAAGAAATCTGGTCAGAAGGTAGGCTCAGAAAAGGATCAATGAGTAGCTTGTTTTTTGGCCAGTTGGTGATTGAAATCTTGATGTTTTTCCTGCTTGGAGTGAATCTCATGAAATGATGCCCTTCAGCTTACGTGAAATTATCCATGTTGTGGAGGGGGGAAAAATGTGTCCAACAGAAGAATGTATCGAGTTTTCTGTCCGTAAGATTTGAAATGTGACTAATGAATAAATCAGAGTCTTCAAAATGGCTTATTTCTATACCCACTCTTAAACGGGCTGGATTTGTTGTTCTGAAAGTTGTGTATAGGACAGCCTGTTGCCTGCATGTTTGTAGATAACCCTTATCCTCCTTTCCTATATAATAAAAGGTAATTAATATGCAAAATGACCAAATCGAAGGAGCAGAGCTGCCCCCTGGTGGTCAGTGCGCTCCCACAGGTGGAGGGCCGCTCAGCCAGAATACTACCTGAGCCAGGCTCACAGCTGAGGAACCAGCGCAGCATGGATGCTGGCAGGAGCCTCTCCAGCCTCCACCTGGGGCATCCTGGACTGTGAGAGGGATGTCCAGCTGCCGGCTTAGGCCGCTCTCCATGGGGTCCTGGACTGGGAGAAGGGGCAGGCCAGGCTGAGAGCCCCCTCCTCAGTGCAGGAATTTCCTGTACCAGGCTTCTAATGAGTAGGTAAAACGTCAGAATTTTGTGTTTTTCTTTTTTAATTCAGTCAACAATTTGAGTCACCTATTCTGTAAAAGGCACGTGATTCCTGTCCTTAATGAGTTTATGATCTACTTTATTACTTTTTTGAGTAGGTAGACATTTAAATAAAGTAGTACTTATTTACTCTTACTATGGGAAGTGAATTTTTTAAAAAATGATTCTTCCTCCAAATATAAGTATAGCTTAATCTGAATGCCTAATTTATGAAAAATATTGTAACAAAAGTTATATGAATGTCAGGTTTCTGGGTGGGGGCTTTGTTTTTATGCAAATATTTTAGCATAATCCCTTTACGATTTAAAAACAATCGTTGTACCCCCTTTTTTTCTTTTCAGATCTCAGTTCTTTATGTGTCTTAGGATTCCACTTTCAGCCTGTCCAGAAGATGAAATCAAACTTAAATTTTCTCTAGAATGAGCTTTAAATTGGTGGTACCTTATTGTGGTGGGTTCCCCCCTGATTTTCTGATTTGCAGCTGAATTGAATTGATAGTTAGCTAAAGGGGACTTGCAGGCCCTCTTTTCACTTGTTTTTAATTGGATGGGTATTTTAAGGAATTCAGTGGAAACTCACTCAAGAATAAATATAACCTAAAGAACAGCAATGATGTTTTCTTTAAAGAATGTAGAGTAATTTATTTGAAATTTAGAATAACCAAATTGCTTAGATAAGCTGAGAAAAATTAGTGTTTGAATCAGATGGAAAATTACTATTGTGCACAAGGCACAATTCTGTTTAGTTAAAGGGTTAAATTGTTAAGACTTACTGTTATCCGTGTTAAGACTTATCCCTTGCATGTTAAGTTTTCATTAACTTATAAAAGTAGAATGTCTTTCCTTCAGATGAACATACAGGAAATTTTAAGATAGTATTATTTCAGTTTTTCAAAATTCCTTTCACCTTGAAGGTTATTAATGGTGACTTTTGACTTTTTTTCAAAGGCTTAGGCTATGCCGATGTTGAGAACCGTGTACCATGCAAACCAGAGACAGTTATGAGAATTGCCAGTATCAGCAAAAGCCTTACCATGGTTGCTATTGCCAAATTGTGGGAAACAGGAAAACTTGATCTTGATATTCCAGTACAACATTATGTTCCTGAATTCCCAGAAAAAGAATATGAAGGTGAAAAGGTAATGAAACTCACAGTTCATATTACAAATGGCACGTTTAATGGCTTAAAAGGTTGCATAGTTTTCTTTGGTTTGTTTTAAATTATTGTTAATTTTTTTTTATCCAGATGATAATTGAGATTTTCTGAAATTTAAACCTAAAGATATCTATATTACATATTTTTTTCAATAGCAGTTTAAAATGGAAAATATTACTGAGTCATTATTCTGAGGCTACTTTCTGTTATAGTTCAGTAATGTAATTAATTTTCATGTTTTTACAATTAGGTTTCTGTTACAACAAGATTATTGATTTCCCATTTAAGTGGAATTCGTCATTATGAAAAGGACATGAAAAAGGTGAAAGAAGAGAAAGCTTATAAAGCCTTGAAGATGATGAAAGAGATTATGGATTCTGACCAAGAAAAAGAGTTAAAAGATAAAGGAGACAAAAATAATGAAAAGAAAGATTTTGCTAAAGCTAAAATAGAGCAGGATAATGAAACTAAAGGCCGGAATGCCAAACCTGTCAAGAAAAAAAATGATTTTGAACAAGGTGAATTGTATTTGAAAGAGAAGTTTGAAAATTCAATTGAATCCCTAAGATTATTTAAAAATGACCCTTTGTTCTTTAAACCAGGTGAGTGTTAATTCCCCCTCGTAACAAACTCAACATTATTGAAGTGTTAATTCTCAGAAAATCGAGAATAGCATCCTGAGTGCTTTAGATGTGGTAGATGATTGTGGTACGGATCTTGTTGTCCAGTGCTTGCCTTTTGTCTGCATTTCTTAAGAGTAATTAAGAGCGTAGAGCATAGTTCCTGCCGAACATCCAGGCAGCTACTTGTTTAGATTTAGCTCATGGAGGCTATCCAGTCATTTAGTAGATTCTAAATATCAAAATATTGGTGAAAGATTATGGAGAAATGTTGGAATAATAGTTCTCCAAACAAAATCTAGTCCAAAGTGGATGTGATGATAATGTATTGCTATTATCTTGTTTTTTTAATTAGACTTTATTTTTTAATATATCTTTATTGATTTCAGAGAAGGGAGAGAGAGAGAGAGAGAGAGAGAGAGAGAGAGAGAGAGAGAGAGAGAGAGCGAGAGCCACATCAATGATGAGAATCATTGATTAACTGCCTACTGCATGCTCCCCACTGGGGATTGAGCCCAAAACCAGGGCATGTGCTCTGACAGGGAATCAAACTGTGACCTCCTGGTTCATAGGCTGATGCTCAATCACTGAGCCTTGCCGGCTGGGCTTAGTTAGACTTTAAATTGCTCAACTTATTTTGTGCCTTCATTTCTTAAATCAGTGTTCATCAACTTAATTTTATTTCCAAAAAAAATTAATATATAAAAATAACTCCCTTCGTTTTTGTATATTTTTGTATGACACCTACTGAAACCACTTCTTATCTTTAACTTACCATAGATTTATTTTTTTATTCCATTTTCATATTGAAAGATGCTTCTACCATTATACCATTATATAGGTTTAATCAGTAATGGCAAGGAAATGTGATTATGGATTTTGTCTTTAAAAATAAGGTTCTCACCCATTTTTAGTACAGATGGTACAATTTACATTTCCAGAATCCACAATGAGATAAAGGTATATATTTGAATATGTATTTGAATATGTATTTGAAATAAGGTTTATATATTCCTGCACCTGTGGGGTCTCTTGGCCTGGCCTGTGTCCTCAGGGGATGTTGGAGAGCTGGTTTTAGCCTGATCCCCATAGGCCAGGCTGAGGGTCTCCCACTGGGCCTCTAGTACACATATAAGATCTTTGGTTAATCTCTTCCTGCCCTCTCCCTACCCTCTTCCCTCTGAGATTCATCAGTTGTTCCATGTTCCCATGTCTGTGGTTTCCATTCCTGCATTGAGCGTCTGCCCCCTGGTGGTTAGTATATATCATAGCTACCGGCCAGTTGGCCAGTCAACCAATTGGTTAGGCTTTTATGTATATTTAGATATGTTTTATTAAAATAACTTGTATAACTACTTATGCCATAAGCAACTTGTATAACTACTAATGCCTTAAGGTACATTAGAAACAAGATAGTTGACTCAAGAATCCAAATTTGCTTTTCTTTCTCTTCCTAGATTGTTGCCAGTTTGTAGAATTTTTATGTTTGAGGTAGGATCATTTGTTTACTTTTTTATCATAATTTTATTCATGTTTTAGGCACATGGAATAAGTAGGGCCATTACAGAGCTGAATAAGATATCATCCATGATGTTTTATAAATGCTGAACTAAAATATTCCAGTTTTAAGGTATATACCAGTTTTTAATGGAAAAGTATTTTACATGTTATGAATTATTTTCTCTTTTTTTCCTCCTTGCAATGATGTCTCAAGGTAGTCAGTTTTTGTATTCAACTTTTGGCTATACCTTACTGGCAGCCATAATTGAAAGAGCTTCAGGATATAAATTTTTGGAATATATGCAGAAAATATTCCATGACTTGGATATGCTAACAACTGTGCAGGAAGAACATGAACCAGTGATTTACAACAGAGCAAGGTAAATGGATATTTTTTGGTGTGTCTAGCTATATCACATCTTAATACTTATGTTATCAATTAAAACTCAAATTTTATCTTCTTTTCAAAATCAACTTGTGTGTCACATTTTGGAAGCTTTTCTACATATCTGTTTTTCCATTTATAAAGTGTGTTTATAAAATATTCCCAAGATTCTTAGATGAAAGACAGCAATAATAATTTAACCACATGAATAATTAAACCAAAATTGCACCCCTCTTTGGCATCTATAATTTGCTCTTCAACCATCTCTTTTTCATGTTTATAAACTAATGTTTTGTTTATCGTTTGTTATTTTTAATTGTTTTAACTTTTATTTTGAAATAATTTTATACTTATAGAAATGTTATGAATAAGTTATAAAGAATTTCCATATACTCTTCACCCAGATTCTACAAATGTTATCATTTTACCACATTTGCATTATCTATCTACTAGAGCAGTGTTTCCCAAATTTCTCTCATGATGAGAATCACCTGGTGAAGTTGTTAAACTACAGATTCCTGAATCCCAACTAAGAAGTGCTAAACTAGAATTTTTAGGAACTGTCCCCCCACCCCCCTCCACTGGCCTGGTCACCCCTTCCTGCATATATTCCAACTTAACTAGTAGTTAAGTATACAATTTTACCTATATGTTCCCAAAAATTCTAGTTTAGCACTTCTTAATTGGGATTCAGGAATCTGTATTTTAACAACTCCACCAGGTGATTCTCAACATGAGAGAAGTTTGGGAAACACTGTACTAGAGGACCGGTGCACGAAGTTTGTGCATGGGGGGTAGTCCCCTCAGCCCAGCCTGCACCCTCTCCAATCTGGGATCCCTTGGGGGATGTCCGACTGCCGGTTTAGGCCTGATCCAGGGTGGTAGCAGGAGTAGGGGGTTGCCCAATTCGGAGATCGGGCCTAAACCGACAATCAGACATCCCTCTCATAATTCGGGACCGCTACCTCCTAACTGCTCACCTGCCTGCCTGCCTAATCACCCCTAACTCCCCTTCCCCCCCACCAGCTTGATCACCCCTAACTGCCTCTGCCTGCCTGCCTGATCACCCCTAACTGTTCCCCACCACCAGCCTGCTCTCCCCTAACCATCTCTGCCTGCTAACCTGGTCATCCCAACTGCCTCCCCACTGGCCTGGTCGCCCCTAACTGCCCCCACTGTCGGCCTGGTCACCCCCAACTGTCTCCCCCTTCTTTCCACCCCCTACCCCCCCAACCTCCGGCCTAGTTGCCCCATGCAGCCTGCTGTTCAGTCATCCACTCAGTTGTTTTGGCAGTGATGGCTCCTGGTGTTTTATATATTAGGATATGTTTTTGGTTTTCTCTTCTTAAATCATTTAAAAATAAGTTGCAGGCATGGTATTCCTTTATTGGTAAAGATTTAAATGTTTATTTTCTAAAAACCAGGATACTAAGGAAATTAACATTGACACAATGCTTTTATCAAATCTACAGACCTTATTCAAATTTTGCCAATTATCCAAATAATGTTCTTTATAGCAGAACTGTCATGATATCAGTTTGCCCCATTATTGGTGATGGCAATTTTTTTTAAATATATTTTTATTGATTTTTTACAGAGAGGAAGGGAGAGAGAGAGAGAGAGCTAGAAACGTCGATGAGAGAGAAAACCGACCAGCTGCCTCTTGCACCCCCCCTACTGGAGATGTGCCCGCAACCAACGTACATGCCCCTGACTGGAATCGAACCTGGGACCTTTCAGTCCACAGACCGATGCTCTACCACTGAGCCAAACTGGTTTCGGCAGTGATGGCTGTTTTAATTGCTTTGTTGAGATAGTACCTGCCAGTTTTCTGCACTATAAAAATTTGAAAGTAATTTCATTGAAATATAGAAAATGAAAAATTTATTGTAATGTTATTAGTAACCTGTAAAGGGGCATTGAAAGAACATTTTGAAGCTAATGACTTTTCCATTTTACTCTAATTATTTGATATGTTAGAAAAGTACACTTTAATCAACTGTTGCCTATTTCCATTAGTACATGCTTTAAATGGTTTAATGGCACTTGAAATAGATGAATAGTGGAATATTTTTAGCTTTATCTTCCTATCTCCACATGAGTTTTATTTAATCTCCTGTTGTATTTAGTTAAATTATCATTTTAACTTATCAGCTTAAAGGACTTAAATGTGCATTGCTAATCATCCTGAAGGAGACTTTTTTTGGACCTAAAAGAATTTGGGTTAGTAGCAAGCAATGAATTTTAATTTTTTTAAATGGCCTGTAGTTCTCAACCAGTTCAGAGACTCTTAGTGTTTTTTTGTGGAGGTTTTTTGTCCAACATTATATTTTGCTGGAAAACATAAGAAAAATTGACAAATGCCATAGGTTGTCAATTGAATCTAAAAAAGATTCTCTAATAAAGATGGCAGAGATGCATGACCTTATTTTGATTTAGATTTTGGCATTTAATAATGAATGCCTAGACTTTTATATAAGGGAAAGGAGAAAATTATGTGTCATTGGGCTTCTTTTATAAACTGAAAATTACTGATCTATGAATGTATAGACTGCAGAGCAGCTATCATTTGTTTAATGAGTGATTAATTTATGACAAGGCTCAGTACACAAAATTCGTGCACAGAAGGGGGATGTCCCTCAGCCCAGCCTGCACCCTCTCTAATCTGGGACCCCTCAAGGAATGTCTGACTGCCCATTTAGGCCCGAACCACCAGGATCAGGCCTAAATGGGCAGTTGGACATCCCTTTCACAATCCAGCACTGCTGCCTCCCAACTGCTCGCTTGCCTGCCTTCCTGATTGCCCCTAACTGCTTCTGCCTGTCAGCCTGATCACCCTCTAACCACTCTGCTGCCAGCCTGATTGATGCCTAACTGCTCCCCTGCCAGCTTGTTTGCCCCTAACTGCCCTCCCATGCAGGCTGATTGCCCCCAGTTGCCCTCCCTTGCAGGCCTGGTCCCTCCTAACTGCCTTCCCCTGCTGGCCATCTTGTGGTGGCCATCTTGTGTCCACATGGGTGCAGGATCTTTAACCACATGGAGGCAGCCATCTTATGTGTTGGAGTGATGGTCAATCTGCACTACCTTATTAGATATGGTAGAGGCCTATTGCATGTGTGGGGGCTGGCTGGTTTGCCCTGAAGGGTGTCCCAGATCAGGGTGGGGGTTCCCTTGGGGTGTGGGGTGGCTTGAGTGAAGGGCCTGTGGTGGTTTGCAAGCCAGCCATGCCCCCTGACAACCCAAGCAGAGGCCCTGATATCTGGGATTTATGTATCTTCTATAATTGAAACTTTGTAGCCTGGAACGGAGCCAAGCTTCCTGCAGCCATTTCTGTTGGAATTTGTTTACCTTCTATAATTGAAACTTTGTAGCGTTGAGTGGAGGCCTAGGCCTACAAGGGCAGGCAGAAAGCTTGGCTTCCTCCGTTGCCAGGGAAACCCAAGCTTCCCTCCTGCTCTCTGTGGCTGTAGCCATCTTGGTTGGGTTTATTTGCATACTTGCTCTGATTGGCTGGTGGGCATGGCTCGTGGATGTAGCTGTGGTATGGTCAATTTGCATATTACTCTTTTATTAGAGAGGATGAGACCAAAACCAAATAGAATGTTTTCTGAATTATTGCTGTATTTTGACAGTATCAATATGGCCTTTACTTTCTGGTATTATCTTTTTTTATTATTATTTATTATCTTTATTTTCTAGATTATCTTCTAAAAGTAAGTCTTGCTTCTTATGCCTTCAGCTGACAGACTCTAGTAGTAGATTCAATCCAGATGTTAAAGCTGAATGTTAAAGTGGGATCAGTTTTTTAATATGCATTTTACATTCTTTGGGTTTTTTAACTTCTCATGACAATAAAATACAAACTACTGCATAATTGTTTCTAAAGGCATTTAAGAAGCATTTAAAAAATAAGTCTTTAAAATTTTTTAAATATATTTTTATTAATTTCAGAGAGGAAGGGAGAGGAAGAGAAAAATAGAAACATCAATGAAGAGAGAGAATCATTGATTGGCTGCCTCCTGCACACTCCCTACTGGAGATCAGGCCTACCACCCGGCCATGTGCCCTTGACCGGAATTGAACCTGGGACTCTTCAGTCCGCAGACTGACACTCTATCCACTGAACCAAATTGGCTAGGGCAAAATAAAAGTATTCTGAATTTCTAAGTTTGTAGGTGTAGATTTCTGTGGTTATGTAATATTCTTGGGCGGAAGCTAGAGATTCTTAAGTAGGAAGAGGCTGCTTGTCACCTGGCATCATTCCATCAGTGATTCAGTTACCAAGGTGTCCCAGTTACTGACTAAAGAACTTATCTCTATCCCACTCTTTTTAAAGCAGAAATTCCTTAAGAAATTAAAATAAAGTTATCCAGCCGAACACATTATTTTTATGAAAAGCCATTAATTTTTCCTCTGTGAAAAGGAATCAAGGGATTAAAGTCTAAAATCTATTTAAAGTTTAAAATTCTATAATAAAGTCTGGAATTCTCCACAGTTTTGTATTTTAAAGGATGAATGACTGAGGAATTCTTATTTCCAACTTTGAAATAAGTGGCTTGAAATGCTTTACACAAAGCTGATTATTAGCCAAAATATATTAGTAGTTCTCTCCTAGTTTACAGACTTGGAGCTCACTCTAAGAACTATGCTTCTCAATAAGAAAATGTATTTCTGTTGCCAGTGAGGAGCTTTTCATGTCCCTATCAGTTGTCCTTGAAAGTGGGGTTCTTGCGATGTCACAAGAAAAGGAATTTTCTGAGACTTGCACAGGAGAATGAATGGCATTTATTTGCATGAAATTACATCACTGAGTTTCCAAGGCTCCATTTCCCTTTGTCCTGCCAAGGAAGAAGTCCAGCTGTGTCTTTAGCAGGGCTGAGATCAAAGCCGTTGCCCAGAGTTTCTGTTCCATATTTGCATAATCCAATCCAGCATTAGGCTAGTTTAGCTTGTGTTCCCAGCCGCAGTTCATCAGTCCATTGAGTTTAAGATATCCATGGCCGCCGAAACCGGTTTGGCTCAATGGATAGAGCGTCGGGCTGCGGACTAAAAGGTCCCAGGTTCGATTCTGGTCAAGGGCATGTACCTTGGTTGCGGGCACATCCCCAGTAGGGTGTGTGCAAGAGGCAGCTGATCGATGATTCTTTCTCATTGATGTTTCTATCTCTCTATCCCTTTCTCTTCCTCTCTGTAAAAAAAATCAATAAAATATATATTAAAAAAAAAAAAAAAGATATCCATGGCCATGGGCCATGTGGCCTGTAGGACCACATGGCTATGGAGGAACACTGGCAAATGCAAGGACGCAGGAGCAAAGCCAGAGGAACAAGAGAGCCACAAGAGCTAAGAGAGAGAGAGAACTCCTTTGTCTGGGGGTTATATATTTCCACATTTTTACAGGCTTGCATAGGCTCCATCTCCTCTAGCCAATGATCTCTAACAGGCACCCCAACTTACCTTCGCATGCATCCATCTCCCCTTTGCCCAGTCTCTTCCCCCAGTAATCTGCAGGGAATGGGCCAGATGGTTCCCTGGGGAGTACTAAGTTGCAGCTTTCTGGTGAAACTGCCCAGATGGCCAAGCTTATAATGTCTGGCCTTTCTTTTGCTACTTTCTAATATTAATGACTAGGGACCCAATGCATGGCATTTGTACACTGAGGTCAGGTCCCTCAGCCTGGCCTGTGCCCTCTGGCAGTCGGGACCCATCAGGGGATGTCCACTGGCCGGTTTAGGCCTGCTCCCAAGGGGTCCTTAGCGCTGCCAGGAGGTGGAAGAGTCTCCTGCCACCTCCCCTGAGCTTGCCAGCTGTGAGCCCAGCTCAGGGCTTCTGGCTGAGCGGGGCTCCCTCCGTCGATTTGCATATTAGCCTTTTATTTTACAGGATTAGCTAATTACAGCAGTAACATTTCTATTATTTGGCTTTTTTTTAGATTTGATTGGCCTGGAATTCCAAGTGTAATCAGTGTTTAGGCAGAATGTTAGAGTTTAGCTTCTTATTGTATATAAGAGTTGAGGGCAAGAGAGTCAACCAAGATTTTAATGGAGAGGGAAATATGAGAAGGTTTGGAAGAGATTCACTTGGTTTAATTCCTTTTGAGACATGAAAAGACCACATGTCAAGTTACTGGTTCTCAAGAGAGCATTTAAGATTCTCTATAGACTTTTTCTTTTTAAAAAAAAATATATATTTTTATTGATTTCTGAGAGGAAGGGAGAGAAAGAGAGAGAGATAGAAACATCACTGATTGGCTTCCTCCTCATGTCCCACACTGGAGATTAAGCCCGAAACATGGGCCTATGCCCTGACTGGGAATAGAACCGTGACCGTCTGGTTCATAGTTTGATGCTCAACCACTGAGCCATGCTGGCCGGGCTGTAGGCTTTTCCTTTTAATCTTTAAAGCACATACCTATGGCCACCCCTGCTTCACTCAATAGTATGACTTGGGCTTTTAGGGGACATACAAGAATCTTGAAGGAAGAAAGAGGAGTTACTTTTAAAAGTATACCCACAGTCCCTCCAAAGTTATGAATTTTTAAGGGAGGGGAATAGAGGGAGGACATAGAGAGCAGGTTCATTGGAGAGCTGGAAGAATCGAAGTCCTAGGAAAAAGTTTCTGAATCTGAGACCTTAGAGTAGGGGTGTCGAACTCAATCAGAGAAGGGGCCAAAATCTAAAATCCAGCCTAAATCGCGGGCCGAATGGTTTACTGAACAGTCATAAACTGTCATTGTGATGGAAACGCAGCAGAGTGCAGTGATGACAGCGCGGTGCGGGCCACATTGCAAGGCCTGGCGGGACGGATTTGGCCCGCGGGCCTTGTGTTTGACACATGTGCCTTAGAGATAAAACAGTTCAAAGTAATGGTGAGATCCAGGTCTGACAGTGCTTTTGCATAGCCAAAGTAGAATGAACACAAAGATCATTAGAGTGAGACAGTTAGGATACTAAAAACCTAAGAGCATCATTTTATTATGAATCTTAAAAGAAAGGATTCTCCTGAGCCATATTCCATTTTTTGTTTAATTGTTTTGTGATTTCATTTTATTTACCTCATTTATGTTACAGCCTCCTCACATTAGCATAGAAACCTCATGAGATCAGACACTGTCTCTTTTGTTTAATGCTTTATCCCAGCATCCAAACAGTCCCTAACACAGAGTGAGTGCTCTATCAATAATTGTTGAATGCATGAGTAAATAACAACTATCATCTATTGAGTACCTGCCAGAAATATGCAGTGTTTAGAATACATATATTCCTAACTCTGCAAATAGATATTTTTGTCTTCATTTTACAAGATAGGATGCTAAAGCAGTGAATAGAAATGCCAGACTACCTGGGTTTAAATTCACTGTGCCACTTACAAGCTGTGTGAATATGGTATAAGCTGTCCTATATAATAAAGCCTAATGTAAATTGACCAAACAGCAGAACAATCAGTTGCTATGACATGCACTGACCACCAGGGGGCAGACATTCAACACAGGAGCTGCCACCCGGTGGTCAGTGTGATCCCACAGGGGGACCGCTGCTCAACCAGAAGCCAGGCTCACAGTGGCGAGCCAGCGTAGTGGCGGTGGTGGGAGCCTCTCCTGCCTCTGCAGCAGCACTAAGGAGCAGTGAACTGAACTGTAAGGAGTAGTGAGCAGGCAGGCGGTAAGGAGCAAGGGGTCCTGGACTGTGAGAGGAATGGTCTGCTAAGTGCTCCTGGACTGCAAGAGGGCACAGGCCAGGCCGAGGGAACCTTTCCCTCCAACACCCCCCCCCCCGTGCACAAATTTTGTGCACCAGGCCTCTAGTGAGAGTATAAGCTATTTATACTCTCCATATCTCTCTCTTTTTTAAATTTATTTCAGAGAGGTAGGGAGAGGGAGAGATAGAAACATCAATAATGAGAGAGAATCATTGATCGGCCGCGTCCTGTGCACCCCCTACTAGGGAACAAGCCTACAACTCAGGCATGTGCCTGGACCAGGAATCAAACCATGATCTCCTGGTTCATAGGTCAACACTCAACCACCGAGCCATGCTAACTGGGCATGTGTAATCTTAATCATTAAATTTTTTGCAGTTATTTAAAGTTTGATATACTCAGAATGGACAAGCGTGACAATGGAAAAAACAACCCACTTTCAATGCTTTAATTCCCAAGGCAATTAGAGTAGTTTACTCAGTTATTTGTATTCATTAAGATCTGAATCATACTGAAAATTAGTGGTTAGTTCCTGCGAATGTATGATTACTACAGTGAAATGCAATCTGTCTCGTGTACATTTTCCTATTCGTTTTCACGTGTAGTCAATGATAGAGTATTAAATTTTTTAATCACCATTCTTATTTTATTTTAGATTTTACGTTTACAATAAAAAGAGACATCTTGTCAACACACCTTACGTGGATAACTCCTACAAGTGGGCTGGTGGTGGCTTTCTGTCTACAGTGGGTGACCTTCTGAAATTTGGGAATGCTATGCTGTATGGTTACCAAGTCGGGCTGTTTAAGAACTCAAATGAAAATCTTTTGCCTGGATATCTCAAACCAGAAACGATGGTTACGATTTGGACACCAGTCCCTAACACAGAGATGTCTTGGGATAGAGAAGGTAAATATGCAATGGCCTGGGGTGTCGTGGAAAAGAAGCAAACATATGGCTCCTGTAGGAAGCAGCGGCATTATGCCTCACACACTGGGGGTGCTGTGGGGGCCAGCAGCGTCCTGCTGGTCCTTCCTGAAGAACTGGATGCAGAATCTGTACGTAACAAGGTTCCTCCAAGAGGAATAGTTGTGTCCATCATCTGTAACATGCAGTCTGTTGGACTCAATAGCACTGCTTTAAAGATTGCTCTGGAATTTGATAAAGACAGACCAGACATGCCTTAACGTCACAGGTGCAAAATGAACTGTTTTGCTTTTTTAGACATTAACTAAAGTTCCAAAATACATGAGGTTTTTAAGAATAAATTTGTAATATAGTATAATTGAATGCAGAAGATATGTACCTCTGTTTAATTTTGTAATTGCCTTTTATTGTAGGGTTAGTTAGTTTATACTCAGGGAAGTAATATTGTATTTACTTTTTGAAAAAAAATTCTTGAAATAAAATATTCTGATTAAAATATATACTTTTTGAATGTGTAAAATAGAGAAAATCTCATTTAGTAGGAACCTCCAAATGTTGCTGTTTTTTTTCCTTTTTTAAAAATCCATCCCCTCACCAACTCCTGTTTGATAACCATCAGCTTGTTCTCTATATCTATGAACCTGTTTTGTTTTGTTTATTAATTTGTTTTGGTTGTTTTAGATTTCACATATAAGTGGAATCAAATAGTGCTTATATTTCTCTCTGTGATTTATTTCACGTAGCATAATACCATCTAGGTCCATTCTTTTTTTATTGCTGCATAATGTTCTGTTGTACACATATGCCACTTCTTTAGCAACTCATCTATCAATGGATACCTAGATTGCTTCCATATCTTGGCTATTGTAAGTAATGCTGCAATGAACATAGGAGTGTATAGATCTTCTTGAATTAGTATTTTTATTTTATTTGGGTAAATACCCAGAAATGAAAGTGCTGGGTCATATGGCAGCTATATTTGTAATTTTTTGAAGAATCTCCATGCAGTTTTCCATCTGGGTGCACCAATTTACAATCCCACAAATAGTGCATGAGGATTTTTTGTTTTGTTGACAGCTATTCCAACTGCTTGAGATGATATCTCATTGCTTTTTATTTGCATTTCCTTGATGATTAGTGATGCTGAGCATCTTTACATATGTCTGTGGGCCATGAGTATGTACTCTTTGGAAAAATGGCTACTTATTCTACTGCCAACTTTTTAATTGGATTGTTTGGGGGAAGGGGATTTGGCATTAAGTTGTATGAGTTCCCTATATATTTTGGAGGTTAACTCCTTATCAGATGTATCATTTATGAATATCTGCTCCCATTCAGTAGGTTGTCATTTTTATTTTTGTTGTTTTTCGTCACTGTGTAAAAACTTTTCAGTAGTTTAATGTAGTCCCACTTGTTTACTTTTTATTTGTTCACCTTGCCCAAGGAGACATATCCAAAAAGATATTGCTAAGACCATCAAAGAATTTACTGTCTATGTTTTCTTCTAGCATTTTTATAGTTTCGGGTCTTACATTTAAGTCTTTAATTCATTTTGAGTTTATTTTTGTAGTACATAGTGTAAGAAAATTGCTACTATTTGTCCAGTTTTCACACTGAGACCTATTGAAGCAACTATCTTTACCCTCATTGTATACTTCCCTCCTTTGTTGGAGATTAGTTGATCGTATCAGTGAGGATTTATTTCTGGACTCCCTGTTCTAGTTCATTGATCTATTTTTATGCCAGTACCATACTGTTTTGATTACTGTAGCTTTGTAATATAGTTTAAAATTAGGCTTGACTGGGTGTAGAGGATCTGATTCCAAGGTGGCTCACCCATGTGGCTATAGGCACAAGGGCTTACTTACTGGATTTTTGCAGGTCTGTTCTTCTCACATGAGCCTCTCCAGGGTATGCTTGGCTATTCCATGGCTTCCTTCAGATTGCGTGAAGAATGAAAAAGGCAAAAGCCACAATGTATTTTATAATGTAGACTTGTAAATCATATACCATTATTTATGCCAAATTCTGTTGGTCACACAGACCAACCCTAATTCAGTTTGAGAGACAACTACACAAAAGCTAAATACCAGAGGTAGGGATCATTGAGAGATATCTTGGAGACTGGCTCCAAAAATAGCTTATTGTAGTGTGGACATATGGGAAATTTTGTTGTAACAACCATACATATGTATATTGGAAACTAAATTGAATTCAGAAAATTTCAAAAGAAAATTGTTTTTTATACACTCTAATAAAAGGAAGGTTTTCTATCATTCTGAACCCCAAGCCTGTTTCTTCACTTTCCACTTCAGTATACAAAGGTAAATAGATGAACATCTCTTAAGTTGATTGAAATATGAAAAAAATCTGCTAAAACAGATCCATTTCACCTTTTTTCTTGCTTCTCCTGATCCACAGATCTTGTATTCATGTTTGTAAACTTTTTCAATTCATGCTCTCTTTGATAAATATAAAAATGTCATACCTATTTTTTTAATGTTATTTAAATGATAAACATTAGATATGTGACTAGAAGCAAATCAAATATGATAATTTTTTTAATTTATTGGGTAACACTGGTCAATAGGGTCAGACAGGTTTCAAGTGTACATTTCTATGATATATAACCTATATATTGCATTGTGTGCCCACCACCCAGTCAAATCATTCTCCATCACTATATATTAGGCCTTCTTTATCCTTTATTCTCCCCATCCCTTTTTTCCTTTGCAACTTGATTCGCTGCTCTTCCCAACCAGTGGTGGAACCTGTTTGTCCACGCCCTTGAGTCTGGGCTGACTGTGTGGCTTCTTTGACCCACAGAATGTGGTGGGAAGGGTGCACAAGTTCCAGAGCGTAGGCTTTAGGAGGCCTTCAAGCTTGTTTTCGCCCTCTAAGAACACTGCCCCAGGGCTGCCATGGAGTACAGAAGCCCTAATAGCTTCCTGGAACATGGGAGGCCACCTGGAGAACTGAGGTGCCCCAGCTGCCAGCCAGCGCCAGCTGCCAGCCATGTGACTGAAGCCATTTTGGACCTTCCAAAGCAGTTAAGCCTCCAGCTGAATGCAGCCACGTGAGTGAGTCCAACCCACAGAATCATGAGAAATAATCATCCTTATTTTAAACCACTAAGTTTTGGGGTGGCTTGCTTTGTAGCAATAGTTAACACAACTATACTCTGGTGTGATAACAGGTGTGTAAATAATTTGGGAGAAAAAGTAGAACTTGAGAGTACTTGAATAGATAAGATCTTTTTATTTAAATAAACATTTTAAAAAAATTAATCCTCACCCAAGGACATTCATAGAGAGAAGCATCCACATGAGAAACACCAATCTGTTGCCTCCAGGAATTGAATCAGCAACCTAGTTATGTGCCCTGACCAGGAATCGAACCTGCAACCTTTGGGTGCATGAGATAACACTCAGCCAAATAAGCCACCCTGACCAGGCTAAATTCTATTAACAACACCCTGTGTCAGGCACTGTGCTAAGCATTCTGTATATGTTGTTTCATTGCACCTTCAAAACAACCCTATTAAGTAGAAATTAATAACCTCTTTTTGCCCAAGATCACACAACCATTGACCATTTGAACTTGTTTCAAACCCAGGTATACCTGACTCTAAAAATTGTTTAACCATTATCTTGCCTTCCTATAAGATAGAAAAAAAGTCTCAAAAAATTAAATGAATGGAGCTAAATAATTACAAATGGGCACTGTACAATTTCTCAAAAAATTTACAGATCTAATAAAAGGCAAAAAAAAAACAAACACAACGTATTGGGATTTTAGTAAATCTGGCTGCAAATTTTAAAAAATGATACCTTTTACATTAATATACAAATATGAAGGATGACATAGTAGTTATGCTTTTAGGCATCCATTCTTTTAAATACATAGCATGATCTATAAAATGGGAAATAGGTGCCTGGCCAGGTGGCTCAATTGGTTGGAGCGCTGTCCCATATACAAAAACGTCATGGGTTCAATTCCAGTGAGGACACATACCTAGGTTGCGGGTTTGATCCCCAGGGAGGGCACGTATGGGAGGCAATGGGTTGATATTTCAATAAATAGGTGAGGATTAAAATGTGAAATAAGAAAATGAAAAAGACATTCATGAACTTAAGAATACAAACACAAAACACTGAGCAGGACTAAAGCTGATGTCTGCTGAGCTCTTGGTCCAGAAGGCACTGGCAGCTACACCCCCCCCCCCCCTTCCCTGTGACCAAACCACCTCAGGCCCCTCGTCCAGGCCATCCCATGCCCCAAGGGAACCCCCACCCTGATCAGGGACACACTTCAGGGCAAACCAGCTGGCCCAAACCGGTGCACCAGACTTCTAATAAAATAATATGCAAATTGACCATGGTTGATATTTCAATAAATAGGTGAGGATTAAAATGTGAAATAAAATGAAAAAGACATTTATGGACTTAAGAATACAAACACAAAAGAATATAAATACACAGATACAAATATCAACACACAATATGGCTGCCCCCATGTGGACACAAGATGGCCAGCAAGGGAGGGCAGTTGGGAGGAAACTGGTCTGCAAGGGAGAGCAGTTGTGGGAGATCAGGCCAGCAGGGGAGGGCAATTGTGAGGAACCAGGCCTGAAAGGGAGGACAGTTGGGGGCGATCAAGCCTGCAGGGGAGGGCAGTTAGGGGTGACCAGGCAGCAGAGGGAAGTTGGGGGCAATGGGGCCTGCAATGAAGGGCAGTTGGGGGGACCCAGGCCTGCAGGGAAGAGCAGTTGGGGGGGACCAGGCCTGTAGGGGAAGAAGGCTGGCAGAGGAGCAATTAGGCATCAATCAAGCTGACAGGGGAGTGGTTAGGGGGTGATCAGGCTGGCAGGCCCAAGTGGTTAGGGGCAATTAGGAAGGCAGGCAGGCGAGCAGTTGGGAGCCAGCAGTCCTGGATTGTGAGAGGGATCCCAGATTGGAGAGGGTGCAGGCTGGGCTGAGGGATGGAACCCCCCCCCCCCCCCCCCCCCCCCCCCGGTCATGCACCGGGCCTCTAATTCAGTAAATAATAATGTATAGGGGGAAATTATGAAGTTTGGAAAATTGCTAATGTTCCATTGAGTATTTCCAAGCTTAGTAATACTGTTTAGAATAATAATGAAGTAAAAGTTAATATGCCATTCAATTCCCAGTACCAAGTATTTCTATAACTTAGTCCTTAGATATTTTTCTTTAAAGTACAGTACTTTCCATCCTGATACACCAAGGTTTCGGCTTTGATCTCCAATCAGGGCATAGACAAGAATCAACCAATGAATACATAAAGTACAATCCTTTCTTTCAATACTTCCACTGCTCCTTCTAGCCCAACGTTCCCAAATTGTGCAAACTGAGGTGCCTGTGCACCACAGAAAAAAAACTGGCACTTGACATCTTTTGAATATCATGCAAAATTCTAGTTCCAGATAGTTACATTAGTTGCACTACATTCCCTTTGATGACATCAGATCTCTGCGAAGTTGTTTTGGAACCATAGCAGTGATAAAAACTATTACACAAAAACCAGTGTGGCCGAAACCGGTTTGGTTCAGTGGTAGAGCCATCGGTCTGCGGACTGAAGGGTCCCAGGTTCGATTCCGATCAAGGGTATATACATTGGTTGCGGGCACATCCCCAGTAGGGGGTGTGCAAGAGGCAGCTGGTCTATGTTTCTCTCTGATAGACGTTTCTAGCTCTCTCTCTCTCTCTCTCTCCCTTCCTCTCTGTAAAAAATCAATAAAAAAATACTTTAAAAAAATCATTGTGGAAGAAATGAGGATGGCTGTGTCCAATCTGATCCCAACTTTGAGAAATTGTACAGTGCCCATTTGTAATTATTTAGCTCCATTCATTTAAGCCAAGTTAACAAAGTATATATTAATGTAGAGCATGCACATATACTTTGAAAAAAAAGGAAAAAGAGGTAATTTTCCCATAATCAAAACTTTATTGAAAAATTGACACCAAAATAGGAGATCACTGTTGTATACTTACAAAATTAAATGTAATTACATTATCCTGGTAGATTAACTAGAATTATTAAACTGATAAGGCTTTTTGTGATATAACCCAAATTCAGGAAGCTGTGTGGACCATTAGTGTTGCTTTCTTCTAAATGAACACCCTGCAATGGAATTACAAAAGCATATTAAACACAAGTCTATTCTGTCTTTGGTATACTTTTTTGTTTGTTTTCCTTTGGTACAGTTTTAATCGCAAAAAACACAAGTAAAAACATTTTAGGAATATTACATTAATATACATATTTAGGTTATTTATTATATCCTTTCATACTAGAAATTTGCTATAATAAATCATTTATATTTGAATTTCCTCTAATATGACTATATCTGTCACTCCTATTTCTCAAATGCTATTTAAGACCAGGAGCTTGAATGAATTTGTTAGTTAAAACTTTAATATTGGCATGATATAAAGGTTTTGAAAATCTTGCAAGTATGATGACTTCATACTTATATATCTTACCAGATCATATCAAATAGATCTTGAATCTGTTGCCAATCCACTTATAACTCTTCCAGTGAGAACAATATAGAATTCACAGTTCCCCCAAATATCACAAGCAAATTTCAAGAATCATTAAGAATGCTAAGTCTACAAGTTGTACTACAGAAAACTATGTAATTATTTTTTTCTTACTGCATGAAAATGAAAAATGATTAAAATTCGATTTTTTTATATCAATCATTAAGTACTCAGAGATAGCATTTATTATCTGTTACTTAGCTAGCAATGATAAAAACTGTCTTAAGTCTTATGTACCATATACATATGAAACAAAATATTTACAAGAGAAATCAGTCCACGGGCTCACACTCTATCCACTGAGCCAAATAGGCTAGGTAGGCTATAAGAGGAAGTTTTTAAATCCTATTTTTATTTTATTATTTTTTAATCCTATTTTAATCCCACATCCTATTGTATATATTTATTCTTTTGCTCCCTTTATGTTTAATATCCCAACTTAGGCAAACTAAGTGATTAAATACAGCAAAATAAGGTGTTCTATCCTACAAAAAAATAATAATATTCAAAGGAGTTCTCTGCAAGGTCAAATTGAACAGGACACTCTTTACTGAAAGAGTACACAATGAAAAGACAAAATTATTTTGGTAATCATAAATTGGGTTTCTTTTAAATTGGCTTTTAGTAAAGACAGAGACATTTACAATCATGAAATCTCATTACGGGTTAGAAAATGCCAGGTGATATACCTTCCGTGAGTCTAGCCTTTCCTCCTGTCGGCTGGCACAACACTGTGGAACAGCCTACGCAGAGAACCACTGTCTGGGCATGGCTGAAAACCGTGGTGATCTTGTAGCAACCTAGAAAAAAGGCACTGTTAAAAGTGAAAAGCAGAAGACTACACAGCACTTGTTCAACTTATTTCCAGTAAAGACCTTGTAAAAGATTACTTTAATGCTGTGCAATAGCAAGCCACATACGTAACCAACTTTTCTAGGAGCCACAAACTTGTTAAATATTATCATTTCAACATGTAACCAATACCATGGGGGGAGGGAAGCTACACCTTCAAAACCTGCTGTGTATTTTCACTTATAGAGTATTTTCATTTTGACTAGCCACATTTCAAGTGTTCAGTAGCCACATCTATAGCTAATGGCCACACCACCATACTGGGCAGCACAACTTTACACTAAAAGAATCAACATACTTTTCATTGCACCATGAAAAGGAAAGCTCATCAGCTTGAAGACTTAGTAAATCAAATGTCATATTTCCATTGGAGTCCCATCTTCACGCCTCTCCTGTTAATTCCCCCTTCCCCCAAACGTCTGAATACGTTTATTATGAAAATATCCAATTCTGTAACCCCACTTCTACTCCACAGAGGGTCCTAAAAGTATCAAGTATATATACACTCCACACCAGCAATTCCCATAGAAATTTTCATTAGGAAAAGAATTAAATTTGAAACTTTACCTGGGCATTTCACATCCATAAAATAAGAATTTGGACTTTGAACTAGCCGCTTCTTTTTATGTTTTTTCTTTTCCTCTTCCAAGGACGGATGTAGTAAGTCTCTAGCCAACTGAAAAAAAGAGCATATAGTGTTACTACTAGAATGAAACGCACAACGCTGGCAGATGCGACCATACGTGAACTATACATGCAAAAAATCAGTCATTCTCAGCAGAGGCCACGATTCGGGTGTTATTTTTTTTAAAGGTTGTCAACTCTCATCAGTACTTTCTGTCACGTTTGCGTCCTCCCGGTGCTGGAACCGCGGCTCTCGGGCCATCGGGAACCATATGGCAAGGTTCACTCGGTTCCTCTGGGCTCAACCGAGTAACAGTCCCCATAAAAACACCCCGCGCTGCTCAATGAGGTCGTGACTGGGACCCAGGGCCCGCCGAGGGTCCGAATCGCCGAGGGTCCGTGGAAACCGGGGTTCGGCATCTGACCCGACAGGGGCCCCGCGTGGCTGAGGCGCGACCGCCCTCGGCGGAGCTCGTGGGAAAGGCAACAACAACCAAGTTCGGTTTTACAAGGGAAACGGGCAGAAAATCGCTTCCGAGACGAGGCAGCGGGGGCGAAACCCACGAAACCCAGAGACAGCCCCGAAGACTCCGCAGACACAGCCTCGCGAGCGCCCACCCAACACCCAGAGGCTGGGCTCCGGGAGCGGCCGATCCCCCGCGGCCCACCCCCCTCCCCGCCCCGCCCCGCCCCGCGGGCCCGACAGGCGCGCCGCCCCGCAGGTCCTGGCGAGTCCGCCACGCGCGACCCGGGCCGCGTGGCCGCCAGCCGCCGGGAGCCCTGGGCCGCCCGCGCCGGCCCCTCGGCCCCCGGAGCCGCCCCGGCCCCAAAGTAAACAGCTCACAGGCATGGTGACCCTCTCGCAGGCGCAGCCCGGCCCGATCTCCGCGGCGACACCCGGGCAGCGGCACGCGATCGCTGGCAGCACCCACTTCCGGGGGAGAGGAGGCCGGAGGGGGCGGGGCGGCGCGGCGTCCGCTCTAGGCGCTCCTCTCGATGGTGGGTGCGCGCGGCCCGCGGTCCCGGGCGGGGGCTCCAAGCACAGGGCCAGTCCGCAGTCCGCGGCCCCCGGCTCCGCGGACCTAACGGGCTCAGCCCGCCTGCCGCAGGGCTCCGCCCGGCCCAGCGGTGCCGGGGTCGGCCAGCGGGGTGTGTCCGGCCGGGAAGCCCCTCGGGCGTCGGCCGCGGGGAGAGGGGGTACGGGCGGTGGCGCGGAACCCCAGGGGCCCGCTGGGGCGGGCAGGCGGGGCCTCCGGTCGCTAGGCCGCCGTCCCCTGTTGTTTTGTGTATCATACTAAAAACAATATTATCAATTAAAACTGTTAACCTGCGCCAGTGGGGTTATGCAAGAGGCTCCCGTACTCGTGCATGCTGCTTCCCAGGCGCCGGGTACAAGTTCGTTGTGGGAGGAAGCTGTGCCTTGGGTTTGCTCTGCCCGGGAAAAGTTTTTAAGCGCGATTCCCTGCCAGTTCGCTACCGCTGCCGGACTTTGTTCACTAGAGGCTCCTTCCTGTCCTCTGAGGAGCACGCACTATGCAGAGCGGACAACTCCAGCCTGAAACAAAATCCAGGCTGGGCTCACGATATAAAATACCAGAGGCCTGGTGCATGAGGAGTTGGGTCCCTTGGCCTGGCCTGTGTGACCATCTGAAACCAGCTCTCCAACATCCCCTGAGGAGTCCCAGATTGCAAGAGGGTACAGGCCAGGCCGATGGACCCCACGGGTGCACCATGGGGTCAGGGAGGGGTGGGGGAGGGTCCCAGAGCATGTCAGGCCTGTCTGGCTCAGCCCGCATCCGCCAGATCCCAGCAGCAAGCTAACCTACCAGTCAGAGCATCTGGCCCCTGGTGTGGTCAGTGTACAGTCATAGTGAGAGGTTGAGTGGCCTTAGCATATCATTAGCATGTTATGCTTTGGTTCAATGGACAACTGGACACTTAGCATATTAGGCTTTTATTATATAGGATTTTTGATGAGGAGGACAAGCTTGAAGGATTGAGTGTGAGGGAATGTGATCAAAACCTAAGAAACCAGGGAGACACTTGACCAGAAAATGGTCCTAGATAGGTGTTCTTAATCACCTATTTCTCTATTTGCAAAAATAAAATATAATACACATTTTGGAAAATGCAGAGAAACAGAAAATTGAAACCACTGTGCAGAGATAAACATCTTAAACATTTTGACCTATGTCCTTTCAAATATTTCTTTATTCCCTTACAAATAGGTTTGTTTTGGGTTTTGTTTAACATAATTGATAGCTTATGCATATTCCTTTTTAGTCTTCATCCCACTTACTGTATAATGAACACTGTCCCATCTTACTACACATTTTCCTAATTATGACTCTTAATAGGCACATAGTATTCATCATATGAATATATACCCTCCTTTCATCCATATGCTAAATTGGAATTAGGTTGGGTTTTTAAATATTTAGTATTTTAAATAATAAATATTTTCAGATGGATAAGTATCCCATATTATAAAAGGCTAATATGCAAATTGTCCCCTTGACCAAGAGTTCAACCAGGAGTTCAATTTGGAGTTTGACCAGGGGTCAGGGCCAGCCAACCAACCACCTGTGGCCCCTCTCCCTGGCCAGCCCCATGCCCGATTGGCCCCCCACCCTGACTGGGTCCAGGCCGATTGGCCCCAATTGGGGTAGGCCAGCCAGACCCACTCGTGCACGATTTCATGCATGAGGCCTCTAATATAGAATAATACAATTGAGTAGGCCAAATAGTGGCACCCAAAGTCTTCAATGTCCTAATCCCCAAGATTTATAGATACACTAGAGCCCAGTGCAGGAAATTCATGCACAGGGGCGTCCCTCAGCCTGGCCTGTACCCTTTCCAATCTGGGACCCCTCAGGGGATGTCTGCCTCTTGGAATCCTAGACCGATGGCTCCTAACCACTTGCCTGCCTGATCACCCCTCACCTCTCTGCCTACTTGATCACCCCTAACCACCTCTGCCTGCCTGCCTGATTGACCCTAACTGCTCCCCTGCTGGCCTGATCACCTCTAACCACCTCTGCCTCACCCTGTACCCAGGACCTGGGTTTCCCTTCCTCTGGCCAGCCACAGGCACCCAGGACCCAGGCCAGCTTCTCCCAGGCCAGCCACAGCTGCAGGGGACTGTGGGCACCCAGGATTTCAGGGAGGGCAGCTTGTCCCTTTCCTGGCTGGTCCACATTCCTCTCTCCCCAGTGTTGAGTGTCTGAGCCATTATGGCATGATGGCGTGAGGGCATGATGACTGAAGTACAGAACTGTAAGAATAAATTTGCATTGTTTTAAGCCACTAACATTATGGTAATTTGTTATAGCAACATTAGAAAACTAATACAATAATGAAGACCCATGTACCCAACACTCTGTCAAATCTTTATATATATATATATATAAAGATTTGACAGAGTGTTGGGTACATGGGTCTTCATATTATATAATATATATAATATATATATAATATATATATATATATATTTGGCACTCTGTCAAATCTTTATATATATATATATAAAGATTTGACAGAGTGTCAAATATATATATATATTATATATATTATATATATTATATATATTATATATATTATATATATTATATATATTATATATATTATATATATTATATATTATATATATATAATATATATAATATATAATATATATATATTATTGATTTTTTACAGAGAGGAAGAGAGAGGGATAGAGAGTTAGAAACATCGATGAGAGAGAAACATCGGTCAGCTGCCTCTTGCACCCCCCCCACTGGGGATGTGCCCACAGCCATGTACATGCCCCTGACCGGAATCGAACCTGGGACCCTTTAGTCCACAGGCCAATGCTCTATCCACTGAGCCAAACCAGTTTTGGCTTTGTCAAATCTTAAGTCAAGACAGCCAATCCCCAAGTTTTCACTATTAAAATAACACTGTGGTAGCCGGGACCGGTTTAGCTCAATGGATAGAGCGTCGGCTTGGGGACTGAAGGGACCCGGGTTCGATTCCGGTCAAGGGCATGTACCTTGGTTGCGGGCATATTCCCAGTAGGGGGTGTGCAAGAGGCAACTGATCGATGACTCTCTTTCATCGATGTTTCTAACTCTCTATCTCTCTCCCTTCCTCTCTGTACAAAATCAATAAAATATATTTTAAAAAAAATAAATAAATAAAATAAAATAAAATAAAATAACACTGTGGTAAACATTCCTGTCGATTAGTCTTTGTGCACATCCTTGATTATTTTCTTAGAATAAATTTCTAGAAGAGAAATTGCTGAGTTAAAAGTTATGCACATTTTAAGATTTACAATATTACCAAATTACCTTCCAGGAAAGTCAAACCAATTTACATTCCAGATGGATTGAAAATTCCCCTTTTTTTGCACCCTTGGCAATACTGGATATTATGTTTTTTCCCAATCTCGGTCAATCCAGAAAAACTATATGGTGTTTTGCCATATTTCACTGTTGTGTTAATTAATACTTCTCCCATCCAAGTACTAACCAGGCCCGACCCTGCTTAGCTTCCGAGATCAGACGAGATCAGGCGCATTCAGGGTGGTATGGCCGTAGACTTAATTAATACTTCTCATATGTTTATTGCTCATTAGCAGTTTTCTGTCGGGATGATTGATTTCCTCCTTATGTGTTCTTCTATATTAAGGATATTAACCAAATATTTTCCCAATTTATTTTCTATTAATTATATCCTATTTTATTTTTGTGTGATTTAAAAATCATACAGCAAATTGTAATTGTGTATGCACACACACACACACACACACACACGCAAGCACACAGTATAATGCAGGCATACCTCATTTTATTGCATCTTGCTTTATTGTGTATCACAGATGTCACATGTTTTATAAATGTAAGGCAAGACTCTCCACCAGCAAAAGGATTACATCTCTCTTTAATGCAATACTTGCTTTATTACAGTGGTCTGGAACCAAACCCAAACTACCCTGTTTCCCTGAAAATAAGACAGTGTCTTATATTAATTTTTTATATTAATTTTTTCTCCCAAAGTTGCACTAGGTCTTATTTTCAGGGGATGTCTTATCTTTCCATGTGCTAGGTCTTATTTTCGGAGGATGTCTTATTTTCAGGGAAACACGGTATCTCCAAGGTTTGCTGCATATTTTAAACCTGTTGCGTTTTCCTTCATAGACAGGCCTTGGCCACCTTAGAATCGGCTAAATATTTGCCTATATTTTCTTCTAATTATTCTTTAACTTTTTAGTTAACCTGGAATTTATTTTGGCACTTGATGGCACCTGAACTTCTAATGATCAGGCCTAGTTATTGCTTCCGTTCCTTAACCAATGCTCAGTACAGTGTTGAAACTCTTCAACTTCTGAGAGGCTGTGATAACATGAAAAATAAAACTCTCAAGAAGACCTGAACTGTATTTATAACTCTGCCTCCCCCTCCAGAGCTCAGTTTCTCCTACAATGTCCCCCAGGCCCTTGCACTGATGGCAGATGAAGGGACCTGGAGTCCCTCTGCCTTGGTGGCCTATTCTCAGGCATCCTGCAGGAGGAGCGCCCACCTGCTTCCCAAGCTCGAGAACAATCCAGCTGTCTCTCCAGGTCTAAGAAAGGGCTGCTGAACTCCCAGTCAGCACCTGGTTCGCTTCACCTCAGAAGTGCCGTCAGCTCCTCCCCTTTCCCCTTTCCCAACTTCCGAAGCTGGGAAAACTCACAGCTGTTTGGGATAAGCCAGGAACTCAACCCGTGCTAAATTTCAAGCTGGCCAAGACTGGTTCTAAATAGGTCAGCTCCCACTTTTCCCTGGGCTAGAGTTCCTCAGGCTCCTACCTTTCTTTTCCCAGAAAGATGGTCAGAGGTTTTGTTTTTAAGCAACTTGGGGTGAGAGGTGGAGGCCTAAATAACTTTTCACACTCCTGCCTTTCTGAGTATTTTTTTTTTCTAAGAAGCTCAGAGAAATCTGTGTCATCAGCAAACATAACAAGGCTGCATTCTTTTTTTTTTTTCTTCCTTCTATTGTCCACCAGTCAGGCGTCTTCAAACTACGGCCCGCGGGCCACATGCGGCCCGCAGAGGAGTCTGATCCGGCCCGCCAGGTTTTTTGGGCAGTGAGCGCAGCCAAGGTGTTACAGTAGGAATTAGTAGTTCATATAGTCCGGCCCTCCAGCTCTCTGAGAGACCATGATCTGGCCCCCACTTTAAAAAGTTTGAGGACCCCTGGTCCACCTGTTGGCAGGTTTCAAAGCACATGTGACTTATTCTCAACACATTCCCGAAATCAGCAGCAACTTCTGAAAGGCCACGTCTTCTCTGCACACCAGTTCAACAGGGTCACAGCCGTTGTCCCAAAAGTTCCATTGTAGGGGTTCAAATCCATCTGTCATTCATGAAGACGTTTGACACTCTCAGGTAAGCTCCCATCTCTTAGGGGTAAGAGTCCCAGATGCAGGCTGTGCTGTCCTTTTCTTTATTTTCCATACCAACTTAATTTCTGACTGAGGCTGAGCCCTTATTGGGCTGGTGCTATCGACTGAATGTTTGTGTCCCCACACCCCCAAGTTCATATGTTGAATCCTAACCTCCAATGTGATGATATTGGGAGGTGGGGCCTTTAGGAGGTAGACAGGTCACCAGGGTGGAGCCTAGTGCCCTTATACATGAGGCCCCAGGGTGCTTCCTTCCACCTTGTAAAGACTGTGAGAGACTGCCATCTATGAACAAGGAGGATGGCTCTCTCCAGACACCAAATCTGCCGGCGCCCTTGATCTTGGACTTCCCAGCCTCCACAAATGTGGGAAATAAATAGCTGTTGTTCAAACCACCCAATCTGTGCCCAGAAGGCTGACTCTGATGGGCTACAGCAGCTGGGTTCCCTTACCCTCTGGTTTCTAGTTGGGTTAGGCCCATGGGAGGCATCAGTAGGAAATCACGGGGTGGGACAAGAGCTGAACTGGAGTATTTATTCCCCAAGATTATCCTGGACAGGCCATTTTCTCCCAAGTGGCCCTGTGGCTTCAGGTGTCCCTTTCCCACAGCTCTCATGGGATTCCAGTCACTACTCCCTCCCCTTCTGCCTGAGAGGTGGTGCCTCCAAATTTTGTGTTGGTTTCTGCTAACCCTTCCCCAACCTTGTACCTCGTCCCTGTGGAATTGAATGGGCAGTCTGTAATCTGCCAGGACCCGGACATGGGCATGCCCTGCTGGGATGTGCTCCTTTTCATTTTAGCCTGGAAGGCTTTGCAGATGCGCTCCATCTGCTCCTCAGCCATCAAACCCGGTTACCCCAGGGATGTCCCTTGTCCCTGCCTGCGGAACCCTTTGGGTTTAACAGGTCACGGCTTGAGATGAATATGGGAACATTAAGGGGGTCCTAGCCATGCAGATCTTTGCCACTCTGTGGACCAGCAGCCCTGGGAAATCCTAGAAACTTTTTGGAAACGCAGACCTTCTGAGTCAGAATCTGCATTTTAACAAGATGCCCCAGCGATTGGTGTGCACATCCCAGTGTGAGAAGTACTGGCCTAGATACTCCGCACTGCCATCTCTCTGGAATCCTCCTACCAACACCTGTGGGGCTGTCAGGAAGCCGGAGTCCAGATTCCTACTACTCCAGGGTGGCAAGTCAGGGCTATTTTTCTAAACTGGAGCAAGGAAGCGCCCCCTTCCCTTCGTCTCAAAGGTATTTTGTTCATTGCGGCAAACCTCATTCTCTCTTGTGTCTAGGAACCCTTTAAATCAGTGATACTCCGACTTGGTTGCACATTAGAACCCCCAAAAGAACATCCTAGGTCAAGTAAATTAAAGTATTTGGCAGCAGAGCTTTTAAAACTCCCCAGGTGGTATCACGAGGAGCCAAGTTGAGAACTACTGCTCTAAGTTCTCCCGAGACCTCAAAATTTTCAAAAGCAAATCCCAGGAAGAACTACAGGCCATTCCTGCTTCAAGGGAGAGATAGGAAAAATGCATAGAGGAAGGAAAAACATTAATATCCAGCCTCAGTAGTCAGGTGAGATCTCCCAGCATTGTCTTGGCTGCCTTGACGATCAGCTCTCTGGTCTTCTCATCTCTCCACCTATTGCTTCTTGCAAATCCTCTCACTACCTGCCTGAGTCTCCAAGGAAGAGTGAGCTGCTTAGAGGCCAGATACTCTCTCAAACTACATTGTCTTCTCACAGCTCATAGAGAAGATGTTTTATGAAGATGCTGAGGTAAGCAAAAATTTATACAAATGTAATTAATCTCTCCTACTTCTGAACTCCTGCAGCTCTTACATTCATCATTGCTTAATAATCATTGCTGTCTTGCGTGTTTTTCATTTTATGCCTTTGTACTGTAACTTCAGCTCCTGTGTCTATGGTTCTATGTCTTCTCTTCCCTGAAAGTCCACAGGCTTCTTAAGTTGAGGATTTGGTTTCATCCCCCCACAGGCCTAGTGCCATGCATAGTACGTGCAGGGATGTGTCCACTGAGTGCCATACTCACCGTAGCTAACTGGATGGCCATTCTTTAAGGACTGTTGCACCGCAAGTTTACCTACACCCTCTAGTTCAGTTGTAACTTCACTAGGTTCTTCATGATGCATGCCTTTGACCCTTTTCCTGTGCCACAACCTAGTGTGATGAAAAGACCACTTAATTCTGGCTAAGCCTCAGTTACCTTGTTTCTAAAACTGGAAAACAATCCTAAGTCATTTTGGGGTTGGTCAGATTTTAAAGTGAGCTCTTCCCTTGGAACAAGTGTACAGGCAAAATAAGTGAAATCATTCTGTTTTACCATTAGATAAAGCTGGTTAAAAGCCTAATGAGCCAAAGAGCTCAAAGTATTAAGAATGGTATTTTATTTATTCACATTAAAGAACTTATTCAGCTATTTATGAAATGTTTGCTATATATAAAGTAAGAGGTAATAGAAATGTTGTTTCTTAGGAACACAGAAACTTTTTAATTATTACATCCACTTAACCCCTTTAAGCTGTTTCTCCATCTGTAAAATGAAAATATTTATACTGGTTTCATAAGGTTAAATGAATATAAAGATATAATACTTGTAAAGTGTATAGTATGCTGTAAGTGCTCAATGAATGCTTAATTGTAATTGCTAAAGCTTGTTGATAATATAAACATCATTTGGCTCTGGGGATCTTGGGCTGATGGTGATTTCCTTAAAAGTAATTGGTAAAGCCGAAACTGGTTTGGCTTAGTGGATAGAGCGTCAGTCTGCAGACTGAAGGGTCCCAGGTTTGATTCCTGTCGAGGGCATGTACATTGGTTGCCGGCACATCCCCAGTAGGGGGTGTGCAGGAGGCAGCTGGTCGATGTTTCTCTCTCATCGATGTTTCTAGCTCTCTATCCCTCTCCCTTCCTCTCTATAAAAAATCTGTGGAATATATTTTTTAAAAATAATTGGTAGAATGCAATGTTTTTACAGAAGATTGTGTATACATTCCATCTGCAGAAAGATTGCAGGAGTCTTACCTTTGACCAAATGCTGAGAGATTGCGCTTTCAAAATCCAACAGATGGTACAGGAGGCACTTGTGCAGGACAAGCGCTGGCCTTGGAGAGCTGTTCCTCTCTGCTTCCAGAGGGCCTTTGTCTTGGAGGTGTCTTCCTCGCCTGTTAGGTGGTCACTCTGAAAGTAGCTGTGCAGACCGTGATTATTTGGATTTTCCTGAAGGAAAAGGGTGTGGCCTAGAAGGCAGTGGAGACTAGTCTTCCATAAATATTTTCTCCTAAATATTCCACTCATCTAAAACTAGTTAACTATATTCAACTACTTACATTCCAAATTGCTCTTATATAAAGTAAATACCATTGGCTCTAAATATATTTTTTATAGAAACATATAGTCTAAAATATAGTAAAAGGTCTGTCTTCATTATTACTCTTGCCAGCTTGGTAGTCAGTGGGTAGCAGAGACTGAAGCCGTGGAGCCCTGGGAAATGAGCTGGGGGGAGAATTGTGCTACTGATCTGCAGTGTTTGCTAATTTCCATAAATGTTGCCACTATGGCCAACGTCAAGTACTAGGATGAAGTTAGTTTACACGGAATGGGGAAGAGATGAGCAGAAACTCCTGTTTGGGTAATGCCAAAGTGTTATTTTAGGAATATTGCCGTTATCATCAGAACTACTGATTAAAAAAAAAATTCATATTGACAATTTTGGGCTTTCTTTTCTCTTTTTTTGGGTCAAAAATCAAAGAATGGGAATGAGAAATATGAGAGAGAATAGACTACTAGACAAACCCAAACTGGATGACCTTGAATAAGGAAGAGTTGACTTACTTTATCATTTTGCCCACCTGAGCACAACATGTAACAGAATAAGAGCTCTCTAAGATGTTGCTCTCTGACTTACAGATAAAGAGGTTTATATTAATTATAGAATTTCCGGTTAGGAAGGAACAATTCATTCCAATTTTAGATAGCTCTAATTGTTCCTTAAATCATGTAAAAATATTTTGCATGACTCCTGCAATCTTTTTAACTTAAATTCACCTATTGAGGTTCCGGTCCAGGAAGGGAACATAGAAAATGCCTTCACTTATTTTCCAAATGACAGCCCCAGCGCTAATTGAGGATGGCTTTACTTCTTCGGGATGAATATCACAGCTCCTGCTCTTTGCAGTTTCTCATCACCCTTTTCATGTTTCTCTGGACATACTCCAGTTTGTCCATATTTCTCTTAAAATAGGCCCAATGACTTAACACATTGCTAGCTCAGAATACATGGCGCCATTCTGCTCATCACATCTGTGTCAATATACCCCAACATCACATTAGCTTTTTGGGCAATGCAATGGCACCACATGACTGATTTACATAAACATAAAAAAAAATCCTTAATTTTTAAACTGTTGCTAAATCTCATGTCCCTTATGCTATTGTATAATTGCATTTTAAGGAATCTAAGTCCAGGGAATATACTAAAAACCATTGAAGTCTACCCTTTAAACCAATGGGTTGAATGATATGTGAATAATATCCCAATAAATCTGTTAAAAAACGTAAGTGCAGGAAAAAAAAAGGCAGATGTATCTTATTAAATACTAAATTTTGTATTTTATTCAAAAACTAATAAATTTTGCCAGATACATTATCTTATATAATCCTTTCAACAATCCTTTGAGTTCTAGCAGAATTAAGAAACTTATGCAAGTGAAGGAGGAAGGGTTTGAACCCAGATCTACTCAGGATGCCCATGCTCATGTCATGCTCATTCACCACACCACACTGTCTTCCTGTCACCCTGCTGTGAGGTAGGCTTTGTAATTGGTGCCCAGTCCAAGTGGTGGGCAGAAGCCTGCCAGGTACACAGAGCTGCAGGACCATGTGGCTGCTCAGAGTAGTAAAAGGTGACATGGTGATTTAGATCTGGAAGGTAGTAAAAGGTAGATGCCCCATAAGTGGAGCAAATATGATTTTTGGCAGTGGTGAAGTGGGTGGTGGAATGGTGGGGAGATATTGGGAAGAATAGTGTAAGTGACCCAGACTGGCAGTGTGGGTCAGACAGGACAAGGGGCAGGCAGTAAATGCCCTGCTCGGTCTGCATTTCAGATATGTTATGGGGAAAATAGATGTAATCAAATTAGACTCCCGATTGTGAAGAGACCAGGGTTCTGGCCAGGTCATGGAGGCAGGGGCAGAAGCCCGAGCAATCAAGAACTCAGGTCCTGCAAGAGGGAATCAGAACTGAGACTGTGTCAGGATAAAGGAAGAAGCCCAGAAGCCAGAACCAAATACCCAAGCCCACGGTATTTGGTCAGAGTAAGACAAGCCACAGGGAAACCTAACTGTGTCCCTGAACTACTGAAACAGCCTCTCAAAGCCTTCAGCCGGAGACAGGATTTGTCGCTGACTCTGGTGCAGGGCCAAAGCTGTGGACGAGTGTCAAGTGGCCCAGCAACGGGGACTGACAGATCATTAGAAGAGACCAGTGCCTGTCCAGTGTTTTTGTTTTTGCTGCCACAGCATGACCAATGACAGCCGCAGATACACATACCCCTGTAGAAAGATTCAGGATTGGACACAATTCTGGGTGTGCTATCTGTACTGCCACCTATTTACCTTACTATACAAGAAAGTATATCAGGAAGTGATTACGAGAGAACTTTCAGGAATTACTCTGAATCTGTCCCATTCAATTTTATCATCAGCAAAAACTGCTTGTGTGCATGTCTGGTTCTGGCAGGCCAGTGTGGTCCTCATCAGGCAGACCCTGCCTGGGAAACCAGAATCCCTGGCTTTTTTTTTTTTTTTTTTTTTTAATTTTTAAAATATATTTTATTAATTTTTTACAGAGAGGAAGACAGAGGGATAGAGAGCTAGAAACATCGATGACAGAGAACCATCGATCAGCTGCCTCCTGCACACCCCCCACCAGGGATGTGCCCACAACCAAGGTACATGCCCTTGACCAGAATCAAACCCGGGACCTTTCAGTCCGCAGGCTGACGCTCTATCCACTGAGCCAAACCGGTTTAGCGCCAGCTCACTCTTAGCCAAGGCTCCTTGGGTTTCATGTAACAGATACCCCTTAAGCTTGCCTGAGCTAAAACGGAGAGTGCACCGGACCTCGGCCAGGGCAGGAAGGGTAGCTGGGCTTCCTGGGGGTCAGAACAAAGCCCTGAGCGGCCATGGGAATGGAGATGGCTGTTGTTTTGCCACTGCCTTTCTGCTCTCAGGGGTGACCTGGTTTCTCATCTCTACTTCTCCCTGACACCATTTCAGTCTCCATTTCTGCCTCCCAGTACACACAAGTGAGAATGGCCATGCCAGCTCCCTGTTATATGCTGTTCTAGTTCCTGGGCCAGTAGTGACTGACCGAAAGGCCTGTGTCCTGATCCTAGATACTGTGGAAAAGACTCTGGTTGTCTCAGCGTGGGTCAGACGTATCTATTCTAATAATTCATGGGATGATAGTGACTCTTGGGGCCCGCCCCTGTGGGCGAGACTGGGGAAAGCTCTTAGGAAAGGAGGCATAGACTGAATGGAAATCCTATAGGTGACTACTCCCTCCAGCGGTCTAAGTCTTCACCCTTCTCCCTGAAACATGGAACATTAACTGGACATAGCTTGATAACTGAAAACACCTTCGTGAGTGTCAGCAAATCGGTGATGAATATATGCAACAAAAAAAACTGTTGTTTTTTTTCATGTAGAATAATCAAATCCAGGGACCACACGGTGAGGGGAGAAGCCAGTTTAAACTAAAAACATATGAAATGTATTGGAACTGAGCTTGTTTACAAGGATCCACATTACCTAACAATATATTTTACAAGCAACAAAATTACTTATGCATAGACACAAGTAATTAATTTGCAAAGTGCCTTTTTAAACAGCCTTCAAACTATGTCTGAATGAAAACTGTCTTATACTTCTTTTTTTTAATGTATATTTTATTGATTTTTTTACAGAGAGGAAGAGAGAGGGATAGAGAGTTAGAAACATCAATGAGAGAGAATCATCGATCAGCTGCCTCTTGCACACCCCCGACTGGGGATGTGCCCACAAACACGGTACATGCCCTTGACCAGAACCAAACCTGGGACCTTTCATTCGCAGGCTGACACTCTATCCACTGAGCCAAACCGGTTTCAGCTATACTTCTTAATTATCTGAATAATAAAATCTGAAATCAGGGGCTAGAAGCAGAAAATCTGGAGGTTCTGACCTTAATGGATTGTGCTTCAGATTCATAGGTGGCAAGAAGGGAGCTCTGGGGGTAGGTTGTTAAATCTGAAGGCTTACTCTTAGCCTCTGAGAGCAACCCTACAGCCTGTGATGACCACAATATCATGAGTGCTTACTTTGTGCCAAGCACTGTGTGAACCACTTTACGTGGATTATCTCATTTACTCTGTACAATGTCTCTATAAGATGAATAGTAGTATTACTCTCATTTTACAGATGGGGGTACTAAGACACAGAACCATTCCCAAGGTCACACAGATGGTAACCTGCTGAAGCAAGATTCAAGTCTAAGTCTGGCTGAAAACCTTTGCTTTTAATCAATATAATAGATCTTCCCACAAGATACTGTGTGTGTGTGTGTGTGTGTGTGTGTGTGTGTATGTGTGTCCTATACGGAAGGCACTGATGTCAAGGGCAATGAGAAAATGATTAAGATCTTCTCAGGGTTTTCAAGCAGCTCAAAGTCATCTAATATTAAGGAAGAAGCTGTACAAATCTATATATATAAAAGGCTAATATGCAAAGTGTCCCCTCAGAGTTCCACCAGGAGATTGGGAGTTTGATCAATTGCTATGATGTGTGCTGACCACCAGGGGGCAACATGAAGGGAAGGGAGGCCCTGATCAACTCTGATCACCAGCCAGACCTAAGGACCCTACCTATGCATGAATATCATGCACTGGGCCTCTGCTATAGTTATAACATAATATGAATGTTATGCCATCCTAGGAACACAAAGGCTCCAGGAGATTAAGGGAAGCAGAGATCATGTCTACTAAGTATATAAAAGTTATGATTTTCTGTATGAATGTTGTTAGATGAATTGTGTGAGAGAGACAGAAATCCAATATTAGCCAAAGTAACCAAGAATTCTTAGGTGTGATTCTCACTAGGCTGGGTATGACTTCTGGTAGGTCATATAGCCATGTCTTTAAGTGAACTGTGGAATGTTCCCCCTAAGGATAAGACAAGCTTGATCCACACTGCTGCAGAAGAAAACACCTCTAAGGTGAGCTGTCCGCCAGCAAATCACAGCAGGGAAACAGGAAGAAGCTCAGCCAACACCTTCGGATAGAAATCTCCCTTCAGTGTGATACTTCAGACCTCAAGGATCTTGCCAGGACAATGCCAAAAGTGAATGGGTACACACCTGTTCTTTGTACTTTGATTGCAGAAACCATTCCATCACCTGCCACCAGCTGGACCCAGTGGATCCTGGTGCCGCCAGAAATCTGAACTGTGCACTGCTTACTCACTCTGTGCTCCACTCCCATTACCAAACCCTGCTTTCTGTCCAGGTAACGTGAACCCAGCCCTGCTTTTCGGCACCCCTGAAGGCTGTAGCAGTCTGTGATCAGGACTTAGGGGCTTAACTGTGGCCGTGGAAAGCAGGATGCACTCCAGACTTGAGATAATATGGCTCCAGTGCTGCTTTTCATGTATATACAACTTTACATTACAAAGCCTGTCCCCATCATCATTAATTAAACCTGCCACTCTGCGGGAGGGTCGAATTAATCTGCTCACTTTACAGCTGATAAAACGGACAGAAAGGCTTAGGGATTTGCTGAAGTGAAGTGGCGTTCAATCAAGGACGCCTGGCCCAATTCCCTTTCTAGTTTCTCTTTTTTTCGCTTGGAAGAGGCCTTCAAAGTGCCCAGCTCTTAACTCCAAGCAGCTTAAGGAAGTCAACTGGGAAGAGTTGCTCAGCAGGGAAACAGCAATAAACTAAACCATGTGGGGTTTGAATTATTTCAAAATATCAATAGCTAAGTCATATTTTTCTGGTTCTTAATGGATGTTAAACACACACATGCACAATACGCGCATACATACACATATGCACATATAAGCACACATATTATTTCTCCCGTAAGGCCAGGGAACAGGGCCACTGAGACATAGTTGGAACATTGCTTGGAAGCTGTGCTACATTTGACCTAGTGAAAAGCAGCCCACCCACTACTCACACTTCAACCCTCTGTTACCAAATCCTTTATATTATATTATTATATCAGTGCATGAAGTTTGTGCACTGGAGGGGGGCCGCTTAGCCCAGTCTGCACCCTCGTGCAGTGTGAGACCCTTCGAGGGATGTCTGACTGCTGGCTTAGGCCCAGGGGATCAGAGCTCTCACAGTTCGAGACCCCCTTCTCCTTACTGCCTATCTGCAGTGGAGGTGGGAGAGGCTCCTGACACCACCGCTGTTCTCGCCAACCATGAGGCGCTGGCTGAGAGGCGCTTCCCCTGTGGGAGCGCACTGACCACGAGGAGGCAGCTCCTGCACTGAGTGTCTACCCCCTGGAGGTCAATGTGCATCATAATGACGGGTCGTTCCTCCGTTCAGTTGATTTGCATATCAGGGTTTTATTATATAGGATGTTAAAACAAACTCAAAATCAAACCTATTCCAAAAGCAGGTCTAGCCTCATATTTATGAGGCCCAGGGCAAGAATAAAAACGGAGGCCCATATATCATGTGTCTAAATATTTAAAAAATTGTAGCTGGAGCTGACAAGCTAATCTCCTACCTTAACAGAAAAACAGGATGTTTTAAAAGAATATATACACACTTTAACAGCTGATAGCTCAATTTTGAAAATGAAATGTATTTTAATAAACACTGCTTTTATAATTAGTCAAAGTGTACATGCATTTTTGGGAGGACCCTATATGTTTATAATGACCTAGAAAATAGGTTTGGATTTAGAGTTTTCTGGCTCCTCAGAGCTTCACACCAGAGTGGGCTGGTTTGTGCAGAGCAGTCCTGGCCTGGACCTATGTCCTTCTTTCCCACTGCAGACCTAGCCCACATCATGACAGGCCTCACACACACACAATGAGAGCCCCTGCCCATAAGCTCAAACTCTGGCCACATCACAACCTCTTTTGGCCACTGCTTGGGCCTGTGTTGCCAAAGCAATGACATAGTCCAGCCTTGGCAGGATAGATCAGGGTAAGAGGCCCACACGAATCTTGGAAGCAGGGCTTTTGGCAGGAATTCTGAGGTCTGAATTCCTAGAGTGTGGCCGAAGAGGGGGACATGGCTCTGAGTAAAGATGTCCACCTGGCCTGTGGATTCCTTGCCCAGTGGGGAGGAGTGGCCAGAAGAGGGCAAGGGTGGGGTCTCTAAGGAGGGGGCCTCGGGAGAAGGATTCTTCTTGCCAAGACCTAAGAGCAAATGATATGTGGCCAAATAATGAATAAGCCAGAAGTGTGAGTTAATCCTGGAACCTGTACAAATCTGGATAGCATTAGTAATTGTTCAACTGTAAAACACAGAGGCAGAGCTGTTTCAAGTGTTTTGTTTGCTGCCTTTCACAGATAACTTTCTGATTCTGGGCAGTAGGCATGGTCTCCAGTAGGTATAAGGGCTAGACCCCAAATGAATAAACTCCATACTTAAATATTTTACTGGAGAGGTTGAGCTCCCATGAAAAACCAGATATCAAAGGTCTAGATGGTGATCCTAGGGTGGGTACCCCTGCTGGTGTCTCCCCAAATGGGACTAAGTGGGAGGAAGGAGAAAAGCATGACTCTCTGGGCCACCAGGTGGGCGTGTGCTGCCTGGCCTTTGTGGAGAGGGTCCTTGCATCAGCCACGTTGCAAGGAGCTACGGGACAAACCACTCCCTGTGTCCATAGCATTCCCCTCAGAATCAGTCATGATCACAGTCCTGGCTTGACGTGCAAAGAAGTTAAAATTATGAGCTTCCTTATTAACTCAATTTTTAAAACAATGATTCGCAACATTTAATTTTAAAGGAACTATGGCCACACATGAAAATTATATTTTATCATCAATTCTCAAGGCAAAAATGTCAATAGGGAAAGGTGTAAAGTGTGTACTTTGATGCTAATTTGTTGTGTTATGCTAACGGGTTATGTTAGCGATGCTAACAGAATTCTGGTGGCTAAGACCAAGGCTTTAGTCCCACCTTCTCTGACATCATTGTTCCTAATATATAAAGGAGGCATTTCCATAATGGTCTTCACATGTTGGTTATAATATATAAACTATTTCTTTACATTTTTCTTTTTTCTTTTTTTTTCTTTTTTAATATATTTTATTGATTTTTTACAGAGAGGAAGGGAGGGAGCTAGAGAGCTAGAAACATCGATGAGAGAGAAACATCGACCAGCTGTGCCCGCAACCAATGTACATGCCCTTGACCTGAATCGAACCTGAGACCTTTCAGTCCACAGACTACCTTTCTACCGCTGAGCCAAACCGGCTTCGGCTCTTTTTGCTTTTTAAGTGCAGACAAAAATATGGGCCAAATCAGAATAAAAGAGTCAATTCCCAACATCAGGTGACTTCTAGGGTGTGAAGAGACAGGTCTTTATCCTGCCCCCATAGTCTTCTCACCCACAAATTCACTCTCCTTTCAGTCAAAACCACTCTGCAGAGCCAGCAACAATTTGTGTGCCTCTACTGACCCCATTTCTGGTTATCACTTGACAGCTTAGCCCGTCTACTACTGCATTGCTGCCCACACAAGTAGCGAGCTTCCTGAAAGCATACCCACAGCCTCCTCCCCACAATTCAGGTTCTCATGTCATCCTCTTTGTCCATCCAGGTCAGGCGAGTTGTATGTCCACAGTAAGTTACTTAGTGCTGGTCCATAGATCTCACTAGGACAGTCCTGTCTTGCCATGGCTCTTGATGGTGCTGGTGACTGCTAGTAAAATCTAATATCACTGATAGCCAAGTGATGTAACCTTCTGTTTACCCAGAGTAGCTAAGGAATGGGGCGTTCTAATACACTGGGTAATTTGCTTAGCTGTAGACTACCAGTTTTGTAAGAAAAATAAACTAATTTGAAAGAACCATAAACTAACACAATAGCACATTACTTGCCTATCCTAATTTCAACTAGCATTGTAATTATTTATGTGTATGCCCCACCTCTCCTTCCAGAACACAGGCTTCTTAAGGGATGGTCTATATAAATCTCATCTTTATTTCCTTATAGTACCTGGTGAATTGCTCTATATATTGTAGGTACTAAAAAAGTTTTTATTAAATTAGTGAAACTATAGAATACAAACTAATTTACCAACATGACTTTATCCGTCTTTGATGACTCAAAAGGCCCTCCAGGATCACACATTTCTTCAGATTCATGATTATGTGCGATGTCTCTGAGGATGCACTGCAGTCCAAGTGGCTGAAAGGGGAATTCTACAATGACTGGAAGTTAGGACTTGTTAACTACTGGTTCATTCCAGTTAGAGGTCTGTGTGCATGTGTTTAAAAGTCAAATATTGATGTGAGCTCATTTATTGTTACCTAAAAGAAACAAACATCACATCACAGTTTATTGTTTATTAAAATAAAAGATTACAATAAGGAGTATTAACCAGTTTATAAATCTCAACCAGGTCAAGGAATTTTCTTTGAGATTTTTTATTTTTTATTTCTTTATTTATTAATATATGTTTTATTGATATTTTACAGAGAGGAAGAGAGAGGGATAGAGAGCTAGAAACATCAATGAGAGAGAAACATTGACCAGCTGCCTCCTGCACACCCCCTACTGGGGATGTACCCGTAACCAATGTACATTCCCTTGGCTGGAATCGAACCTGGGACCTTTCAGTCTGCAGACTGACGCTCTATCCACTGAGCCAAAGCGGTTTCGGCAATCTTTGAGATTTTTTAAAAGGTAGGATATCATTAATATATTATTACCATTATTAAAGTTGAATCATCAGATTATAATTTACTAATTAATGCAAAAATATTTACCACCATGTGCTTAATATATGCCAAGCCCTGTGTCAGTCATTAGGTATATAATATGAATATAATCCATGCCTACAAGAAATTGAAATAGTTTATCTTGAAAAACATTTTATTGTGCAAATCATTTTACAGAAATTACATGTCACTCTAGGAAGTTAGCCTGGGTGTGATGTGACCCTCTAACATCCTACAACTCATTCAAAATACAGACTAATACAAAAATAAAAAGCTTATATTAGCTTAATTACTACATTCATGGTATTTTATTTTGTTTGTTTTTTATTCAAACAGCATCCTGAATGTTCGTTTAAGAATCTAGTTTTTTTGCACTTTCGGAATTCTGGGTGAATTTGCCTCTGCACGTAAGATGACTTTCACTTCAGTTTAATACAATGTCTGCCAGTCCCCCAGGACTTGGGGGTAAAACAGCTGCCCCAGGTAGGGAGGAAACAGCCATCTTGTGCCCGACCACTTTGGCTGATGGCTCTGTGGACGTGGTAGTGACAGAAGCTGCACGAGATTCAGGAGAAACCCGGGAGGCATGAACGGGTGTTCTGGGTCCAGTAGGACTTCACAATGTAGACCTTCGTATCTAAAACGAAGGGTTTAGATCAAATCAGAGTTTCTCAACATATATTCTGCAGGATACAGTCCCATAAGATGCTCAAAAAGGGGCCTAAGGCAGGAGTGTGGGGAGAGTGCACACCACACCTGGTTGTGCACACACTGCACATCAACATATTAAGGATTCTGAGAAGTTTACCATCAAAACCCTATGGTAGCAGCATTTTTCCAAAGAGTTTGGCCATGAAACCCTTTCTTCTAGTTTCACCTACTAATATCTACTGACTCACTCAGTATGCTGAGGAATGAACTTTGGAAACATTATAATAAACAATCTCTATATTTATTGGTTTTATAGCATCTGAAAGCAGAAGCTAGTCTTAGAAATCAGAGGCCCCTGAGGTAGAATCTCACAGCTGGTCCAGCCAAACTAAATCCCTTTCATTTGTCAATTCCTTACAGTCCATATGTTTAATAACTCCAATGAATTAAATTTTATGGTGAGGAGGACTAGAAAAGGCATCAATCATAGAAATCTACAGATAATCTGTAAGCTCCAGGATTTCTACCTTTGGTTAAACTCTGTCATTTGAAGGTACTTCTGATTAAGCACAACTAATGATCTGTATCCATAGGCTAGTGGAGATGTTACTGAGCAGAGAATTATCTACAATTCAAGAAGGGGGGAGGGAAAAACAAATGGCACAGAGTCCAAAGCCCAAGTTATTAGCTCCTGGGTGATTAATATGAACTTACCTTTTCTTTGATACTGACCTCAAGGAAATCCTTTAATTATTTTTTTTAAATATGTTGAGTCATATATTTCTTTGTTTTGGTCTCAGAAAAGAGAAACTGACGCTTGGCGAAACTGACCTTAAAGTCCAGCGTCCTAGATAGTGTCTCTCTAATGCCAACTTTAAAAAACCTCACATATCACTTCACAATGGCCTTCGCATTGGGTTAAAAGGGCAGTGATGATATTAGGCTTCCCTGTCTTTTCATGTCAGTTACCTGTAAAGAATTCTTTAAGTTGGTGCCTAAGCAAACAATGGTATTCTCCCAATAGTGAATTGACTGGCCCACAGTCCCAACTATCACATAGCCTAACCTCAAAGTAATTAAAGAACCAAGCGATTTGTATTCTTTTTCGACAAAACTATTCTTGAGTAGCAGATAGCAACCACAAATGTTTTGCTCTAGAGACATATGGAAACCTCTCTGCTTCATAAAAGCCTTAACGAATATTAAATGTCCAGTGATGTCACTCATTGCAGAAAGGAGATGTTGTGATAATCCCCCAAACAGGTCCCGTTAGACCATCTAGCTACCTCAGTTTCAGAAAGCAGTAAGTGGGAAATTACCATGTGATTGGAATTTCATTAGCAGTCTTTCTTAACCTGAGTATTCACCCTTGCCCCAAAGAATCACCTATTCTGCCTTATTAGTTCAATATTCTATTAGGTTGTCACCATCATGTATACATAATTGTAAATCTTAAAAGTGAGTAATCAAAGAGTTCTGCTTAACTTCATATTAACTCTTCAGTTCTGCCTGAGCAGCGAGAGCAAGGAATTTCAAGAGAGAGAGAGTGTGTGTGTTTTATCCTAAGTTCTGGGTACTCAGCCTGCTCTCTAATGAACTCCATCTGTAAGTCCTTGATGTTAAATTGCGGGCTATGTTTTAAGATGATTCAGGAAAAATTATTAAGCTCAAAATACAAATCAGAATTTCATTTTTCTCTTAACCCTATAGATTGGCAACCCAATGAATTGTTGTTGTCAGCAGAGAGGACTAAAGCTTTGCACTCCTCCGAAAGAGAGAAGTGCTGGTAACTGAGTCATAGGGCGAACTGAATGCTATTTAGAACAAGGAACTGGGTGTCTTGGGCTCCTTTCCCAGCACCACACCTCGCCTAGCCTCCTGGGATCCTCTAGGCCTGGAGGCTGTTGAAAAATCCCTTTAATTCACCAGGGTGTTTGGTTTGTCTGTAAGACTAGAAATCCCATGGCAAACTTAGGTCACCTGTTATGGGAGCTTAGATTCGAGAGCCAAAGGGTTTTATAGGCAGAAAAGGATTATCTAATCCAGTCCCTTTCCCCCCATTTTACAGATGAGGAAACTGAGGCACAGAAAGGTGGTTCTTTTTTAAGGTCACAGAGCTAGTTAATGACTGAGCTGGGAACTGAACCCAGGTCACCAGATGCTTAGTCTACTCTTCTTTCCATTGCAGAATCTCAGGGCAGACTTGACAGAGCCTGATAGTCTGCAGGAGATGTTGTTCTAGGCTGCAGAAGTGTTTAACCTTAGCTGGTGGCTGAAGTAGGGTAGGAAAGGGACCAGGTGTCTAAGCGCTTATGTCAATTCTAGCTTTGGACCACACTTCCTTTCTTTGTAAAACAATGTTTCTTTTCAGCCCCTTCTTCCCAGTTTAAGATTTGTTTTAAGAGAATGACAAGTCAGAATGTTCCTCTATTCAGCTCCAGGACTTCTCCAGAAATTCCCAGATAGCCAACCATTTAGCAGTACTTGGTATAACTATCCATATGCACTTGACACTGAAACAGGTGGAGGTATTCATTTGTTGCCTCTAAAGCAGTGTTTTTCAACCTTTTTTGGGCAAAGGCACACTTGTTTCATGAAAAAAATCACGAGGCACACCACCATTAGAAAATGTTAAAAAATTTAACTCTGTGCCTATATTGACTATATATAAAGTAATTCTCTTGAATAGGAATCAAATAAACACAAAGAAAGTATTTTATAATTACTTTATTATGAAATATTAAGTAAACAAAATAGTGAAAAATTATAAAATTCTTGTCTTGTCTGCACCTACGGCACACCAGGCAACATCTTGCGGCACACTAGTGTGCCGCGGAACAGCGGTTGAAAAACGCTGCTCTAAAGCCTTGTCTCCTCTGTTTCTAACATAGCCCAGTGACTCAGGGTGAGTCTGACGCCACACTCAGCTTCAGTGGCTTAAGCCAATTGGCCGGTGCCCTCTTCTCGGACCTGGGGTTGGTTCACAGAAGGGCAGTCAGGGCCCAGGGAACTCAGGTGGTTCTAGGGTACTTATTTGATTCTTGAAAAAGAGGATGCTCTACATTTTGCTGTTTGTATCTGGAAACAAGGAGTCCCAGGAGTTTCAGAAAGACATTTTGCAACCACCCGGGGCCAGCCTGTTGAAATAAGTATTATTTTGAGGAAGCGTTGCTAAGAAACCAAAAGAGAGACACCAGGTCCCCTGCATGTCATGTGAGCTGCTTTATTACTCACCTGTCCCTAGCTCTATTTTTTATTATTTCAGAATGTGATTAAATAAATAGTTTTACTAATTAAGCCATTTAGTGGTTTATTTACTATCATATGCTTCCCAATACCTGTTATGATGCTGATTGTGAGTTTTGGCACATTTTGACTTTACCATTGGGTCAGTGTCCATTTTAAAGTTGGTCCCAAAAGTCTTTTTTTAATAACTTAAACTTATATGAAACTATACTCAAAACTCCTAAAATTTACTGAATATTCCCTATTGGACACAAAATCCTATATAGCAATGCCGAGGATAATGAAAGGAAGGACTTTTACTAACAAATTTTATTGTCAGAAACTTTATTATCAGGGAAAGAAATAATATAAGAGATATAAGAATGGCTAATTCCCATCCACCCTTTAGTGAAATAATATGCAGGCTAAGCTTTATCTCCCCTTTCTGTGGGTTGGACCCTACCCAGAAATGGAGCCACCCAGAATATTTCTGGGTAGGAAATATTAACTTGCGTGGTTTCTTCTGTATTCTGGATGATAAGGTACCTACTCCCAAGAAAATAATTTTGCCTTCATCTGGGCATTGACCATGGCCTTTGCCTATATTCCAGTGCCCATGCCATAGATAGCCTCCCATTCAGTTATGTTCATTAACCCAGGTCTGAGGGAGGCAGACTGTCCTTATATCCTCTCTATGCCTTGCTGACTTTGTTACAAGAAGTTAGGCGTATAGAGATTTGTTGTTCAAGTGGATTCTGTACTTTCATGTAGCATTTTTTTTTGTATTTCCATGCCATTTTTATTTAACTTTTACATCTAGAGGGTGATAAGCAAAATGTTTTACTATCAGTTTTGCATGAACATTTGGCCAATCAGATTGGAAGTCTAACCAATCATAGCGTATGTGCAAATAATTAAAATGGACACCCAACTAATCCGAATGAATGCTTAATCAATCTTAATTAAAACCAACCAATCAGAATGGACACCTGACCCATCAGAATAAATGTAGTGTGCACCAGACAAATATCTGCCTCCCATTTATCATTAAACTTTTCACCTATGTGTTCTCTCCTCAATTAGCTGGGAAATAAACTGAGGATAGGGACCACGTGATAGATCTCCATATCCTCCAGGTGGCCTCGCTGAGCTGGCTATATAGCGTGAGCTTAATGAATACTTGCCTGAATGGACATTATTCACCTAGTGATTACTTGGGAAACATCAGTGGGTAGAAAGAGTATAGTTTACCCCTCCCTGATAAAGATAATTACAGAATTATCCATTGGAACATCACTAAACAAATAGCATGTTTTTTGATGACACAAAGGTGATAGAGAAATTGATGTTTTTGAGGAGTTATCATTCAATATGATCTTGACAAGCTAGAGAAATAATATATAATAACACCAATTTCTTAAACACAACAATGAATAGTGTACTTAATAAATACAAGCTAGAGTACATACAGAAAGGTATTGGTGAGGCCAAAAATACCTAAGTCTTGTGGCAAATAATAAACTGAAGGTGTCCCAGATGTTTTTAAAATACCTTGACTGCTGGCATGATAGTCAGTTGTCCATCCATTCAACAACTCAATTGGGTATCTAATGTGTGTGAGGCATCACGCTAGGCATGCTGGGGACAAAGTGAAAAATTAGCAATGTCTTTTTTTCTCCATCAGCTCAAGTTTTAAGGGAGAAGACAAAGAAGCACACAAACTATTATTAGATAACAGAGAGACAGCTTATTCGACGGCTGAGTCACCAGTCAGTGAAAGTAATCACCGTGAAGGGCATCTTTGTAGCCCACCGGCACAGCTGTGCTCAGCGGATGGCAGAGGACCAGGACTCAAGAGTGGCTGGACAGAAGCGTCAACACTGATGGGTGCAGACTGATGGCCAGAAGGTACTTTGCCCCTAATTTTTCAGGACCACATAACTGCCGGGACTCTTGTAGGATATAATTCAAGGGAGTAAAAATCCCAATGACGCCTGCTACCAGTTGTGCCAGCCCTTGACAAGTAGGAGTCTCAGCCAAATATAATTTCATTTAAGCAATTAAGAAAGGTGACATTTCTTGCACTCAAGTGTCATGGAGCAATTTAAACCAGTTAAAGAATGCCTGAATTGATTTGAAAATTAGAGAACACATCTACCCTCATGAATATGTTTGTAGATGCTTGGAGGTCTTTAACCTCCAAGATGAATAAACTACTGTAAGAAGTGAATAATGCCTTTGGAATTGTGCAACAAATCAGTCTTTCCTGCTATCATGAGTGAAGCTAGCCTGAGTACAAACTAAACATATCGAGGAGGGCAGCAACAAGAGACTATAGAAAATGAACTAGAGTCTGATAAAAAAACAAAAGCTCACAGAGACCTTACTCACACCTCACAGAGTTCCCTTCTGCATCATTAGAAAACTCACAGGGAAGAACTCAAATTAACCCAGCCTGGTCATATGCCCATCTCTGTGGCTGGAGGAGTAAAGTACCATGATTCATAGTCACCAGTGGGGGAGGAGCAACTTCTAAAAAGCAGGAAGAAAAAGTGCTGGCTTGACAAAAAACACAGAGGGTAAACTACTTGGACAACTAGATTTCTGTAAGTCAAGCTGCCATGTGCAAAAAGCTTCAATAAACATTTCCAAGGTCAAATGGGATGTGCTGGTCGGCCTAGTGCTCTGCAGTATTTCAAGGGTAGACTTGGGTAACTAGCACAAGAGTGTTGATGTAGTTTCCTTTAGAAAGATCTGAAGATGCCATTTGGAGAAAGAAAGTGGTGGCCTGTCACCTTTGGTACCCTTAGATCTACAAATAGATTGTCAAGTCTTTTGAGCAAAGTGCCTTGATTCAATAGTATTGTTACTACCACCAAAACCTCATTTCTAAGCAACATGCTATTGTACAAAATATGAAGATTAATAATGCATAAAAGAAAAAAATGGGACTCTTTGAAGCAATATCAATGCATCAAAATGCTTGAATGGTTCAGTGGTGGTGCACAGACTTACCTGTTAGAAGGTCAGTGTTATATACACTTGGTAGCAGAGAAAAACCAGGGAAGTGAGAATAAAACAGAATTAAAAAAAAAATTCCCATCAATTATCAAAATTCCCCTAAGGAAATTTAGGGACTTTAAAATTTCTAACTCTAGCTTCTTTTCTGACCTTAGGTATTTTTGGTGCATGAAATTCATGCATGGGGTGGGGGAAGGGGTCCCCTTCAGCCCAGCCTGAACCCTCTCCAATCCAGGACCCCTAGGAAGATGTCTGACTGCAGGTTTAGGCCCTGTGGCATCGGGCCTAAACTGGAAATCGGACATCTCTCTCATAATCTGGGACCACTGGCTCCTAACTGCTCACCTGCCTGACTGCCTGATCACTACTAACTTCCCCCCCTGCCAGCCTGGTTGCCCCTCACTGCCCCCGTTTGCTGGTCTGGTCACCCCTCACTGCCCTCCCCCTCTGGCCTGGTTGCTCCTAATGCCTCTCCCCCCCCCCTGCCACCTGGTGACCCCACGCAGCCTGCTGTTTGGTCATTTGGTTGCCCCTCACTGCCCCTCTTCCTTGCTGGCCTGGTCTTCCCACACAGCCTGTTTGGTCATTTCGGTGCGATGGTTGCTTAGGCTTTTATATAGAGATTTTTTAAATTGTTACCTTAGGATACATTTTTATTGATTTTAGAGAGAGAGGGAGAGAGAGAAGGCGAGAGAGAAACATTGATATGAGAGAAACATGAATAGGTTTCTCTTACACACTCCCATATACACTCTAATTAGAGATCGAATCTGCAACCTGGGTATGTGCCCTGACTGGGAATGGAGCCTGAGACCTTTCAGTATAAGAAAGGATGCTCCAACCAACTGAGCCACACCAGCCAGGGCTTTTTAAAAAGATTTTTTCTATTAATTTTTTTTCAGAAAGAGAGGAAGGAAGAGGGAGAGAGAAAAATCCACCAGCTGCTTCAGCACGTGCCCTGACTGGGGATCAAACCCCAAATTTGTATATATGCTCTGACTGGGAATTGAACCCAAGAGGCTTGGGTGCATGGAGGGATCTTTTAGCCAATGGAGTCACAAGGGCCAGGGCAGTGTGTTCTTATTCACATAAAAAGAGAATACCAACAGTTACATGCAGATGGTGGGACTAAAAGTTACTTTAATCAGCACACATTTTATAAAAAAGATCCCACTGATCTTTGCAGATTTTTTTTCTTTTCCAGAATAAAGATGAACATGTAGAACTGAGTTGTCCACTCTTGTTCAGCCTTGGCTCAGGCAATGTTCAAAGACTTGCCCAAGAACTGGCTGGGGCAGGTAGGGTCCACTTGGGGCAGAGGTCAGAAACTATCTCGTTAGGCAGCAGAAATTGAGACTTTTGACCTCCTTAGAGCTTTGTTCCCATCCAGTGGGCTATAGGGATTAGACTTGAGATTGGCAGCAACCTTCTGGGTACTATATGATCAATAGGTGTGAATTAATACATTTCATCTTCTTTCCATGTAGGTGAAAGTCAACATGAGGGCCAACTATTGATAAATCTTCCTTCATGTCAAGCCTCAGAATGAAATATCACTGTCATTGTACATGAAGATACAAAGATGTGTTTTATAAAAGCCTGCTGTCTTGTTCAAATAACTGTCCATGTTTTCTTTCTTATTCCACTAATGGTTGAGTCCACTGGTTCCCTTAATAACCTCATATGACCTACCAGAAGTTGTTTCCTTAGATCTAAGGTAAATGCCTAGGCAAGTTTCTCAGATATTTTGGCCTCAGGACCCCTTTATCCTCTTAAAAATTGAGGACCCTAAAGAGTTTTTGTTCATGTGGGTCTTATCTGATAGTATTTGACATATTAGAATTAAAACTGAGAAGGAAAAAGAAGAGATGAGAGACAGAGAGCCCTGACTGGGTGGAGCTTCTGGTCCAGACCTCCTCAGCTGTTTATTTGTCCTTCACCTTTACCTGAGCCAGTAAACACGCCTTTCTGGAGAACCTGGTCTGATGGAGTTTCTGCTACTAGAGAATGAAAGATACCTGAATGGTAGCACATCCACAAAAACAAAAAATAGTCTAAGATAGTAAATAAAAGATTAATTGGGTATGACAGAATGTTACTTCCCCCCTTCATTTGTCATCCATTGAGTGAGGGCCTGTCTTCTGAGGGCTAAAGGGAACATCACTACTAACATTTGTACAAGGCCTTGTGGATTTCCAAGTGTTTTCACATTCAGTATCATTTAATTTTTCCCACAAGCATATATGAAAGTTTGTTTTATACCCATTCTACAGATGAGAAAAACAAGGCTCAGAGAGCCTGTGTGCAATTAATCAGCAAGACAAAATCCAAATCATAGGTTTTAGATTCCCATGGTCATAATTCCTGCTTTGCATGATGCTTGTAATTTTTAAGGACATAGACCTATAGCACAATCCTATTATGTTCAATTTCAAGTTTTTTATTTTTTATTTTTTTTTATCCATCCTGCAGCGGGGAGAGGGGAGTGATCTGCATAGCAGATCCTCTACCCATCGTATTTGGCTTTGGTCTGGAAATCTGAAGAAGAGAACATGAGTGTGGTTCAAGTTAGAATGGCAATCATTCTTTTCCAGCTCTGTAATTGAAGGGCTGCGGGAGGGGGCTTAGAGGTTGTGCAGGGCAGGAACTGGAGGAGAAGCCAGATAATGCACTGCAGATAATCCACAGGCTGTGCCATAGCGGCGATAAGGAAAGAAAGCATTTTAGCTCTGAGTCCTGGCGGCAGAGCTGCAGGAACCGCGGGATTCAGATTCCGAGGTCCTGGATTTGAAAGCCGCCCACACACAAAGAAGTTGAGTACCCGATAATGCACTGCAGATAATCCACAGGCGCGGTACGCAGAGTGCGAAACTGAGCCTCCCTTCCTAACTTGGACGGAAACGCCTCGTCCACCGGGGCGCCCCTCCCAAAGCGGACCTTCTTTTATCCTGCGGGGCAGTCCGCACAACCAGCAGCCAGACACGCCAGGCACGCCCGAAGCTTCTCAAAGGAACTACAAGTCCCATGAAGCCCTGGGTTTCGGGGCGGTGATGACAAAGCCGCCGCGGATTGGCCAGGCGGGGCGGGGCGCGCAGGCCTTCTCCGAGGGAAGGGGCGGGGCTAGGGGCGGGGCGCGCGGCGGCTGGGCGGGCACGCCCCCTCGCCGCGGCCCCCTCTCCGCCTCGCTCCGCCGCCGCTCTCGCTCCCGGGTCAGACGGGCCGGAGCGAGAAGATGGCGAAGACGTACGATTATCTGTTCAAGCTGCTGCTGATCGGCGACTCGGGGGTGGGCAAGACCTGCCTCCTTTTCCGCTTTTCGGAGGACGCCTTTAACACCACCTTCATCTCCACCATCGGTGAGGGAGGGGCCGCAGCCGGGGACGGGGAGTGAGAAACCGGGGGCGAGGGCGAGGGGGCCTGGAGCGGGGAAGGGGGAAGGCTTGGGGGCCCCCGGGAGAGGACCCCCCTCCCCCCCCCGGGGACGGCGGGACGGCGAGGGCAGTGGGAGAGCGGAAAGGGGCGGGCGGAGATGCGAGGCTGGGAGGTGAAGGGGAAACTTGGGGGCAAAGAAAGGCAAAGGGGAACCAATGGAACAAGGACTCAAGGGTGGTGGGGGAAACGAGCGGGTTGGCGGGTGACTGGGGAGGGTGTTAGGGGGACAAAGTGTGTGTGTGTGTGTGTGTGTGTGTGTGTGTGTGTGTGTGTGTAACACAAGACATCTCACGGGGAGAGAGAAAGGGATAGTGGGTGTGAATTGGATTAGAAGACAGGAAAGAGGAAGGAAATGTGAAGGGGAAATGAAGGGTTGGGGGAAGTATAGGAAGAGAAAGACTCGGGGCAAGAACGGTGCGAGTCCCGCGGCGGGAGGGGATGCAGGGGAGTGAGTGGTCAGGAGCGGAGGGGCAGGGCGCGGGGGTCCGGGCGGAGATGTCCTGGCCGGGGCAGAAGGAAACTGGGGGGTAGGAATAGCAGGGTTCAGGGGACCAGAGGACAGATTGGGGGTACGTGGCGGGGAAAGTGAAGAGGAGCTGGTGGGAGAGAAAAAGGGGGGAAGGAGGCTGGGCACTCAGCAGAGAGATTGAGCTGCGAAGACAGAGGAGGTGGGAAAGGGGGAGGAGAGTGGGGGAGAAAGCAGGACTTTCTTCAGGAACCGGGAGCACTGTTAGCATTTTCTGTCCTCACTTCCTCTGGATCAAGTGCAGGGAAAAGAGAAAAAGTGACTAATGATAGGATGAGGTCTACAGAGCATTTCAGTGCTGTGCCAGTGCTAACGGGCATGAAGAGAATGGGTGACTTTGGGGAACGGTGTGGTCAGGAAACTATGCGTCCTGTACTACTATCTCCTGAAAAGCAGCACTTGTCAATTTTTAAATTCTTGGGCTTGCATGTTTAGTAACTTCTCAGCTGCGGATTCTGCCTGGGTCCCTGTATATTTTGCTCTGAATCACCACAAGCAACCTACCCCTGGTTATTTTCAGTTGATTCAGGGTTGGTTTTTGTTTTGTTTTGTTTTTTCCTGATCTGGGGCTGGCAGCTGTCCTTCCAACTTTTGTACTGGAAGACTTTGTGTTCAGGTAACAAGTTCTCTTAACTTACTGTGCACCGAAGAGCAAATCAAAGCTGGTTTTAAGCTGCCTAACCAAGTGACCTTAACACCCTTTTCCTTGTTAAATAGCTGCAGTTAATTAAGTGCCTTAAGTATCTTAACTTTGGTTGTCTGGATGATGCTTGTGGCTTCTAAGAGTAGCTCCCTTAAGCGTCTTTCAAGTGAATTCTTACAGCACATTTTACCATGAATTTCTGGGATTACTGGGGGCTAGTGCTATGGAGTATTATTTGATTATTTGTATGTTTTAAGGATAATTTATTATTATTTTTCTTTTTTAAAAAAAGCATAATTGGGTATAGAGCGCTCTTCAAATCAAGTACCAGGCAAAGCTATGTGGTTGGCTGGTTGGTTCTGGCCTCTTTCATAGGAATTGAGTGGTCTGAAACCTCCCGGGTGTAATGATGTCTGGGCTTAGGGAAGTTTGAGTTGCAAGTTCTTGGCAGTCAGTCTTGAGTGGGACTTTTTCTTTTCTGAGGAAGCAGATTTTAAAATGTCACGTCTCAAGTATATTTCCGAGAGATTTGGTTGGAGCTGTTACAGCAACGAAAGGGCGTTAATTTTGATGCTGGTACTAATTTCAAAACCTAGAGTGGCCTTTTTACATTGTTGAGTGCATGCTGCAGTCTAGTTGGTAAAGGACAATTTCTGACAAGTTGAGTGGACAGTCTTTTGTCCATTCTATGCTTCACGCTCCCAGAAGCAGTCTCCTGCTTTGAAAGTGAGTCCCTTGGATGCTATTTCTTTTATGCTCCTTGGATGACCTTTGCTTATTTATAATAGTTTTATTAGTCCCCCCCCCTTTTTTTTTTGCCTTATTTTTTGTCCCACATTTCCTATAAGGGTGACTACTTCCTTTTGGTCTGTTAAAATACTAGCTTTTAAAAATCACTTTTCATTCTAAAGGATTAGGATTCTTTTTGTGTAGATTTTTTTTAATGATTGCAATTCAGTTCAATGGAGGGCCACAGCTATTAAGGCATGAAAAACAGTGTCCTGACGCTGTTTGGAACAGGTGGTAAGACAGATAAATGGGGTGAATCTCATGAATAATCTTAGTCTTTGTATTTTCTGTGGGGTGGATGTGGTAAAGAGAGATGATGAGCTGTGTCTTCGGTTGACATGGAGGAGGGGAAAATCTTCCCTGCCTCTACTTATCTCCCCCAACCCCACCCCAGAGCCCCAACAGGAAGTGGTAGCACACTGTCTTCAAACAGTACAAGAGTTTATAAACCTGAAACCCAATGCTTTGCAATTGAAATGAAGGTAGCAAAATAAGGTGACTGTTAATACCATCGTAGTAAACATTTCCACAATCATGGGTTTGGAGCGTCCACATCCCTAATAGCAAAATCCCACTACTCGCTCAGCACCCCCATCCCACTCCCAGGTGATAGGAAGTTGTTGAAGTGGGAGTTGGTGGTTCATCTCCTCCCAGTCCTAGGTATTTCTTGATGTTCCTAGGTGCGTAAGTTCTTGTATTATTGTAACTGGGCTTTGACAAGGTCTGCCAGCCACCGCGTTGCTGGCAAACCCTGATAAGGTCTACGTCACAGGAAAGACGCATTTCTTAACGCCTGGGGTTTGTGTGCGTGTGGCTTGGGAGATAGGTATACCTTGTGCCTGTTTCTTCTAAAGAGGGGACATTTTAAGACTTAGTTTTGGTCTGACCAAGTTTAAGTAGTTTTCAAAAGGGCCTCTTGCCATCTTTAGACACTTTTCATGAGGCATCTGCCATCAGGAGAGGAAGGCGACAATTATTCATTTTCATAGTAGTTGTCGCCCAGATACTTTTCCTTACTTCTCTAAGGCCCTGCTATTCTCTCAGCTGTCCTGGCTCCCCTCATTTCCTTTTTGCTCTTTGGGTGGTGGAGGGTATGTTTTCTTTCAACTGACTTACTGGGAATCTTCCAGCCTATCAGTCAGATAATATTTGTCAACTATTGAGTAAGATTGTTTCACCCATTTGAAATGATAGGCCCAGTGCCTAGGAGCAGGTAGCTTTCAGTTCAAATATTTGAGAATTGAAAAAGGTTTTTTAATTGGCTTCCCAAACCTCTTACATAATCATAATTAATGCTTAATTAAATGTCTATAAAATGTAACATTAAGACAACCAGGAAATGGATATACAGTTAGCTATGTGTTATATTTCCTCCAGGATGTGGGTGCATTTTAATATTGAAAGAGGGCACATGGACATATTGGGATGACCTGCACTGAATAAGGTGCTAGTAGAAGAAAAAGAAAACCAGATCCTGTTCTCTAACAAGACAATCTAAGCTTCTTCCCTTTGCTTTCTTTCCTCCAGCCTGCCCCCAGCCCTCACCGAGCCCCACCCCCACACCCCCACCCCGTCTTCCGGTTAGGGTATTTCCTGAGTGGTTTCATTTTAGTATAGACATAGTTTGACAGCAGAAAAAGTCTTAGAGATTATCTACTTTATGCCCCTGCCCCAATTTTATAAATAAGAAAATGAAGGTTAAGTTGACATTGTCAAGTTCACAGCTGGTTGTAACAGAGCCTCCAGAGCACTCCAAATCCAAGTCTGTGTCACTTTTCACAGTCAAGCTGCTGCTATATCTAATCAGTATGACCATCTCCATAAATTTGTCACCACCTTTTCTAGGAAGAAATTAGATTTTGCTGCTTTATGGGGAGAAAGTTAAATATTCCCACTTTGATTAACCAGATCTGTTCCTGGAAATAGTAAATGCCCATACAGTGGTTCAGAGTGCTACAGGAGTGCATACAGGGACAGCTCAGCATCCTGGAGCTGCCCTTTGCTCTGTCTGTGGTTTCAGGTTAGGAGATCAAAGGGCACCCTGTCATTAAAATTCCTTCCATGTGCAAAATAACTAATGCAATCATATTAATAAGGGGATGCTGCCAGTTGTTGCTGCCTTCTCTCACCAGAGCACTTTTCTTCTGTAACATTGCATTTTTTTTTTTCTTGGATTCAGTTTCCTCAAAATCAGGGGTTGACAAACTTGCCCATAGGCCAATGTGGCCTGCAGCCTGTTTTTTTGCAGCCCACAATCAGAGTAGATTTTTACAGTATTAAAGGGTTATTAAAAAAAAAATCAAGCAAAACAAAGACTACCATATGTGTTCCACAAAGCTTAAAAATATTTACTCTAAATATAAAACGTTTGCTGACCCCAACTTTATTAAAAACTGTTTTTCATTGGTAGCAATTCAAAGCTTTTATCAAGACTTATTGACTGAAAAAACAAACTTTGTCATGTTTACATTTTTAGCCAAGATGATATCAACATTTGGCTGAGCGTAGTCCAGATATGTAGAGCAAGTTGATTTTAATTTTTATAGTTGTTTTCATTCGTTTCATCCTCGCAAACAAAAATATGCACAGAACATTCAACTTCAAACTGAACATTTTGTACATGAAGCCTCATTTCAATGTCATGTGTTCTTTCAAAGCTGTCAGTAGACTTCCTATCTTTTTCAGAAAAATGTAGAATTTCATACTTGGTCGTAAAGGGTTAAACTCATCTCCTCTGTTTGTGTCCTAGCAAATGAAAAAAAAAAAAAAAAAAAAAAAAGCCACCCAAAAATTAAGGAGGAGAGCAGGGAAAGTGTGTCCTGGCTACAGATTTTGATATGTCTTAAGCATAAGTGTACTTTCATAAAGAACTTGGCCAGCTGTTCTGCATGGCAGCAAATCAGGGAGGAGGAGATTCTCTTGGCAACAGCACCAAGATTATTTGGATCCACTGAGAAAAGCTGGAGGGAAATTGGTTTGCATATTGTGGTAGAGAGAAATAAGTCTAATCTGTAAAGATAAGGCAAACCAAGGGGAAAAAAAAATAGCAGTTAGTTTTTTAACTGAATCTGAATCCGAGCAGAACTGTGGAATCAGAAATGGAAGGCCAGGATGCTGCTGGCATGGCCTGAAGCTGGTTCTAGTTTAGGTTTGACTGCCTGCACACTGAGCGGTCCTAGGACCAGCTCTCTTGCGTGTGGTGGAATTGCTGCTTGGAAGAATTTGGTAGGAAAGAGTGTTTCCTAGTAGGATGAGAAGGACATTGTAGTGGGGATGAGGTAGTAGATTTAGGTTGTGAGTAATCATATTGTGGAACATAACCTAATGTGGATCTTCCGACATATAAGTAGCCAATGAAGTGGACTTGCTCATGTTTGGTGCTAGGGAAATGGCGTGGCATGTTAAGAAGAGCAATGGGTTTGGAGTCAGATCTGGGTTTATGTCCTGACATCTGCCTTTCCTGGTTTTCTGGCCTTTAGGGAATCAGTTGTCCTTCTCTGGCCTTTGTTTTTTCATCTATAATAGAATGTAATAATACAGAACCATTTTTTCAGGGTTTCTGTGAATTCCCTAGGGCGGGAATCAAGTCTTATTCATCTCTTAAATCTCCTATGCCTGTATTAAATGACAACTCAATTGGACAGATGAATGACTGGCTGGATGAATTGTGAAAGCACTGAATAAGTTGTAAAGCATTGCTTGGATTTTAGTTATTTTCTTTCATAGTTATAGATGATTAGATAATGTCTGAGGTAAGATTAAAAGTGCTTACTATGAATTCTTTACACAAGAATGGTATTTACCCCAGTATAAAATGTTGTATAGCCTTCTATGATCAATTTTAAAGGGATGTTTTAAAATATGCAAGATATTTCACTTATCTTTCAGACTCTGTAATAAGCTGTTTTAACACCATGCTTCCAACCCCCCACTAACATAAATACCAAAGAGAAAATGAGTGAAATCACTGGGTTTGCTTTTGAAGAGCCATTTCAGCTTTGTCTCTGCCCATTAGATTCAAACAATGCAACAGATGCCTGTTAACAGTTTTGTGCCCAGTTTTAATTAGCAGATGGAGCTCTGTTTGTGTCTGTGTTCTGCCCAGCACTCGGGTGAGTGACAGGATAGTGAGTGGATTGGAATTCACTGTTTGTGTTGAATAAAGCCAAATTCTATTTTTAAAAGGAAGAATATAAACCTTTATTATATAGAACCACTTGCACATCTCACTGGAATAGTATAGTGTCTGGGCTAGAACTAATGTTTGCAGTTATGTTCTCTGCTCTTATTATAGGAAAACATTATCATTTTATTGTTTAAGTTAAGGTTTTACTGTATCTCCAAACTATCAGGAAGTGGCTGACGTTGAAGATCCATTTCAATATTTTGGCATTGTACGCTGAGGAATATGCAAAGCTGGGCTGAAATAGGCTTTATTATTATGAATGCCAATACTGACAGGTTGTTAGGGGCCATCTGGAATGCTGCGTTGTATAGAATCCTGAGGTCCTGTCTGAGCTTAGCAAGCTTGTCTTTTCCACACGGATTACTGATGTCTGCCATGGCAGTGGAGGGAGAGAGTAGGTGGCAATGTCATACACCAGTGGTCGGCAAACGGTGGCTCGTGAGCCACATGCAGCTCTTTGGCCCCTTGACTGTGGCTCTTCCACAAAATATCATGTCTATTTTGAAGAAGTGGCATTAGAAGAAGTTTAAGTTTAAAAAATTTGGTTCTCAAAAGAAATTTCAATTGTGGATATTTGGCTCTGTTGACTAATGAGTTTGCCGACGACTGTCATATACATAAGCTGTCTATTTTCTAAAGTGAGTAGATATCTATCCAATGCATTGTGTCTAAATTTTAATGTCTGGAGATATGTCATTTTCTCCTTTTCCTACTGAACATAGAAAAGTCCTAAAATTTGTGTTTTTTGGACTTTTCTTATTTTGATTTGAATAACAAGAACTTTAAAGGAAGTGGATGCCTGATTGTAGAAGAAGAAATAAGCCTGCTTTTTGTTTTATTTTGTGTTACTTAGTTACTCAGGACTTCCTTTGGGAGGCCACATACAGTGGTAGAAACAGTTTGGAAACAGATTCCGAAGCAGCCCTGCTTCTTGGCTGTGATGAAGTATTTGCTTGCAGTCCTACCTGTAGCATTCAGCATCAGTTTAATAAGTCATCTGTTGCTGGACATGAATTTTAATTCTTTGCTCCCAGGAGAAAATGCTAAAGCTCTGCATGTCCTTAATGTACATTAAATATAGGCTTATCATCACTGAGGTAGACTGATGACAGCATTGTAGAATTTCAAAGCACTCGTGTTGTGAAATCTTTGGACTCTCTCTTCATCATGATATAAACCAGCCACAAAGCAGTTAAGCAATGTGTGTAGTGTTGCACAGCTTTCTGTTGGCAAAGCTTGGACTGACGTGACTCCCTCCACATCACACTATAATTTTGCCTGTTTTGGCAAAGAACTTGGCAATAATTATTTTAACAACTCATAGATATTTTCCTGATGTATAAAGTGATAAAACAATCTCTAAAATATGTGATCAGGTTTTAACATGAAATATAGGTGGTCTATCTAAAAGTTGAATTTTTAGAGTTTTTTTCCTTAGGATCTTATACAATATTTATTTATCTGGAATTGCAGAATTCTAATGTCATACACACTGACAAGGAAAAAAATTCTGAAATGTGCTTGATTAAGTTACAGTGGGCCATAGAGTGAGAGAAAGACAGAGCAGTTAGGCTGTTCATAGCTGTGGCCAGCTAACAAGACTGCTCACATTCCTGAGCATATGTCAGAACTTTGAATTAACATCCAGGTGGCTATTATGTAAAGAGAAGATAGCCAGATGCCATCAAACCCTGGTGCCTTCGCATCTGTTTACACATGAACTTTTCATACTGTTACCCATAACCAATCCAAAGGAGCACTTCTCCCAGAACTAGCCCTGCTTTGCCTTCCTTCTCCCACCCCCTTTATCTACAGCCAAAGTAAGTTCTTTCACAACAATGTACACGTTTCTTCCCCTACTTCATGTATGAAAAGGCTGGCCAACTCCAGGATGGCCAGCATGTTGTCTTTTCCACTTGCTGGTGGTGGTTTAGACTTTATACCCCCAGACCTGATTTTTTTTTTTTTTTCTTGCTAGCAATGGCCCAATAAACGCTTCCTTTGAAAAGGACTTTTAGCCATGGAAGTTGACATTTTTGTTTAACAACAAAATACACAAAATCCATTACAAAAAAGGGCTTGTGTTCTGAGATGTCAGTGACTAACCCTACTGTAATTTGTTAGTTGCTTATGAATTTGGATTGAGTAGCTGTTTTATGGTTTTCAATAAAGAATATTTAACTTTGTTTTCTTCTGAAGGTCCCTGAATAAAATCTTGAGATGGCTTAGAAAACAATTCTTCCATTTTTTGAATGACCCAGACCACTTTCTCATTCCACTCTCTTCATTAACACTTCACCCATACCGAGACTTGGGGAGAGGGAATTGGATTGGAAAGAGAATAATGAAAACAACATTGTACTCTCCTCTCCTATTGATTTCTTTGTCTATTTGTTCAGTCTCTTGCTTTTGCTTTGGTTGGCAATTGGAGTGAACTATTGTGTTTAGAAATTAGTGCTTAACGCAGTCTGAGAATTAATGATTTCTGACTGTATTGCTCTCTTTTGTTGTTTAGAACTAGAAGATTAAAAACTGGTACTGGTACTTGTCTCAGTTATTACCAGTAGCAAACAGTGACGTACTGATAAGGGTGCCAATCAGACACAAAATACATGTGCCATTTTCTCTATTTACTATTGTTTTGAAGATCTCCAGTTCTTATAGAAGCATGAAATATTCATGGGACAATCCAACTAATTTCTTTCACTTTCACAAAATTCCGTTATAATTAAAATTAAAAAAACATGCATATGCAATAATCAGAGGTGTGTATCATGGCCCTTTAGATTTTAATTTTAAATATATGCTGTGATGTCATTATATGATTTACCACATTTTTAAATTATCTCTTTATTGTTGCAAAATAGAATATATATAGCACTCTGAAAAACAAGCGGTGCATGCTTCCAGGCAGTCACGGCACAAGCCCCTCCCAAGGACATTAAACTAGGCCTGCTTTCTCCTAATGCAGGCAAGTGCCGGCTTCTATAGTCTTCCGAGTTTCTTCTGGCCCCAACATTCTGTGAGTCTATGAAATCAAGCAGTATTTGTAAAGAAAAAAGGGTGTGGCCTGCGCCTGTGTAGCTCAGTTGGTTGAGTGTAATTCCCTGCATTGAAAGGCCAATGGTTTGATGCTGGTCAGGACACCTGCCTAGGCTGCAAGCTCAGACCTCAGTACGGGTGTTTATGGGAGGTTACTGATTTATTACCTCTCCTTGTCTCCCTCTCCCTTCCTCTCTCTCTAAAAAAAAGGGGGGAGGGGAGTTGTACTTTTCATTTTTCAATTAATGATGGTGGGTAAGGGTTCTTTTTGCAAGTGGACACTAGCATTTTGATGACATGAAGACGGAAGGAAGAAGCACTGTAGTAGCATTAGTTTATTCAAGCCCAGCCTGTGTTGATCTTGTCAGTTAAACTTTTTGTATAATAGTTCTGTTACTGGACAGGGGTCTTGGCCCTGAGTGGGTCCGCCTTGGGCCAGTCTGTAGTGTGAGAGTTCTTGACTTCGTGCAGAAAAGATTTCACAACACAAGTCCCGGTGACAATGAGGGTATGTTTATTAAAGCTGGGGAACGTGAAACAAAGAAGGACCTAGCATAGAAGCTACAGGAGAGCTTAGGCTTGGCTGCCTTAGCTCTCTGGGAAGCCAGAGAAAGGGGGCCTTTGGGGACAGGGTCAGGGGGCTAGCCTGGGACAAGCTGCCACAGCCCCTTGCTCCTCTGGTTGCAAGTTTTGTGGATTCCCTGAGAGGTTAGTAGTGCGTGCCTGTGGGGGACGAAGTCAGGGAAGCAGAGAGAGCAGGGAAAGCCACAGATGTGCTTCCCAGAGGGAGAGCGGGTCAGGGGTCCTTTGATTTGAGGGTTTTTATCTGTCTTGCAGGCAGGGACTGTAGGGGAGGTCTCAAGGGAGAGTTTCAGTAGCATACGCATCCTTTTTACAGGTGTGTTCTTTCGGGGTCGGTAAAGAGCTATCAGGGCAGGAGGTCATTACTCACTGCAGCTGATCCTGGCCTTGCCCACCTGGCTTTGCTGCTTTTCTGGGCCTGGAGCTGAAATATTAGGTCTAGTAATAATTAATGTCGTTTTCTAATACTTTTTTAAATCGAATTTATTTAAACAATACAACAAAATTTAATCAACAATATAGTTGCCGTTGTTTTCTACTACTTGTGCCCAACGCTCAGGAAGCATTTTAATCCCTCTGTTGTAAAATTCTTGTGATTTTGATGCCAAAAATTCGGTCAATGCATTTTTGAGGCATTCTTCATTATTAAATTTTTTTCCAAGAAGAAAGTTTTGCAAAGAACGAAACAAATGGTAATCGGAAGGGGCAATATCAGGAGAATATGCAGGTTGAGGGAGAACTTCCCATTCCAACTGGCGCAGTTTTTCAGCAGTGATTGCAGTATGCGGTCGTGCGTTATCGTGGTGAAGAATTACGCCCTTCCGATTAATCAGCGCGGGTTCTTTTTCTCTTAAAGCTTGGGCTAACCTTTCTAATTGGGCACTATACACTGCACTTGTAATGGTTTGGTTAGATGGTAAAAGTTCATAATGAAGAATTCCTTTAAAATTCCACCAAACACACAACATCACTTTTTTCGCATGCAAGTCAGGTTTTGGCGTGGGCTGCGGAGCCTCATTTTTGTCCAACCATTGAGGCCGCCTTTTCAAATTAACATACAGCATCCATTTTTCATCTCCGGTAACAATTTGCTCTAAAAACGGCAAACGGTTTTGACGAGAGAGGAGCGAACTGCAAATTGTGACTCTGATTACGGTTGTTGTCGGTCAACTCATGAGGAACCCATTTTCCAAACTTTTGGACTTTGCCAAGTGCACGCAATTGATTGGAAATTGGTTTTTGTGAACAATTTAAAGTTGTCGCAAGCTCTTGTTGGGTAATTTGAGGATTTTGCACCAAAAGAGCTTGAAGAGCTTCTTGATCAAAATTGGACACACGGCCTCGACCACTCTCGTCATCTAACGAAAAATTTCCCTCGCGAAATTTCTCAAACCAATGCTGGCATTTTCTGGCGCTAACTGCATCTTGACCAAGAGCACTACAGATGTTTTTTGCAGCCTCACTTGCTTTTCTTCCTAATTGGAACTCGTAAAGCATGCAGTGCCGAATATGCTCTTCATCCGCCATCTTCTTAGCCCTAGTTTTGCAACAAAAACCAAACCAAACACAAACTTTTTCAAGCAAAACTTGTTAATTGCACTTCACACGTTCTGTAGATACCACGTGTTTGAAGGTTATGTCAATACAAGTCAACGCCAAGCAAGATTTTAAACGAATGTTTAAAAACGACATTAATTATTACTAGACCCGATACAACTGAGGCCTAGATGCTATCTCTAGGGAGGTGACCTTCATCTGGCGGTAAACTGCTCAGCCAGTCTGTGCAGCTCTCTGTCTCAGTTTCCCCATTCCACTTGGTCAAGGAATTTTCCTAGCTTCTTACTATCCTGTCTCGGTAGTAAAGAAACCGCTTAATGTTTTAGAATCTTGTCCTTTAAAAATGCCTGGTTTCAATAATAAAGCTAAATGTCATCAGAAAAATAAGGACTTTAAAGTTGGAAAAATATTACGTCAAAGGAGATAAATAAAGTATTTTCAAATTAACTTATTTTCTTCATGTACAATATGGTGAAATAGATGAAAGATCATCTAAAATAATAGGAAGCCTTTTGCTGCTTAGGTAGGCTGATGCTAAATTTCCCTTTGACAGATGCGGGGCCTGAGGTTCAGAGAACTGTGTGCCTGAGGTCACAGGCCTGGCCTTGAGCATTGGTTTTCTGAATACTAGTCTCTTTTCTCTTATTCCTCATCTGCCTCCAGTTCTCTTGCCATAAAAAGACATTGATGATATAGCATAATGTCTGGGCATAGTCAACATTTTGTGGGAGAAGAATCAGAGATTGAACTAGGAGATATAAGGTCCAAGTACATCTCCGCCTTTGAGTAACCATTTGCTTTGGCCAAGTCTTCAATCCTCTCCTGGCCTTTTTTTTTCCCCTTTTCTTTTTTGGCCTTTGTTGTTTTAATTGGTAAAAAGCAGAGGCTGGGGAAGGGAGCTTCAGTGATTTGTCCAGTAGGTCACTAACTTCACTCATTCAATGAGCAACATTATTTAGTCTTCGAGAGGGGAAAGAGTAACAAGTATCAAGGCAGTTTTAATACAATGATGAAACGGGCCACAAGGGATAAATAGAAAATGATATGAAAGTAGAGAGGAGAGATAGAGGAAAATTTCTAGGAAGAAATGACACCTAATCTAAAATCAGAACCAGAAGGAATCAGTTGGGTAAATGGGCCAGCCAGTCCAGCCTTGGGAAGAATTCGGAGAAATCCTGCTTGGCTACAGCCTCCAGGGAAGGGGGATATGTAACAAGGGGTAAGGTGGGAGGGTAGTAGAGCGGAGACTGTGGAGGGATTTGAAACCTGTTCAGGATCTGGACTGAGAGCGCAGTCACCAGGGATTTTACACCCAGAGACCAGTTAGGAGATTAGCAGACCATCTCAGGGGCCCCTTACCTTCACGGGGACCTTTACTGTGTACAAAGTACTTTGCCACTTAAACCTCTCAATAATCCTGTCCATGGACAGAGGTTAGTATCTCCATGTTCTGGACAAGGAAGCTGAGGTTCTGAGAGGGTCATTAATTTGATCGAGTAAATAGGTAGAGGAGACATGACTCAAGCCTCACACTTCAGTTCTGAACCACAGCCCGTCCCCGACAACCTGCCCCTCTCAGAATGGCTCAGGAGTGTGCCGTGGGACTTCATGCACTGGCACGTAGCCTGTGGTAGCGGTCACCTCCAGGGGTCTGTGAGAACTGTGTAAACTGACCAGGGAACTCTGGAGAAGTGTGTTGAGTGGAAAGATGAAATCTGCCTCTTCCTAGCCAGGCCCCAGGAACAGCCATTGCAAACGTGCATCACACTGCCTGTCAGCCCTAGGAGGTCAGTGGAATTGTGGTTTCGGGTTGTCTCCTGACCTCTAACACAGTCCCCTAGGAAGCAATCAAATAGATGCACAGCAAAATGTGGGCAGGAGGCAACAGCATTTAATTATGAATCCAACTCTTCTACTTAAAGGAAACTAATTATATCAGAAATCTCAGCACTGCCTCTCCACATGGGGCCGTTGGCTTGTTAAGCTTGAATGCTGTTGGCCTTAGACTGGAACATCACTATAATTGTGAGCCTTTTTCCTTTGGCAAATTAGGCTTGCACCTCATGTCAGCTTGTCCTTTCCTTTTTTTTCAGGGTGAAATTTTCTCTCCACTGGGTTTTGTTTGGCAGAATTTTCCTCATAGTGCATTATAGACTAGACCAGTGGTCGGCAAACCTCGGCTCAAGAGCCACATGTGGCTCACGAGCCAGGGTTTGCTGCTCTATTGACTAATGAGTTTGCTGACCACTGGAATAGACTAACATTTATTTGCTAAACCTGGGTCTCCAGAATGGTACAGTGAGCCAGGAAGCATAAAGGCCCAATCAGCTGAATTTGATATAAGTCCATATGCTAAAATTCATAAACTTGTCACAGAGGGGAGACCCTGGATCTTCTCTTAGCTGTTGCATTTTTTTTTAATTTTTTTAGAAATCTATATAATTTTTTTAACAAAATAATTAGCCATTTACATGCAATAAAAATTAATATTTCAAGAAAGACAATTTTAAACATGATAATATTACATGCACTAAACATTCATATTTCAAGAAAAAATATTTTAAATATAATATTACCAATACTGTACTAACCTAGAATAATATTGCAAAAGTTGTAGGAAATATTAAAAATCTGCAAATAACAGGATTACATTCTAAAATATTTTTTCCCTCTGGCTCTATTTTTGTTCATCAGTTTATGTTGTTTGCTATATTCCACAAATGAGTGAGATCATGTGATACTTAACTTTCTCCAACTGGCAGATTTCATTTAGCATGATGCCCTTCAGGTCCGTCCATGCAGTTGCAAATGGTACGTGTTTCTTCATCTGTTGCATTCTTAATGTGTACAGTGGTCATTTGGTTTCTCTGAGCCCCGAAAAGATTAGGAGCAAGGCTGAGGCCTCCTAGAGGCGGGCCACCAACATGGGAGAGGAAAGAATAGTGGTGTGCCCCCAGCGATGGCTTTTGTTATAGGACTTTGCGCACGATAGTAAACTTCCTGGGCTTCCATTTCTTCATAAGCAAAAGGGAATGTTGTGCCAGGTTCACTCAAAAGTGACCTCTGCTCCTAAATGATAACCTGTGACTCCCTGATGAAACAGAAAAGTAGAAATAACTCAAAATAGCATTGTATAGAGAAAAGAACCTGGATATTTTAGATAGAAACTCTTAAATTTGAATTCCGAGTCTGCTACTTCCTATTTGAGAGCCTTGGTCAATTTTCCTTATTGACAACGGGAGGATAGTAATTCCCTTGCCAGATTTTTGTTTCATTTTGTTTTTGAGAATGAACAAATTATTGTTTGTATAACATCTTTGGCACATGGGAGATTTCCCCCTCCCCCCCCCCCAAAAAAAAAAAAAAATGCATGTGTGTGTGAACGGATGTGAGTGAATTACTCAGTTCCAATTCACTGAGGGTAAGTCCTGGGCGCTTTATTGTTAAAAACTTGCTTTTAATGATAAGAGCTGACATTTATCGGCTGCTTACTGTATACCAGGTACACTTCTAGGCATTTTATATGAATTAGCATTTTTTTTTAATGAATTGACTCCTTTGATTCTTACAACAACCTCTTAGGTGCGTTCTGTTGTTATTTCCATTTTCCAAATGAGGTAATTGAGGCACAGAATGGTTGAATACCTTCTCAAGGTCACACAGCTGGTAAGTGGTTAAACCAACTCAGGTTCTTTGGTTCCAGAGTCTGTGTTTTTAACCACTGTGCCTTTCTGTCGTAGACTCAGAAATATTGAAAACAAAAGATGGACTATGGTTAAGGAGGTGGTGTGCTGCAAGGTGCACAATGACACTCTCCTTATCAGCTGGGTGATGTCAAGTCTTTTACCTTCCTTGTCCCAGCCCCCTCTTCTGCACAGGACTGTTGCCCAGCAGTTTAATGAACTGTAGTAAAGCATTTAGGACAGGGCCTAGCACACAGGCTCAATAAATTGTGAAGGGTTTCATTTATTCCCAGGTAACTTGTTAGAACAAGTTTCATAAAAAAATGCCAACAGAAACATTTTGGTCACATAATGGGATGTGCTTCAGTTCTTTTGAAAATTAGTTCTTAAAGCTTAGGACCATGTGCATTTTACAAAGCTAGAATGAGAAGTATTTGTTTTTAAACTCATTCCCAGAGTGAAGGTGACTGCCGGGGCTCCCCTGGCATAGGAGGTGTCTAAGAACAGCCCTTGACCTCGGGCGCAGAATGTTAGTGTAATGTAAGAAGCAAGCTCTCTGCAGCCTTCAGCTGCTGCAAACTCTCAGGGCATTTTTAATTCCTCCTTTGGGTGAAAACAAAAACAATAGTGGAGAGTGTCCTGTCTAGAAAAGACAAATGTTTCCATTAAATCTCCAGTTGGATGTCTTCTGTTAGAGCACTGAATTCTAAGTGCAGTGAGTCTCTGCAGGAAGGCTTCTGAATCTTAATGAGTTTGTTTGCATACATGAATTTGAACAATACATTAAATCTTGAAACACCAGACCCTGTTTTAATGGAGTAAATTACCCAACTTGAAAGTTAGTTAATAGGCTTTTCTTTACCTAATGATCAAGATGATGACACTTTAATCTCAAAAAGTCATTAATCATATTTTTATATCGACACATGCTATTAATTTTCTTTTTAGTCACTAAACTGTCTCATCAAGAGAATTGGGGAAATAAATGTATCAGTATAAGCATAAAGCATGCCCCCTTCCCCCTTTTAACACTTTTTCTTTTTTGTGGTACGTAGTACATGATGATGATGATTACATGTACATGGTAGGCATAAATCTGAAACTGGGTTTGGTTTGGACCAGGAGGATGAATTGAGATGCTTTGATGCTTTTTACTAGTTTAAAAGTGTTTTTAAACATTTTTTTTAAAACATATATTAACAAGATAGTATAAGAGGTGGCAGGGATGAGATCATGAAGGGCCTTAAAGGTCCGTGTGAGGAAGGTAGATTTTATTTGCACATTTGGTTTATAAATTTAAAAGCAGCAGTGGTTTTAAAAGAGTTCATTTTGAGGTTGAATGGCACTGAAAAATCATCCATGGAACTCTCTGGTCCAGTCCACTCCCTAAAATTAGGTTGTATCCAGAAAATTCATTGTTAAAAATGTTCAGATGGCCAGACTCTTGCCTTCTAATGAAGCATAAAGGTTGTGATGGTGGGTCAGTTACTGCTCCAAGCAATGCAGCGGGCCCCACTGGTGGGAAGCACAGAAGCATCCCATTGGCTGAGAACCTCTGTGGAACAGAGACACGGTGACTTGCTTCCTCAGAGCTCACTTATCTGATGCTCAGGCACACTGAATCTGTTTGCGGGATAAATGAACTAACACCATATATTTTCTGAGGAATGGATTGTGGGCTCCTGCAATAGCAATATCTCATCCATGAGCACGCACATAAGCTTCAAAGGATGTGTAATTATCACCTGTTAATGCTTAGGGTCTTTTTCTAGATGTGAGAGCGATAAAATCAAACTGTTTCTCTTTTACCCAGAGTATTTATAATAACAATTTCTGGGGCACGGGAGGCCCTCAGTAATTGTTTGTTGTACATTTGACGGCTGTTGGTACTCTCCTCAAGTCCAGCTGTTCAGGTCTCACTCAAATCGCAGCAAATGGTTTCCCTCTGCATCTATTTTCCAGAAAAGACCACACAACCCCCTGACAAGAGCTTTCTCACCTTTCTTACTCTCTCTCATTTCTGGGTATTTTCACCTTCTCCCCAAGGAGCCAGTGCTGACCTGTTGGTTGATGTTCTTAATGTGATACCTTCCTGCTGTCCCTGGACCCAGCTCTGGCAGTCGTCCCCCTCCTATCTTCCATCTTCTGGCTTCTCTTTCTCTGCTGGCTCTTCTATTCTTTCAATCCTGTTGAAACTGTCCCCATTCAAATAAGCAGGTCCCTTAAATTCACTGCTTCTTCAAGTCACTTATCTCCCCAATCTCCTTTGCTTTGTTGTTTAATTTCTTGAAAGACAAGTCTTGTCACCTGCACTTTTCTGCTATCTCCTTACTCGTCAGCCCCTTAAAATTCTGTGCTGCCTGCTTCAACATTGCCCAGGTCATCCTGTCTTCACTGCACAGGCCAGGGGCCTTTCCTCCCTACTCACCCCCCTCCTGGCCCCCCCCCCCTCAAAACCCCCTCCCCCCACCTCTCCTCTCAGCAGCATTTGTAACTATTTGTTACTTGCTCCTTGAAACTCATTCCCCCACCAGCTTTCATTCCCCCATCAGAATTATCTGCTCTGATTTACTTCCGGCTCTTCTAACTGTGCTTCTGTTTCCCCTAGTAGTCTCATTTTGTCTTTTAATTAAAGTCATTTCCGAAGTATCTGTTCTCTATTTTTTCTTCTTTTCTCTTTTAGACTTCAGACACTTAAATATAATTTGTGATCACACCAGTCTGTGTGATTTGCTGCTTTAGTGTCTGTGTCTTCTGCCAGATTGCAACTCCATGAGTGCAGGTGCCCGATCTGGTCCCCTTTGTGTCCCTAGCCCCTAGGACGGTGGTTCAGAAGCCCCCAGGTAATGAAAATAGCAAGCTTGATCCTCTGCAAGCTTCTCACATATGACTCTCCAACTTTGTCTCATCATATTCCAGCCCTTCCCAAAATTAATGCATTTCCTACCCTTATCTAATACCCTTTGGTGAATTTTCATATATCTGTTACACTATTGATATATTTGTAGATAGATAGATAGATAGATAGATAACTTTTTTATTTACCTACATTCAAAACCTGGAAGTCATTTTTGACTTTTTCCCCCCTCCTTAAATCCTACATATAATTTGTTGCCAAGTTCTTTCCATTCTTCTACCACCTCAACTCCTCTCCCCTAATCTTTGCAGTATCCTCCTTGGTGGCCTGAGCATGTCCAGACATGGGCAACACTCCTCTCACTCTCCCTCATTCCAGTCTATACACTTTGATCAAATTAGTTGTAGAGTATAGCTCTGATTATATATCATAGTCATTCCTTACCTCTCCCCTTAAAAGTCTTGTTTTTCACTTTGCCTAATTGAATATATCTTCCTCAGTTTACCATTCCAACTCCCTACCATGTGGCTTCACCTGTATTTCCTTCTGCTCCTTACAGGAGTCCTAGGCTCTAGCCCCCGGCCTCCTTCAGCAGGTGCCGGGCCAACGTTTCGCCTGACCAGTGTAAGGTTACTAGCTGCCCTTTCATGAGAAGAAATGCCATTTTTACTTTTCTGAGATGATATGCTTCTGACATTTTTTTGGAACTAAAATGTTTCTTATAAAGTGATGGTGTTAATAGATGGTCATTATTTATTTAACTATCATTTGCAACATTTAAGAAATTGCCATAGAATTCTTGCTATTTTTTTTTTTTTTTCCTCAGAGGGTATTTTTAGCCCGGTTTTCTCCTAGTAAATTTATGGAATACACAATTACTAGCCTAGCATATTCCCTCTTTTAAATCCCTTTATTCTCCTCATCACAACCACTTTTTGTTTGTTTCTGAAAATTTTGCTAATTCACAAAGTTTAAAAGTCTAGGGATCACTGCACTACCCAGAATAATGGTTCCATGATCACACCTCATATTTGCCTGTTGGCATCCTGCCTCTCCGCCCTGATGTTCCCCGGATGTTACTTTCTTACGATGCCAGGTCAGAGTCTTCTCCTTGCCCCCTTCCTGTCAGAAGATGCCTTCTTTTTCCTCAGTGGCACTTTGATCCCTGCAGTACTTTGGACTTTCGCATGGCATTTCCCATGTTCTTCCTGTGTAAAAGCGGAACTGTCTTCTTCCCTCCCCACCTTCCCTACCTCCTCCTTGGTAACTTTCTTCAGGGCAAGGTTTATTTTATCTTTTATATTCTGTGCATTGCCAAACACTGTAATTGGAACCTATTTGGTGCTCAAAAAAAAAAAAAAAAGAAATTGTCATTGAACTGAATACCAGAGTGATACTGATGAAATAATTTGACTAAATAAAGCTCTCATCTTTGGGGGATAGAGTCCTTTAAAGGTACTTGTTTAGAAATCTTTTTCATGATTCTGAAATTAGACTTACCATTGTTTACTCAAACATATTAAGAATGGTTGCCCATTTATCTTTTAAAGATAAAATAATCTTGGATCCAACTCTAGATATTGGATTAAGGCCAGCTGTGGTTGAGGTGGTTAAATTGAGAAATTACCTTTTTCATTTGAGATTCTCCTGTGAAACCTTTGTTGAAGTGACTTCATTTTGACAGAGGAGGTTCTGAAACTCTTTCCCCAGGTGATAGGCTATAATTTCTTTGCCTTTGGCCTTCTCTTGAGCTGTAAGCACCCTGTGAACCTTGATAGTAAGGCTTTCTTTGGGTCTATGAGAAAGCCACTTTGAGCTATACACAGACCTGCCACTTTCATTCTTTTAAAAAAAATTGTGTGTTTTTTTGTGTGTTTTTTTAAATTGCTGTTTTGTCTAGTTATCCCCTCTCCTCCAAAATCTTTTGTTTCTGAGTTTGAATTGTGCAGAAGAAAACCCGGAAGGGAGATGGTAGCACCACAGCTAAACCCCAGTTCAGTGCAAAGTTACCTCTACTTTTGGGAATCTGACCTTTTGTGGTGAAGCCATTTTCAGCTTCTTCCACTGAAGCACTGAAGTCATGTTGGACTTGGGGAGCAGGGCAGGGCTTCTGCCATGAAGACTCTGACTGGAGAAGGAAGAGTGTGCCACTGCCTCTTCTGTCTTGTCTTTTCTACTGAAAAGGGGTGGGGAGGGTGGGGAGTAGTGATGGCAGTGGTGGCAGTTGCAGCTATGAGCAGTGACCAGTCTTGGCCCTTTTCTAAATTGTAGGCTAGTTTTGTGTTATGAGTGACTGGTATTTAAATAAAGGATGAGAAATTGAATTATCTCTTGAAGAGAATGAAAGCTTAACATTATATACAGTCATTTTCTAACAGCATGCTAACAATACTTACTATGTGGTGTGGTTTTAATTAGCTTTGGAGAACTGGGCCTTAACTCAACCTAAGGAAAGTTCTTTCATCAAAAGATACCACTATGCAATGACCCATTGGCGCCTTTGTAATATCTGAAGATTAAAGCAGGAAAAGATTTCGGGGGAGGATTCTAAGGTTGGTTTGAGTCATGTGTCTTATCTGCAAAAGTCCGAATAAAAGTGAATGGTCAACTTTGCTTTCATTGGCTTAAGTATTTGCATTAAAATCTCTTTTGGCTTCTCTGACCTAACTTTTCTTTCTTGACAGGGGAATAAATAGTAGAATATCCATTGTAGATCGGAAGTATAGAAATTACTGAGATTATGCAGAAATGTCTCACAGATGTTCCCGAAACTGCAGCCAAATTGAGTGAATTCTTGCCCCTTTACGTGTTGGGAGGTTGGGAGATTATTGTCTCACTTAGTGGGATAGCATAACTGTGCTTCATTCCAGGCTGTGTGCACACTATATTTCTCGTTGATAGTCTAGTTTAACCCTATTGTACCTTAACCTCATGACCATTTGAGCAGAAAAGAATGTGCGAGACTAGAGGGAGCCTTGGCTTGAAATTTTCTTTATAAAGCTTCTTTGCACTATATTGAGCAAATACTTCCTTTAAACATATCTTGTTAAAAGTAAAAATGAGTGTGGTAGAGCTCAAAATTAAACTCCAGTTAAATCCAGTTATGGTTTTGGCGGATTATTTTTATTTTTATTTTTTGCCAACCATCACAGTTTCCTTAGTATTGGCACATCCTTACAGACCAATGCACCTCATATTGCTCAGATTCGAAGGCAGAATGCGCCTCGTTGGTTATTCAACATCATTCCAAGCCCTGTCTTCCTAGCACAACGCACTGTGGTCCTGCCTTCTGAGCTGGTGGAGTTGGTGTAGAAGCAACCTTGGTGCATAACAAGCAGAGCATGCCGAACTAGTTCACAGCGAAAACAAACAGCTACTGACATCCAGGTCACTGTGTTTATCATCTTTAAACATCCGGGGTTGTGAGATAAGGTTTTTAAGGGAGGGATTTTACCGGCACGTTTTCTGTTTCAGTTCATGTTCAGCTATGACTCATGTTTATTCTAGTCTAACCCCATTTTGTTTGGAAATTTTTGTACTAGAAAATGTCACTTTCAAATAGGGGAAGGGAAATTCTGATTGAGGGTCAGAAGAGTCAAGGTATTGCAGTGGCAATTTGGCATCACTTTTAACTCTGGAAAAAAAAAATGGAGAATCCTTACAAAGAAAAGTGTTGTCAAGTACAAATGATTCTTATAAACAAATAGGGAAAAGGAGATGTCCTTTGAACTTTACTGTTAGAAGGAAGATGGGGGAGTCAGAGACACTATTATAAAATTATCATGCACGTTGAAGAGTTAGCCTCTGGATTTCCCCGCTCATTGCCCTGCTCACTAAAGCAGTTCCAGTAAACTGCCTCTCAATTAGGGTCTGAAGAGAAAGATACCAGAACACAAACTGATCTTGAAAGGCCCACCTTCACATGTAATCACCCACAGATGTCTGCATGTGATTATATATTCCTATAGTGAGGGAATGATAAATGTAAATGAGAATCATGATACAATTTTGCCTTGCTTGCTTGCACATTTCCAGAATATAATTAAAAGCACATGACACTTTCAATAGTTAGCTATGAAGTTTAATGTAGTTTTTTATAAGACTTTGGCAGAAACTAAGGCATGTTTTAGTGTCTAAGTTTTCCCTCCCCTCTTTTTCTCCCCTCTTTACTCTTTCCTCCCCTCTCTCTCCCTCTCCCTTCTTTCTTTTTCTTCCCTTCCTCCTCTTTGGAATCAAAAGGTTTTGACTAGCCCTAGCTGGTTTGGCTCAGTGGATAGAGCGTCAGCCTGCAGACTGAGGGGTCCCTGGTTCGATTCCAGTCAAGGGTACATGCCCGGGTTGTGGGTTCAATCCCCAGTGTGGGGCGTGCAGGAGGCAGCCTATCAATGATTCTCTCTCTCTCTCCCCTCCTCCCTCCCTCCCTTTCTCCCTCCCTCCATCCCTCTCTCCCTCTGAAATTGTAAGTAAGTTAACCTATACAATTATATCTTCGAATAAGATCTAATAAGGATAAATGTCTTCTGGGCACTGTTTTGCCAAAAACAGGTGGATATGTGTGGATTTGGGATGTGGCAAGGGAGGCAGAGGTTAGATTAGGGAGCAATCATAATATGACTTCAATCAGTGAATTGGTGCTTAGTAAATCATGGTCCTCCAAATAAACAAAAGAGAAAAACAAATTTTCTCTGGTTAAGGGGAATTTTTACATGAGTTCTTTCCAACTGCTTTTGTTTATGACTGTGGAAACTTAAAATGGGTAAATTCTGTTTTCCAAATAGCTTTGTACATTTTCATTTATTCCATATGTCATATCTGCTCTCAAGAACAAACGAAAATGCCTTCCTTCTCTCCAACTTCGTAAAATATAGAAATTTCCAGTGCTTAAAAATTCAAATTGGTCATTCCTTTCCAGATATTACAGTGTGGGAGGTAAAGGGTTCTCTAATGCAGTTATTCAAGAGCTTGCTTTTAGTTTAAAAAAGTTCTGCAGGGTGTTGAGTTCCTTGGAAATGGGTGTGCTCGGTTTTGAACAGTTTACAAAGCTGTGCCTCTGACAATGGACGTGACTAGGGCGGATTGCCTGCCTCCAATTTCAGTTTGTGTGTTTCATCCCTGGTCAGGGTGCATACAAGAGGCAACCAGCAATGTTTCTTTCACTAAAAGAAAGAAAGAGAGAGAGAGAGAGAGAGAGAGAGAGAGAGAGAGAGAGAGAGAGAGAGAGAGAGAGAGGGGAATAAATAGCATGTAACCTTTGGTTGACTTCCAGAATGTTCTTTAAGCCAATGCTTTTCAGTGTGGGCTTTGGGTAATGAAGTCAATTTAGGGTGTGCAGACCAACTTTTTTTTTTAAATGGAGGAGAAGGGAACAGACCAGAACCAAAGAAAATAGGTAAGAGAATCCCATGAACAAAAGTAACAGGCAGTAAGGGTCAAGTGTTATTTTTTGAAACTTTTGTTTCAGTTATTTAAGTATGTATATATGTGTAATGTGCTATGTTATAAAAAAAAAAACAACTAGAAAACTACTGCTGTGGCTAGATTTATTGCTGAAAACTTAAAAAAAAAACAACAACAATTTTTTGAACCAATTCTACAGAGGCTGTACTTAATGGGCAAATCTCTTTTTTCCATGAAAGAAAACTGGGCCTTTTAATTATCAAGCCCTTGTTGATGGAGGTATTGCTGCTGGTTTGACTTGCTGTGGTGTTACTAGGGTCTTTGGGTGTAATGAGCGTATTGTCTCTCTCCTTTTTTGGGTTTCTGCTTTTTCTCTCTTAAGTGGACCCTAGATGTTGGGAGCAATGGTAGAAGTTCCCACACAGTGGAGACGTTTGCAACATGAGGTTTTGTGATCATTACCAAAACTTTAAGAAAATTATGGTTTCTGAAGAAAGTAAAACTCTCTAACCAACATGAAATACCCACTTCTTTTTTCCTCCCCTTGTGGTAGCACTTGTATCGGTCCTCCTAATATAAATACAGAAGTGGCATTTATTTCATTGTGTGTGGATTTTTAAAAATCACCCAGTCTCTTAAGCACATCTAAATTAACATGTGATTTTAGGGATTAGATTTGAGACAATGGTAACAGAACCTTTCATTCAGTTCCATGTTGTCTTTTCACCATTCTAAAAGACATTTATTTTACATATCTTAGTACTGTGTTTTGTGATTTGTTCTCATTTAAATATTTTAGTGTTTCTTTTTTCCCTTTTTTTATTTTTATTTTTTGCATTTATCACCTAAAGTTATCCAAATAAGTAACTAAGTTGTCAGTCATTAAGATGCATTGCAGGATCAGTTTGGAGATAGGTGAATCTGATTTTATTCAGAAGTAATTAATCACTGTCAGAAGTGTTTATTGAATGCCTGTGATGTGCTTTGGCAAACAGGAGAGAGGCTCCAAAGGCAGTACTCTTCAGTAAAATATAAGGCTCCTGCTTCTAAAGGACTTATTTGCATTCACTCCTTAAAACATCTATTGAACAACACCTATTTAATCAATGGAATGCTGCGCTAGATTCTCTGCCCAAGTCTAAGTGGGAAGGCAAAACTTACATGAAACAAGAATAATTAAATGCCATGCCTAATGATATTTGTTAAAAGTTCTGCAGGAATTTTGGATAGAGAGTGAGCAGTCATGTCACTGGAATATCTAGAGGACAGAGGAGGTGGAATTACTGAACCATAATGGAAGGATGGAGAATATTCCAGATGAGGGGGGAGAGTGGGGAAGGGGTTTGAAAAATGCTTAGAAGCCCTTGCTTGGTGATTCAGTTGATTGGAACATTGTTCTTTGAACCAAAAGGTTGCAGCATCGATTTCTGATTGAGCTACATTTGGGAGGCAGCCGATTGATGTTTCTCTCTCACATCGATGGTTTTTTTGTTTGTATTCTCTTTCTCTTTCTCTCTCTCTCCCTCCCCCTCCCCCCACTTCCTCTCTAAAAATCAAAGCATATCCTCTAGTGAGGATTAAAAAAAAGAGCAGAGTTGGCTATGTTGGGTGGGGCCATGTATTTTAAGGTGGGTAATTGTAGAGTTCTGTAAGCTAAAAAGGTACCCCACATCCTTTGGGTGCTTCCAGTCTATTTTGGGACAGGGGTAGGATTATAAATAACTAAGGAGGCTGAACTATGAGTACTGTGATGGAAGTAATATAAGCAAAAAGCTTGGAGTCACCCTGTCAGTGGCTATCCTTGAGCTATATTGATACTGCTCTGGCTGAAGGCTCGGCCACATTGCTGACTTAGTGACAGACTTCCGTTTTGGAAGGCCTGGCTCTGGACTTGCCAGCATATGTATGACACTCCCAGTTCACCAGGTCATCCGTGCTGAACGGCCCAGTGGATTGTGAAGCTGCAAGATAGTCATGGCCAGGGAGGGCTACTCTCCGCCTCCAGCTAGACAGGTTCTCAAAGGTGCTGCTCCTTCAGGGCCCGGCATGGTCAGGGATCTGTACAGGTGCTTGCCCACTGCCCCAGGCTCCCAAATGGTGGAAATGTTTTTCTCAAAGCAGTTATTGAAAATAATTATTAATATTATTTCACAGTTAATTCTTCATTTATCTGATTTTTCTACCTGCTTATTTATTTACCTACTTGGTGTTTGTGGCAGTATCTACTAGTCAGCTTTTTGCTGTTACACTGCCCCAAAATCTCAGTGGCTTACAATAGTGGCACACATTTAATTCTTGCAGCAAAGGTTAATTGTGTCCTTAGTCAAATTTCCCTCTGATCCACTCCCCGCTTCCCCTGTCCAGACTCCTGGTCAGGTGGCTGCAGACTGTGTTGAGCCTGATTAGGGATACGGGCAGATTGGAAGGAAGGAGAAAGTGAGAAACCAGGGTATTTCTGCTTCTCCCTTTCTGTTTTTAGGTGACTTCTCTGGGGCCCTCGCTCCCACTGACCAGGCCCTCAGTGTTTCCACCCTCTCGTCAGGTGACTCTAGAACTTCCGCTCCAATAACACCGTCTCTTTTTGTCTCTCCTAGGAGTGGTAGTGGCTTCCTGCTATTGCCAAACCTTTATTATCTCCAACTTCATGACTGTGTAACCAATTCCCTATATCGAATTCCTTTTGGTGTAAATTCTTGAAGTGGTTCCTTTTCCCGATTAAACCCTGACTGATTCATTGCTTCAGAAAAGAGTTTTGCTTCTGTCTTTTATGTTGTTTTTTCCTATGGTACAGCCTCAGAGATGATATCAAACAATCTATTTTATTATCCCACAGAATGTCTCCTAATGAAGCAGTGTGATATACTAAGAGCACTAGGTTTGGAGCCCCAATGCTGTCTACAGAACAGCCTACAAGCTGATCATATTTTAATTTTATGATCATTTATAGTCATTTTCAATAATTTCTTTCTCATTATAAACTGAGAATTGAAAGATAGAACTATACTTAGAAAAAAAGCATCCATCTTATTGAGGAAGAAATTTACATGTATTTAAAAGGTATCTTCCAGATGGCCAAGAAGTACATTTGACCACTGATAATACTCTCCATACCCTAAATTTTCCAATAGAATGAACAGCACGTTCCTTGGTGTAAGGTAAGTGTCACAATGTCTGTCTTGCCCCTTCACATGCCCTTCCCTTGCTGGGGCCTTATCCTGGCAGAGAAAATTACTTTGGTTCAACACAGTCTTGTAGTGATGGAGTCCTCCAGTTTGAAAGGTGCTAGGATGATCAGATCTCTTTCAGATTAATCTAGTAGAAATTCTTTATGGGATGGTTCAACTAAGCATTCTGAGAGGATTCAAAGAATCCCTGACATTCAGGTCCACCCGGAGTGGTCCCATTCTCCCTTTGTGATGGAGAGATGACCTCTAGCTAGGTTCAGCTTTCTGCACTCTGTTGGAAACTGGCTTCTCACAAATCCTGTGTAATCTGAGTTAGTACCTCCAGGGAGGACTCTACAAGGAAATTCCGCTTGAGTCACAGAATTCTCCTCCTTTAGCTAATATCCCAGCTCGGCTAGCTTGTCATCTTGGACCAGTTAACCTCTTTAGGCTCAGGTTCTTCATTGGTGAAATGGGGATAATGATGACTATTTCCTAGGGTTGTACCTGGTACATAGTGATACACCATAAATGGTATCTCTTTAATAGGTTTTCATCATGTTTATCAGACAAAGGACTTTGGAGCCTGGGACTCCAGACTCTACACCTGAACTACAGAGGTTTGCTGCACTCGCTAGCCTTTGCTAATAATAGCTTAACAGTGACACATTTTTAATATGACCATCCTATTTCAATTTTCATCTAGACATCAAAGCTTTTAGAGTTCAGAGAGAATTTCAAACTTGATTAAGGCAATAGTTTATGGGGATTTGAAGGTGATACGATCGTGGGTGCTTAAAGAAAAAATTACAACCTTTTAAATCATAAGCCAAATTGATTTCTAAACAACAGTGAAAAATTGCTGTTAGTTGCTATTTTTGCCATTTGTGATAGACAAATGCCACTTCTTTATTCTCAGCCTTTGGGGAGATAATTATATGCTTGCTTGTGGGAATAACAATTAAAGCAGGCAGTTTCTTATCTTAGAAAATCATGTTTTCTTTCTGTTCGTCATCTGTTGTTAGTTCCTGCTCCTGAAGACATTCAAGTATGGTGTAGGATTTTCACGTTATGAAATTTTAGTGACTGTTAGGCTAGGAGCTCCCCAGGGCCCATAACTTGCCTTCTTTGTATTTCTTGGTGCCTAGTAGAGGGTCGGGTCTATGTTGGCCTCAATACTTCTTGTGAAATTAAATACGAAAACTTGTTCTTTCATTAGTCAACTTGATTTTCATTAAGTGACTATATCTGACTAAGCTGAACCTCATTGCACCCTATGTGGTTGAGAAATCTTCACCCGTTTCTTTTGTGGAGTCCAAGTAAAGCTTGCCAGTTTCTATTTCTCAGTCAGTTCCTATCTATCATATGAGAATGGACTGTTACTCGCACGAAGGCTGAAGTTGGTTGCTAAGTTAGTATCATAATCTACAAGCATGAACTTCAACCTTGAGACCTGCAAAGGCTTATCTGAAGTAGATTAAATATCAGTTTTTCTGAGTGTACAATTTTTTTCTGCTTTCTCCTGTCACTTTTCAGAAGTTCATGCAAAAAGCAGCAGCCCAATAGTTGTGATTCCTTCTATGCCCAAAAGGGCCAGTGGCATTTCCCCTCACCCTCTTCATTTTACTGACAGACCATCTGGGGTTAAAAATACACAGTCATTGTGTGTCATATTTAACTTCTTTGCATCACTGTCGTATGCGTTTCCTGACCTAATGACTGCCCTGTCCAAATTGAGAACATAATGTTGTGACCACCAGATGTGGAAATCCTCCCCTGGGCTTGTCTGAGGACATCCTTGAACTGACAGTGTGTCTGTGAAATGATCATGTGAGTAGGTCATTCTGGTTTTATTTTTCATATTAGTAATTGAGGATTACAGTTAGGGTACTATCAGTATACTTTTGTATCAGTTCAAAAACTGAGTAGATAAACTTAACACTGTAAAATACAACCTTTTTGACTGCAGAAGTAAAATTTTCAACTTGATGGTCATTTGTTTTGTTTAGTTCTTTTCTCGGGCAGTTCTCTGGCTCTACTCATTCCTTACACACTTAAGAGCCCAGGATTCTGTACCCCTGAGTTTACTTTTTAAATATATATGCCTGCTGTTTCTCTTTTCTAATCCACATTGTAATATGGGTCCTTAGGACTAGAAAGATGAGTTAAAAATAAACAACGCAAATTATTCACCAAGGCCACATTTGCCCTTTGGGTGTGTGGGAATTCACCGGGAGCCTCAGCTGAGCAGCTTCCAAAGTCCAATGAGCTCACTTTATTAAAGCTTGCACTGTTGCCCTCTCCTGTTTTAAAACTGATTAGATTAATTAAATATGACTAATAAACTATAGTATGGCAAACTCAGATTTATCTGTGTTAATTAGGGACCAAGATAGCATGGAGAATACAGATGATGCCTTTTCTCCTGGATTTGTGTCTGCAGATGCCACAAAGACACATACTGTGAAAGCAAGCTCACATTTCTTTATCCCTTTCTTTCTCTTCCCACATGTTCTTGTTCAGGTGACAGCCAATAAACTGGAACTGTAGGAATTAGAGAAAAAGGGAAAAATTTGACAAGGTATTTGGTAAATAGTGATTAAAACCTTCACTTAGCACAGGCTCTTTCAGATGGAGTGCATGACCTGTTTGTTTGGTGTGCTTTTCAATGCTCCCCCCCCCCCCCATAGAAACAGCATTATACCCAACTAGAGGCCCAGTGCATGAAATTTGTGCATAGGTTCCCTAGGCCTGGGCCGGTGATCAGGGCCATTCAGGGGCTTCCTTTCCTCAGCTGCCGGCTGCCAGCCGGAGTCTTGCTTCATTCCATACTGCCCCCCTGGTGGTCAGCACACATCATAGCAAGTGGTTGAACTCCCAGTCAGGGATAACTTGCATATTAGCCTTTTATTATATAGGGTGATAAGATTTTGCAAGAGCAGTCCCACAAAGCTTCTTTAATCCAGAATTTGAAGTATAATCATAGTGAGTACTATTTCAACTTTAACATTTTCTTCCAAATTGCTTACTGCAAAAATAATAGAAGACTAGGTGAAAATTTTAAGTTCATGATTTTAAAAAATCATCTCACAACAACATATCCTAATATAACTACTTTACTGTTTCACATGTTGCTGGCCATGTTCACATGTTTTCTACCTAGTTACAGAGATAGTACACATTGTATTTTGCTTTTATAACATAAATACTTTCTAAGTTTCTATATAACCTTGATATAATCAAGGGTTACTTTTCATAATATTCCTTCATGATGAAAAAGCTGCAAGGATGGGGTGTGTGTGTGTGTGTGTGTGTGTGTGTGTGTGTGTGAGGGGGGTGTATTTTCAAGGGAGCATGTCTGTACTTACCTAAGAGAAGACATAGCTCTTGGGCGCTCACTCCCAGGTACTCTGTTGAGGAAATACAGGTCACTGTCCTCCAGGACTCAAGGTCAGGTCAGAGACTTCCGAATGAGTCTTTTATATCTTATGTGTTTGGCAGTTGGAGCACTGCCTGCCTGATTATGGTGTTTTAAAAACATTTTGTATTTGTAACTTTGTAAAACTTGCCTGAGAAAGACAGATGCTAACAGTCATTCGGTGGTCCTTGACGCTTCTCCAGGCAGGGCTCTTACCGGCTGATGCTTCTCTCTCTCTCTCTCTCTCTCTCTCTCTCTCTCTCTCTCTCTCTCTCTCTCTCTCTCTTTCTCTCTCTCTCTCTCTCTCTCTCCTCCCCCCCCCCTTCCATCCATCCCTTTCTAAAATCAACAAACATATCCTCAGGTAAGGGTTAAAAAAAGAAAAGAACTGTATGTCTTGAAGGAAGTGGGTAAAGGGGAACATAAGGTGAATGATTTTCCTCTCCAAGATTGAGGGCTGGTTAGTAGAAGCTGCATTAAGTGTCTTGCTTTAACACCTGAGGCCTCTATCTTGGCGTTGGGAATGGATGGGGTAAGGACTTAAATAGTATGTTGCACTTTGAACTTGGTTTTATAAAAACAAGCTGATAAAATATAACTTGAAATAATTTTTGCTCAATTTTGGAGATGTTATTTTGTGTGGCACTGGCTGATTTTCCAGTATCAGGATGGCTTTTAAAAAAAATCGTCTCTTGTCAATACTGTTTAGGTTTTCTTCTTCTCCAACCCCCACAAACACTGGGATTTAGAATTAGGGCGAATAATGGTCCAATGTGAAGTCCACTATAGCATATTTTGACAACCCACTCATTTTATGCTTTGAATGTAATTATTACTAATTCTTTGTTTATTTAAAGTGGCAGTTAGCTAGAGGACAATGGGGATGGGGGGGAAAAATGAAGTATTCAAGCTCCTTCATTAGTCGGGATGCATTTTAAAGTCTGAAACATAGGTTAGAGAAAACCTTGGTTTTCCCAGCCCAGCTGAAACATTGTATTCAGTTTTACAAGGCAAGTCAAGGAAGTATTATAGTTAGGCAGTGGAATTTTTTTATCACCCTTATAAAGTTAGAAAAATGTCTTAAATATTTAGAGGTGGATGACTATATATATGTGAGATGCATAATTGGCTTGTAGAAGTGTTAACTGTATACATGAAGGTTATAGAGTGCTGTCAACTTTAAACTGTTGTATTACAGGGAAATGTGTTTACAAATGAAATTGATGTTATCATTGGTAGACGTTTTTCATTTTTGATTGGGAAAAACTGTAATCAGTGTCATTTTTGTTGATTTTGGTCTCATTCTTTTACTTGCATACACTCCCATCTGTTTACTTTAGCCCTCCTCATTGGCAGTAGCTTATGATCATTATCCATCTGTCACCCTGGCTGCAGTGAGCGGTACGTGCTGCTTACTTTTACTACACTTTTTAGTGGCATTGATGTTGCCGCTGATCAAGAAAAGCCTTTTTGCTCACTAGATTCTGAGCACTGTGAATTTGCAGTTATATTTATTTTACTCTCTCTGATGACTTTTTTTTTATCTAGACACAGTCAGCGGGAGAGAAGGATGGGAAGAGGTGAGGTGGGTATTGCAGGAGAGTCTGACCTGATGAGTCTTCTCTTCCGCACCAAGTAATTTGTTACAGACACCCCATCCCACCCTAAAAGAAAGTTGATTTGCATTAACTGAGTGAGGAAAGTTGCTAAAATTTACAGCTTGCACCACTATAAGCTGAAATCTTTCTAAAGACGTGATTTGGAAATTTTCCTGGAAAAAAATAAGATTGTAGCCAGAGTTTGTTTCAGCCCTTGTTGCTAACTTTAAACTTTTGTTATGGGAAAACCCATATATATTTTATATTGGTAACAATCTTTTTTTGTTTTACCTCCTTTAAGATGTCATTCTCAAAGGGAAACATATATATCACTTGTTTTTAGTTAGTTGCCCCATGTAGTATTACTTAGTTCTATTACTTTATCGTTTGCTTTACTTTTTTAGTTTTCACTTACCTCCAGATGAGTGGAAAACATGATACATGGTCATACTTGGAAGGATCTAGCAGATCAGTTTCACTGCATTTTTGGTGTAACATCATTGGAATGTGGCTGTAATTTTTTCCGGTGGTAATTTCAGTGAGTTAGCAGAATGGTTTTCCCTTAACAATAGTTATGGTTTTGCCTTTTTATCGTCATCTTTTGAATAACCACAATATTCCCTTCACCCTTAACTGAAACAGTGTAATTTTACCCTCAGTTGTCAAAGAACAAGGGAATTCCAGGTTTAGGAAGGTGTAGTGACTCATACTGGAGGGGTTTGCCTGCTATGAAGGTACACCTTCTCAGAAACTGTAGGTGGAGCAGAGGAGATGGACGTGGTTTCATTTAGGAGCATTTTGGTTCTTGAGATGCTCATGAATTAATAACAGGAAAGAAATGGAAATCTCAGAGGTATTCTGAATCTTTATTCTTTAAGAAAGTTTAGTTAACAAATTAGGCTCTTTATGAAAAGACTAGAGGCCCAGAATTTTCATGCACTGGAAGGGGTGTCCCTCAGCCTGGCCTGCCCCCTCTCACAGTCTGGGAGCCCTCAGAGGCTGGAGGTGACCCAGGTGATCAGGAGAAGGTGACAACCCCATCACATCACTGCTGCTGCCACTGCAGGCAGTGCAAACCTTGGCTGGCTCTGGTTACCTGAACCTTGGGCTGGACTTGGGCGGCTGGGCAGCTGCCATCAGCGGCTTGCCTCTGCCTCAGCCAGCCCTACTTTCCCGAGTCTCAGTCAGTGGGGGGTGCAGGAGGACCCGAGGCCTATGGCAGCAGGAGTGCAGAGCGGCTGGCCCCAACTAAGGAATGGAGGATACTCTTAACGACATGAGTTATAACTTCCAGTTTATTGGACACAATAGTCAGGCTTCAGTTTCAGGGCAGGGAGGAAGAGAAGGATGGGCAGCTCATTGGTGTAGCCTGGGCAAGCTGTCAGTCAGTGGGATGTGCAAGAGGACCAGAGGCCCCCAGTAGGGCTGAGGGGACTCTGGCAGCAGGTGTGAAGTGCAGCTGGCCCCACCCCCGCTGTGCGCACCTCCATCTTGTGACAGTGTGATGGTCAATTTACATATCACCTCTTTATTATTATAGGATTTTATTGATGGTAAAACATTCCCTCTTTGAGAACATTTAGAATCTACATTTTGACAACTTTAAACACATTGCTTCTTCCAGATTGAGTAACACTTAAAGCACATTTCCGTTTGAAAGTGCAAGATTTGCAAAAGAGACTTGTCATGTATTCTTTTGCCCATTCTCAGACAGGGAGCTGAATCCTGGGTAATCTTTGCTGGCTCTTCAATCAGATTTAAAATTCTCAATGCTTCCTAAGATAGTAGCTGTATTATTACATTTCCTTTGCTATTTCCGTTTTTCTCTCCTGATATTTTGGTAGTTCTAGCATTTTAAAAACCTTTTATTTGTGATTCAAAACATAGTTATATTTTTGGTAGTTTTTTTAGTATATAATTTGTCATTTTGCCCTTTTATTTTCCCAAATACATTTAAAGGGTTAATTAAATCTTTATATTTTAATCTTTAAACCCTTGGAGATTCTCAAATATAGGCATTACTTAAAACTATTTTTAACTGTACTATTTTTGTATTTGTCATGCATATGTTTATGGCTCAACTAAAAATTAGTAAACCCTTCCTAATTTCCTGAATTAGTTTGAGTTTGTTAACTTTTGTTAGTGTGATTAGATTTTATAGGTACTGTTATATAATAAAGAATGCCAAGAGTTGAATTTAATTCAGTAACAATTAAAGTATTCTAAGAGTGTCAAGAAGTGCAGCTTTTTCAGCAGGAAGTGGTAATATGTGTCACTTGATTTACACCATAAGTGGGGCTTAGCATATCACTTCCTAGTCACAGAATGTACGAGCCAAAGAAATCTGAAAAATTCTAGTTTTCTTTCTGTCTTCTTTGTTTAAAAAGTCAGGTGTCTTTTTTAAGGACAAGTTATATTCAAAGATCACTTGTTAGTTTACTTTTAAAAATTCCCCCTGTCCAATTTTGGATTTAACAAAACTAACATATTTGGTTGCCAGTGATCATTTCAAACTGTTGTTAAAGTGTCTCTTAAGCTTACTTTTAAAGTGTTTTCCCGTCTAAACTTTAGACTTTCTAATTTCCAAACAAACAAACAATAGATTGTAAATTTGAATATAATTAAAACAAAAAATTAAATGGTGCTAACTATATGCCACAAAATTGGTGCTTGACAGGAAATATGCTTTTATGAACTTACAAAATGGGTATTTACCAAAGAGCAATGTCTTGAACTCCTTTTTCTTTTTTTCAACATAAGTAACATTCTTACTTTTATTTCTAAATTTGCATACTTTTTCCAAGACTTTAATTTATTTTGAAAAATATGTATATTAAAGCTTCAATCTATGACTCATATTTTTTCTCATTTCAGGAACCTGTTTTTCTAATTAGAGATTTTAGCTAATTACCCTAAAATCAGCTACTCTAAAATTTCATTAATCTCCAATTTAAAAATCCACACAAAAAAGCATAAGCAAAATGTGGGTGTTGAATTTTCTAAACTGGCAAAATCCATCTATGTTATATCTTTATCATCTATATTATATATATATATATATATATATATATATATATATATGCCTAAGTGACCATCAGACTGTTTGATTAGTAGCTGTGAGGAGCACTGACTACCAGGGGGAAGATCTCAATGCACAGGGATAGAAACCTAGAACAGACTGATGAATCTCAGAGGGAAGCGGGGAGAAGGGTGGATGGAAAGAGATTAACCAAAGATCTTATATGCATACTAGTCGCCCGGTGCATGGATTCCTGCACCGGTGGGGTCCCTTGGCCTGGCCTGCGGGGATTGGGCCAAAACCAGCAGCCTGACACCCCCTGAAGGGTTCCAGATTTCAAGAGGGTGCAGGCCAGGCAGAGAAACCCCATCGGTGCACGGATCCATGCACTAGGCCTCTAATTAATAATAAAAATCTAAGTGAGGAAGTGAGCATACCATTTCTTAAAGTGGGTTTTAATATTTAGGAAACTTCTTTCTGTTTCTGGGGTATCTGAAGTGTAAATAGAAAAACCACATAACCCACATTTGGATAGCCTGGGGTCACAGATGTTGTTTCCAAATGTCCGTTTGAAACAAAGTACATGTTTTAATTGTAAAAGTGCAGTGTTAACTTTCTGCTTCTTAATGTAGGTCAGAGGAGATCAATAACCTAAGTTTTTTTTCCGCTGATATTAAACTCAGCATCTTGCATTATTGTCATTCACTGGGAGGCTAAATATCCTAGAAATCTGAAGTATTTTTTGTGTGTCTCTCCTGACTGCATCTAAATTGGATTTTCAAAAGAATTTCAGTGGGAACGAGGTATTTAAAACATCAGTTGAAGGTCCCTGCTGTTTCTCCACCCCTGATTTTCCTGTGTCAGGCAGCAGACTTTCCCTGGAATAAGCCCAGCAAAGTACACAGGCAGGAGACAGAGCTGTGTGTGTGCTGCACCACCCACAGGGCAAAAATGCAGCAAGTCACAGCTTATGCTGAAGGTCAGGACAACTGGCTGGCCCCAGAGAGTTAGTCTTAAGGCCAGGAAAAGTCCTTCTACTCTTTCCCACACTGCAGCAGTGGTATCCTTTCATTCATTCACAAACCCAGAGGGAACCTCCCTATTCTCCTGGACAGAAAAGGTTAGATCAGTGGTCGGCAGATTCATTAGTCAACAGAGCCAAATATCAACAGTACAACTATTGAAATTTCTTTTGAGAGCCAAATTTTTTAAACTTAAACTTCTTCTAACGCCACTTCTTCAAAATAGACTCGCCCAGGCCATAGTATTTTGTGGAAGAGCCACACTCATGGGGCCAAAGAGCCGCATGTGGCTCGTGAGCTGTGGTTTGCCGACCACTGGGTTAGGTTATTAATATCTATTGGCTAATTTGACTTTAGTGTAAAATAATTTTGTGAATCTGTTCCCTTTCCATGTTAAATTATATCTAATTTGTGGAATGCCCACTACTGGTCATTCCAAGTTCCTTTCCGAATTAGGTCTGTTAGTTGTGGGAGTGAGTCTGGTTCTGTTTCTTTCCTTATGTCCTGCTGGTCCAGCCCTCCCTCCAGTTGCACCACAGGTTTCTGAGAAATATCTGATAAGCTGTCTTTTTGTAAGTGCTGACTTCATATCCTTCACTAGAGCTTCACTACCTGGTCTCTGCCAGCTCTTGTTCCTGTGAATCGCCTGGACAATGCGCAGGCCTCCAGTCCAACTTTATCTTCTCCTCAGAGGGGCAGGCAGAGCCCCCTCCCCCGCTCCCTTGTCCCGGCTCGGCTCCCTCCTTCCAGCCTTTGGAATGAGAAATCAGAACTCCTTTGTTCCCCAACCAGAGTGCCACTCCCAGCAGTGACCAAATGTGTCTTCTTCCTGTTGCCCTTGGCCCAAATGGAAGCGCCTATTCCTGCAGGCGGGGAAGGAAATGGCCCTGAACCCCTGCTTAGAATCTGAGTAGTCATCACTTCTTGCTCTAGCACCAGCCCTTGCTTTGCCCCCTTGTTTTTTGAATTTAATCCATTCTTGCTCTTGATCACAGGCCCTCTTTAAATGGAACAAAGGCAGGGGGTGGTGCCTGCTCTGCCTCCCCAATAAATCTAGAAGGTACCTTTCATCTCTAAAATTTGGTTTGATTTTTCTACCAGGAGTGAATGAGTGCTCCATACCTCATTTTTCTAGATAAGTAATCATTGCTTTTTAAAAATTATGAACAATTCTAAGAATATATACTAATAAAAGCCTAGGTGGCTCTTGCGCCCTCTCGTCATCACAAGATGGCTGTCCCACATGCCATCACAAGATGGTCACCCCACATTGTTTTAAGATGGACGGCAGGGAAGGGCATTTGGAGGCAACCGGCCAGCAGGGGAGCAGTTAGCCACCAATCAGGCTGGCGGGCAGAAGCAGTTAGGCGCAATCAGGCAGGCAGGCAGGCAGGCAGGCAGGCAAGTGTTTAGGAGCCAGCAGTCCCAGATTGTGAGGGGGATGTCTTACTAAACTGGCAATCAGACATCCCCCAAGGAGTCCCAGATTGGAGAGAGTACAGTCTAGGCTGAGGGACACCACCCCTTACCCCCAATGCATGAATTTTGTGCACCTGGCCTCTAGTACATAATATAAAACACTTCCACATCCATGTACCACCACGTAGTTTAAGAAATAATTACAGAGTTAAAGTGCCTTCCTAATCTCTCCTCTTCTATTTCTCTCCAAAGGTAACAGTTATCTGGGTTTTGTTGATAATCATTCTCATGCATATTTTCATACTTAAATTACATCTGGGTATATATAAAAATGATACCTACTGTTGGCTAGCTGGGAAAGCTGCATGCAGCCTGGTGGCTCATGGGTTGTTATGAGTTGAAATGACTTTGAACATGAATTATTGTATGATGTGCTGCCAGAAGTCAGCCATGCTTTCTAAAAGGCGATTGAGAAGGGCATTTTGGCCCAAAATCTAATGCCCTTCAAAGCTATGTGTTTGTGTGTGTGTGTGTGTGTTTTTAAGTTATATAGTCCTTTTAAATAGAAAGAAAGAAAGAAAAAAAAAAGCCACCCCCTTACTGAGGGATAGGCTGTAATGTAGCTCTTGCTGCTGTTGGTATGACAGCCCCTCCTTAGTAGTCTAATCATTTGGGCTGGAGCACAAGCCAGGCCATTGGGACTGACTGTGGGCTCTAGGACTCTCCTGAGAGTGATCATACCTCGATAGTTTAACCTCAGAGATGTCGTCTTTGCTCATTGTCCTTTTTTTATCTTCATATTTTCTGCTTTGTGGCTGAAGACGAGGTGAAATTACCTTCCGAGAAGTACTCTAGTTCATGAAATTTAATGACATTCATGGTAATAGGGATAGCTGTTATGATTTGTCTGTTTCATATGGCTATGAATATAAAGTATTAATTAGATATATTTGAATATTATTCTAACAGATATTATGACTGATTCAACAGCTTTTCTGTTCTCCTAATTTTAGTAGCCTATGGATCTGGAGGAGTGACCCAGCTCTGGGGAATGGGACTTGGTTAATCTAAATTTAGGATAGGCTTTGATTAATTTAATCTTGCTAACTGACTAGGCAGTGATTGGTTCAGGAACTTAGCCAGAGTGTGACATGCCGTGGTTATAAACCCAACAATGAGACTTGAAGGAAAGGTCCCTGGAGGCTTTGGGGAAACAGTTCTTCGCTTTTAAGAAAGAGACACAGGAAGATGATCTCTTTTCTTCTCGGTATTGCTGTTGTGGTCAGGAACTGCTATCAGTCAGAGGATGCAGTTGATACTCCCAGGAGGGGAGAGCCAAAGGAGATGCAGAGAAATGAGCCGGAACTACTGGATCGAGCCATCTCCAAGCCCCAACTCACCACCGGGCTTGTTATATGAGTCAACAAATTACTTTAAGATAGTTTGATTTGCAGTTTCTGTTGCAGCAGAAAGCATCCTAATTGATATAATTGTCTTATTATTCTTATGAGTGGCTATTTTTTTAATCTTGGAGTAGCCTTAGAAAGTTATTTTTCCTTTAAAAAAGTTTCCATATATATATATATATATATATATATATATATATATATATATATATATATGTGTGTGTGTGTGTGTGTGTGTGTGTGTGTGTGTGTGTATTATAATATAAATGTCTACGATATATTCTACTGATATTATTGTCAAACTAAGTGCAATATAAAGATCTTCATTTTTTTACTGTAATAACATTTCTCAGCATCTTTCCTCTTGTTACGGTAGTATACTAAGAACACTTTGGACTTCCATGGTTTTCCTAGCTCTCTCCACACTTAGAATTTAACCTTTCTGCAGTGTTGTAAGCATATTTAACCTTTCACTTAGTATCTACTGTATGCATGTTTCTCTGTGCAACCTGGCTGGCAGAGAGGATGGCGCTTTTGCTTGATGTGAGACCATTTCAGAGCATGTTAAGCCAAATGACAGGGTTGAATTACTGGCCAAAGGCAGGCCTGGGAGAAGTGATGGACACGGCTGAGTAGACAGCTGAGGAAGGAGGGAGGGAGAGAGGAACCGCATGGGTGAAGAAGCATCCTCAGAGAAGGCTGCCCAGTGAGGTGGCCACGCACACACTGAGGAAAGGATGGGTGCAGGCCCCTGAGAGGAGCAGAGGCTAAGGGAGGGCAGCTCGGAGGCAGTGTTGGGAGAGCAGTGTATCCAGTGGAATAGCTGTGTTGCCAGGCTGAGGAAGCTGGAAGTTGGGTCCACAGCCTCTTAAATAGTGAGGTGGCATTAACTCAGGGATTGCTGAAAGTGACTCTTAGTGTGTCGGGCAGGGGAGTGAGACCAGGGAGAGGTGGGCGCAGCTTCCTGGGAAGCTATTATTATAATCCGTGCGTGACGTGACAAGATCTGCAGGATAATAGAATCTGGATGAGTAATATCTTACACTTATCTTGAGTTTTAGAGTTTCCACAGCACAGTCATACACATCATCTAATTTACCTGTTAGATCCTCTCAATCTCTTTTGAGGATGAGGAGGATATAGAGATTCAGAGCAATTAATCAACCTCCGAAAAGTTGTTAATGACAGGCCCTAACCGACAGTCTGGCTCTTTTAACCTCCAGGTTCTGTGCTTTTCAATAATAAACAACATTTTCCATTTTTAGTGGAATTCAAGTTGTGTTGATTTGACTGTGCTCTCCAGCATTTGTCTGTCAACTGGCTCCCGACAGCCGCATAAACAAAAGCTAAATACCAGTTCACAACTCTTACAGTCTGCTGAATAGTGAAAAGATGGTTAAGTTTCCCAGATAATGGTAAAACCATCTCAGATAACAGAAAGGTAATCCTTCTAACAAATACAAAAAACAAAAGGCTAGGTCAGTAGAAAGTTTCCTAAATGTTTTAAATGAATGGGGTGTAACTGAGACTTAGGGGAGGTTCAAAATGGCTTTGTTGAATGAAGGTGGAAAAGTTGCGCCTGACTCCCAACTACAGGCAAAAACAACATTGGAAGTTACCATCTCAGTGAGCCAGAATAAAGAAAGTATTCATATGAACAGGCATTTGATACACATCATCTCATTTAAACTGTGAATGAACTATTAAATGATGGAATGTTGATAGTAGCTTTCCAATTGAGAAAGTTAATTTTCCAGCTATACAATCTATATTTTAAAAGTCATGTGTTTTTTCTTTTTTCTTTTTTATTATGGTTTAAACACACACACACACACACACACACACACACACACACACACAATTTATCATTTTAACCATATTTGTAAGTGTATAGTTCAGTAGTGTACAGGACAGTAAATATAGTCACATTATTGTCAAACAAGTCTTTAGAGAGTTTTTATCTTTTGCAAATCCTGACATATGCCCATTGAACAGCTACTCTCTTTCCTCCCTCTCTGTGTTGCCTGGGAACTACCACCCTATTTTCTGTCTCTATGAATTTGGAAAATTATGAATTTCTTAAAATGTTAATATCAAGAAACATTAACTGAATACCTTTTGGGCACTGTTCTTAATGTCTGGACCAAAAACAAAAAACAACCTATAAAGGATAGCTGAGAATTCCTAGAGGGTCTTTGTTACACTGAACTCAGAAATGTATGAAAAGATAAATCACAATGCGTATTAAATGTGAAATGGATGAGGCCACAGTAAAATCTATGTAATGCTAACAATAATAGTATGCGGTTTTGATAAGTGTCGCTCCTGCCACTGCTGACCCTGCAATAGTGAGGTATCCGGAGGAAACATGAGCCAGATAACCGGGGATATTGGGTCTCAGATTGTACTTGCTAACAGTAACAGTGGTTATTAGTGAGGGAAGCAAATATTGAGAAGCTGCCCTACTATAATAGATTAGTTTGGGTGTGATAGTTATCTATTTCAAGATACACAAGAACACCTAAAGCGGGTCTGGGGGTAGGGGTGGGGGGGGGGGGGAAGTGCCACTCGAAGAAGGGGAAAACCCACTCGGTTTAAGCCTTGGTATTATATGAAGCTGGAGCTGGCAAGCAGCCTTTTGGGGTGCTCTCAATGTTGATTTATAGAAATGTTGTGGTAACATAGCCATTGAGGGCTCTCCCCACCGGCTAGATAACTACAGTTAATATTTAATTTAATTTAAGAGGATACATAATTGACATGTGTGCTTTTTAAATGTCTTGGAAACCACTTTACATGGTTCAGTATAGAATGCAAAAGAATAGAAAATTTTAAAATAAAGCTTGAGTAGCCCGATAATGAGAGTTCAGCAAACTGCAACCGAGTTGTATTCACTAACAGGTCCCATTAGAGAAAGAGTGGCAGCTTGTTCCTGACAAAGCATGCCGATAATCATCCAGGACTTTGTGGTGATTTGTAGTTGAAACTGCTAAATAAGTATTGAGCTGCCATAGTGGGGAAGAAATAAGGGGTTTTTGTTGTTGTCTTTTAAAGTTTCCCAAGTAATTCGAAAGTGCAGCCAGGGTTAAAACTATTTTAGTTATTTCGGCTCTAGCCAGTAAGATGTGGGGAACATTTATTAAAATGTATGTAAAATACTTCTTAACTGTATAAAATAAATATACAGGCTTTCCCATCCCTGCCCTCAGACAAGGTTTTTATTTGTTTGTCTTGGGGTTTTTGTTTTGCTTTTTGCTTAGCCAGTTGCAGATTCTAAAAACACAACTGGAAGGAGGAGATGAGGAAGACGTTGTGAAGAGGTCCCATGGCTGATTCTAGGGACAGACCGAGCATGGGGTGGGGTGGGATATGAAATGTTGTTTATATATATTTCAGAAAGTAGAAAATAAGGCATGTTCTCAATCCAAATTATGTAACTTTGAGGAATGTCATCTATTTATCCTATATATCCTATATATGCGTAGGGACCCTACGCATGCACAAATTTCGTGCATCAGGCCTCTATGTGATAAAATAATGACACAAATAAAACAGCATTTAACATGTGTAGGAATTCTTTGCAGAGTAGTTCCTCAGCCTGTATTCAGAGGAAACATACCATTCACACCCTCTTCTGTGTTCACATTTTCCAGGGCGTTGGAGAATTTTTTTTTTTTTTCAATAGAAATCTTTGTTCTTTTTCTAATAAGACTTGGATTACATTTGAAGAAATTTAGCATGTCTTTCTTTCTTTTTCTGGCAGGAATTGATTTTAAAATCAGAACGATAGAACTTGATGGAAAGAAAATTAAGCTTCAGATATGGTAAGTTAATATATATATATATATATATATATATATACACACTATATATACACATAAGAGTTTCTACTTTAGTTAGGAATTGAATGTGAGAATTAAATATGCATTGTGATAAGTGAGAGCTATTCTGTGATAGCTAAAACATCCTTTCTTTGTCAGAACCAGGGGGAAATGGGTAAGCATTCAAAGGTCTCTCCACCAAGAGTGGGAAGGTAAGGAATGATATTCTCACTAACCCACAGCCAGAGAGATCTGAGAACTCATTCTTCCCAAATGCTAATTTTACCGGGGAGGAAACTAAATTCTAGAGTGTACGTTACCTCTTCACTGTAGTTGTTGCAGCTGTGAAATCAGATAAAGCTTAGTAGTCAAGTGGTAGGAACCCTAAACAGGAAGTGCAGACCGAGGTTCTTGCCAGGACTACCTCTAAATTGAGGACATGGGGCCAGTTGCTTCCCTTCTTAGGGCCTACTTTCCTTCGTTTGTAAACTGACTGATTCAACTGATGGTGTCTGAGTTCCCCTCCAGCTCTGATATTTTATCATTTATTTGTATATGTCTTCTCATTAAATTTAAAAAAATGAGGAACACTAGACTAGCAATAGGGAGAAAAAGGGCATACTTTTCATCCCTCATGCTGTAATATGCAAGGCAAAGATCTCCTTAAAGACCACTCAAATCTGGTTGGTTTATTCCTGAAGAATCTCTCAAACTACAGTGAATAAATATGGTTCTTCCAGATTGCCAGGTTGAATATTTTATACTTGAAGTCAGGAATTCCTCATAGATTTATTTTTTTAACCTCCTATAAGCTGGTTGAACTTCTTTCAGTAAGGGCCTTCCATGGTGAGCCATATAGAATTGGAGCCTTGGGAAAGGTTCTTGGTGTGCACTGGTCTATTGTGTGATATGACAGTAGCAGACATAGCTCAGAAATTGAGAGCTCCACAGACTATACAGGGGAAACTAGTAACGCAGTATATATGAACTTAGGTTTTAGGCTGATTTTCATCCTTGAATCTCAGGATGGGAATAGAATGAGAACACTGTGCTGAAATATACTAGCACCTCTTTTACAAAGGAGGAAACTAGGGTTCAGTGTGGTTAGTGATAAAGCTCCGACGACAACCCGGATCTCCGGAGCATCGTGTCAGTTCCATAATATTAGCGTTGCAGTTCCCAGGACCTGTCATTGGAAAACATTGTGAAGGTTGCCACAGGCTACCTTTTCATCTATCGGTATTTAGTAAGAAGCCAAATATTTTAAACATATAACACAGTGTTTTAGGGAGAAAGTAAAGAGAATTTCTGATTCTGTGCTTATGGTCCTGATCATCACAATAGGGAGTGTTTCTAGGCGCCTGTGGGTGATCAATGAATTAGAGTTTAATATAACATCAGGGTACTGCTTATAGATTCTCTCAGTGAATGGTCTCTATTTAGTCTTCACAACCTACACTTACTATGGAAGGGTTTTCCCGCCAGCCTCACTGCAGAGCTGGTTCTAAATCATTTAGTGTGTTAGAATCAAGAATATGTTGGTCTGCTCAAAGATGCTTGGCTTGTATTTTCCTTATGACTTCTTTGCCATGTGCCAAACAAGTGCCCTTTATAGGTATTCTGATCAGTGACAGAAGGGTTAGATAAGATGACTGAGGTGAGGCCTGGCCCTGCACTAAACAGCCGAGATGTCGGTGACTTGAGTCTCATTTAAGGGTATGAGCTGGTTAATGGCAGAACTGGGACCATAGCCCACCCCGTCCCATTCCTTCTACTGCAGAATAAAGATGCTGGTAATCACACACACTGGGCTGTAGTGGGCATCATCTGAGACTATCTTCTAAGATTTACATAAATATTAAGGGATTTTATTAATGTTTTTAGTTTATTATATTTCCCTTGGGCCTTAATCCCTTGTTTTGGTTTGGTATGCATTAGATTTCTAGTGTATTTTCACAAGTGCCTCTGTCTTCCCTACAGTTAAATTGTACAGTTTAGTTTGTCTTAGTAGCACAGGGAGTGAATTAATTCTGCTGGTAAGTAGCAAATGTAGGAGTATTGACTTTCCCAGATACCAAGTAAATTTGATCTGCTTTATAGGGACTTACTTCAATAAATGTAATTGGAAACATTTGTGTGTTTTTTAGAATGTATTCTAATGGTACCCATCAGCTAAAAAGCAAGACTATATGAAAGCTTATGTAACTTTGCAATGTTGTTCATATTGGAAAGTCTTTGGAAACATTGTCAACCATTATGTATCAAACTCCAGGTTCTCGTTTAATTATGGGTTCCATTGCCGAGAAAGTTCTCGAAGAGACCCATTTTAGTGTGCTTGGCTGAGCAGAACTTACACAGTAGTGAGTCCAGCCCAGTTGCTTTCTTTGTTCAGAAATCAGACTTTCACTCAAGAGAGCAAAATGCCTTAATCATTAGGCATTTATTAAAAACGATTATAATTACCTCTAGGAGTCCAAGAATATAGAACTGTTCTGTTCTCCCCAATATGTATCTGACTAATTCAGCGTGCCAGTTCCTAGCAGGGCCTGGGTTTCCCTGTTGCTGCTTTTATCATCAAAGTCCAAGTTCTTCGCACAAGTCATTGTGAGCTCTTGACAGGCTCCCGTGGCCACCACCGCCTCCAGCTCACAGACACACACAGGCTCCCTTTGTCTCCTATTCCCCTCCCCTGAAACCACTGCGTTTGTGAGCAGACCAGAATGATCTCTCCTCGGTGTTGCTGGCGATGTCTTTTAAAACCGCTCTCTGTTTTGTTTAAAATTTTAGGGACACAGCAGGCCAGGAAAGATTTCGAACCATCACGACAGCATACTACAGAGGAGCCATGGTGAGTGTGTTTGGGGGTTTTGCAACTCTTCAGGTGAAAGTAAAACATGAATATTCACTTGTCAAGTTTATAGGATTCAAGCTAAAGTCTAATACAGGGGGGGAAATATTGTTTTTATTGATTTCAGAGAGGAAGGGAGAGGGAGAGAGAGAAACATCAACAGTGGGAAAGAATCATTGATTGGCTGCCTCCTGCATGCCTCCTACTGGGGATCAAGCCCGCAACCTGGGCATGTGCCCTGGACCAGAATCAAACCTGGGGCCCCTCAGTCCACAGCCCGATGCTCTATCCACTGAGCCCAACCAGCCAGGGCGGAAAAATAGATTTTTTGATGTGAAAAAATGTTTTCTGTTTAGTAACTGTATATTTTGCCATTAGTCTTTGTAATATTAATAGGTCATTGGCTTGTAGGTGTTTTAGAACTCCTACAAACATCCTGAGTGATTGTGTTTTTGTGATTTTTCCTTTTGTTAATACCTTTGCCACATCTTAGCAAGCCACAAGCTTTGTGACTAAGTATTCATTCCTCTCATCATTCGGCCTTGCCCTATCATTCCTTACCTCTCACCAGGTACCTCCATCCACTCCTAATGGCTTAGCTCTCTGGATGCTCCTCCACCAGTGTTTTGCCAGCTGGCCAGGAAGTAGCTGAATGATATTTGACTCTTTGAGGTTTAGAATCTGATGAATCTTAACTACCAAGTCCTTCTTTTGCTACATAGTCTTATCCTTGTTATCATAACCTCTCCCCTTGGCTAATTTCCATCCTAAGGCCTCATCTATACAACCCATCATAATGCTTGTTGGGCTCAGAGCAGATTCTGTGTGTTCCTGGAAGTACAGTGGTGAATAAGGCAGCTTAGAAGCAGAGCTATACTGACCAGGGCTTTCCTTCTGGCTTTTAGGCCTAATCCAAGCACTAGTTGGAGTTTGAATTTTGATGAAACTCTGTCCTCAGAGAGTCTTAGAAGGCCGAGTAATTGAGATCATGAAGCTCAACCTAGACAGACTTTGGGGTACCAGCTCATTGTCTAAAAGACTTGTGTTCCTAGGAGTAGTTAGGGTGACAGCTGTAGGGGCGAGAGCTGTCCCCTTTTTTAGGAAGATGTGATAGGAATCCACGGATCCCTTTCTTATCATGCTGCCCTCCATTCCACATCCACTGCTACTCACCCTCCATTTGAGTACCAGTAATACATCCCCACAGAAATATTGAGGATTCCTTTCCAAAGCTTTATCACCTTGACACTGTACACCACTAAGCACTTTATAGGTATGTATTCCTCACACTTCACCATATAATACTTTCATGATTTTGTAAGATCATCATTTTAAGGAAGAGTTGTGAGCTACTCTCTATTTTGCTTAGATTATAATCAAAGGGAAGGGACTTATCTTGTCCTGCCAGGAAGAAATTTGTTTGTTGTTTGTTTTCCCCAGGAAGGATTTTAGGAATAAGTAAGAACAGTTAGCAGCAGTGATTTAAAATAGTTTACAGGTAATTTTGATTATACATACAAGCTTTTCTATTGGCCAACTTGTTCTTTTCAATGAGAGATGCTTGTTTTCACCAGAGAGTGGGCAGGAACTCTTGGAGTGTGGAGCTCTAGTTCCTTGGATGTCTAACTCTAGTTCATGGTATGAGGAAAGAGGGCATTGAAATGCGTTATTTAATTTAGATTTGAGGATTGCCTGGCTTTTTCATTTATCTGTTGCCTAGTCTTTCTTCACATTACTTCAAATAATTAGAAATTGTTGCTATTCTCAGATAGAATTGTCTTTTCCACTTTTTGAAGGTAGGGCTTTTTGTCTTTTTGTTCTGCTGTAATGCCAGTGCCTGAAACATAGTAGATTCTCTGTAAATGCTTGCTGAGGGGGTGAACCAGTGGGAAATTTCAGACCAGAAACAATGTTAGATAAATCTTCAGGGAATTCTGCTGTGCTGAGTGCTGATCTTGCAGGTCATCTGTTGCAGTGGCATGTGGGGCCATCATGTTCCTGTGGGGGCATGATTTCATTTCAGCAAGTGGTGGTCCTGGCAGGTCTAGTGTGGTTGGTTTAAGTATGCAGCATGTTGATAAGCACTGCATCGGAATCTGCCACCATCAGAGATTTTAAACTATTGGTCTATTTCAAACTATTCAGCAACATTTGTAGGTTTAGCAGTAGCCCTGATGGACAATTGGACTTTTGGAGAAAAGGACCGTGTTATTGCATTGTCAACACTTCTCATAGACGAACACTGTCCTAAGAACTTAAGGAAACTGTTATTATTATAAGTATACTAGAGATCCGGTGCACAAATTCATGCACAGATGGGATCCCTTGGGGTGGCCTGCAGGGATCAGGCCCCAGGTCACACCCCAGGTCATGCCTCCAGCCTTACAGTCCCACAGCCCCACCTGGCACCCCGCCATGGCCTGGTGCTGTCCCCTCACCTGCTCCACCATCCCACCTGCAGGGTGATTGATCGGGGCCAAGGCTCTGTCAGTGCCTGGGAGACAGGCAGCAGTCCCGCCCCACCCCGCCCCCCTCCACCACTGGTCGCCATCTGCGGAGCAATCAGCAGGGCATTGGGCTCCTGCTTACACCCATCTTGGCCTGGCACCACCCACTCACCCGCTCTACCATCCTACTGCATTCCTGCTCTCATTGGGGCTTCTCGGGGCCGGCAGCACCTCCATTGCCACCCACTGCCAGCACCGCTGCTCCGACACCTGCCACATTCCACGCCACCCCCTGGTGGTCAGCACACATTATAGTGAGCACTTGCACTCTAGTCTCTTGGTCAAATGATGGCCCAGGGGACAATTTGCATGTTCGGCTTTTATTATATAGGATATCAGATACATAAAGTTTTAACTAGTACATTTGAGTTTGTATTTCCAACTGATTCATAATGCCAGTTTGCTTACATAAGAAATAGCCAAAGGGTTTCTGCTATTGAAACCAAAGATATTAACTAGAAATAGCTAGCTGTCATTACTGAGTCCTCACTGTGTCCTGGGTTCTAGGTTAAGTACTTTATACATAATATCTCAGTAGATACGCAAAAGAATCCAGTCTGGAAAACATGCTGTCCTCATTTTACAAATGAGAAATGGAGACTGGGGATAAAATAACATCTCTGGGATCTCTGAGGAGATGTCTCTGATCAGAGCCTGTTTCTTTAACCACTTACACCGTGTTCACACTTCCCGTGCTAACCATCTAGAGTGCCACCGGCAGACACAGGCAGTGAAGATCAAGGTCGCCCACATAGCCCAAAGGGTCATAGAGTGATGGCAATTATTTGGTTAATGTTAATATTATAGGCAGCTGAATACTTTGAATCAGGAATTATTCTGTTCCATTTTGAGGTGGGTTTTTTTTTTTTTTGTGGTAAAATATACATAACATAAAATTGACCATTTAAGTATATAATTCTCCACTTCCATTTAAAAAAATTATTTACATTAACAATGATAAAATCTTCTTTACTATCAATATATATCCAAGTGAAATATTTGCATTCTAGGCTGGGAGGAGAGAGGGTAGAGGATATTACTGTTTGCTATTTAAATAATAATGTATATTTTTCTGGTTATCAAAAGGTTAGATGTAATATAGGAAACTTTGAAAATCACAAGAAATTATTCAACATTCTACCTCCCTGAGATAGCTTCTGTTAAAATTTCATTGTTTCCTGGGTTCTTTTATCTTTGTGTATATGTGTGTTTTATATGATTTATTTTTGTATTTATTTACCAAGTTGGAAACCAGACCAGAAGCACTTTGCATACCATGTTAAGAAATTTTAGTTTAATTATGAATCCAGTGGAGAGGTCTCAATAAAGTGGTATCTCTAGTGTCCTTATGCAGAATGGATTAGAGGTGATTAAGAATGAAAGCAGAGATACCAATGAAAGACTCTGATAGTAATCCAGGTAAAAGTCTATTGCTGAGAATATAATAAGTGCCACTCATGTGTGTGAGGCAGGGGTGTCATATTCGGGAACCTTTGAGGTTGTTGTACCTGCAGGACCAGCTGACTCTGAGAGAGTACTCACAAGGGTCTGCTTGGGCTGGCTGGCGGGATTATGTCACCCTTCATCAAAACGAGAGCACAAGAAAGAAGGGAAATTTGGAAGGGATGAAGACAACCTCGTGTTTTACTTAGTTGAGTTTTCAGAGTGACCACACAGGACATCTGAGAAATGATGCCCAGTTAGTGGTCTCCAAGTCACATCTGACCTCTATTTGTCTGTCTCTTTGGCTACATTTTTATGCTCTCCAATCGGATCTGCGCACTGACTTTCTTTCACTCAGTCCGGTGGGTGCTGGGCCTTCCTGGACAGCAAGATATTTATAACGTTTCTCCTATGAGCCAGGCACTGTGGTCTTTCCCTCTCCAGCCCAGCCTCACACCTTTGACCAGTCCTCAGACCTTGGCTTTAATGTCATTTTCTCAGGGAAGACTTCCCTAACCACCCCAGCCCATCAACAGATTAGATTAGCATTTGTACTGAGCTCCTAGTACTTCGTAGCAATGATCAAAATTATAATTATTTGCCTAATTATTGGGTTATTGTTTTCATGAGAGGAAGAGGCCTTGTCTATCTTGTTTACTGTTGGTAATACTTAGTGTAGTATCAGGCACATTATAGAATCTACTAAATATTTGGTGAATGGGTGGGTCTAATCAGAAGTGTGGTCTGTGATATAGATTTTGGAATATTAGCATACAGGTATCAGTTGAAACACTTACTAGTAGAAGATAAACTCTTTAGAAACACCAGCCATTGGGTCTTTTAAAATATGGTGACAATGCCTTTCATTAAACTTGCGTAATAAATTTATTATATTTTAAATGCCTATGATTTACTTAGGCAGATAGTGACATTTAAAATATATATATATTTTATTGATTTTTCACAGAGAGGAAAAGAGAGGGATAGAGAGCCAGAAACATTGATGAGAGAGAATTATCAATCAGCTGCTTCCTGCACACCCCCACTGGGGATGTGCCCGCAACCAAGGTACATGCCCTTGACCTGAATTGAACCTGGGACCTTTCAGTCCACAGGCCGACGCTCTATCCACTGAGCCAAACTGGTCTCGGCAGATAGTGACATTTTGATCAGCCTATGTAAAAAGACATAATTTTAAAGTGGTATGGTTATAATCTAAGCATAGGAGTAAGAAGCAAGGCAATTTCTACTTGAATAAAATAGTACACAACAGAAGTGATTGCCTCTTTCTCTCAGTGCTGTCTCAGTTTTAACTTAAACACTCTCTCAGCTCCAGTTTAGTGCTGATTCTTATCACAGGAGGTCAGGTAGAAAGGGTGTATCATCTTCACCATAATCACTAATTCATTAAAGGTTAACAGTGAAAATGTTAAGAGAGTATTTAATTACCTGGTGAGGCAATGGAAGAATTTATTTATTTTTGCTTCTCCATACTTTAAAATATTATGAAATCTATACATATAAAAGCCAAGCAACCGGAACGCCGGAATGACCAGAACAACTGGAACAACCAGTCACTATAGCGAACACTGCTGCAGCCAACTGGCCTGATCAGAGCCCCTATTGGTGCCCCCCAACCTCCTGCAGCCCCTCCCCCTGGCCAGCCCGGATCCCAATCACTCCCCCCCCCATTTGGGCAGGACCAGCCAGCAAACCACCCATGGCCTCTCTCCACAGCCGGCCCTGCCCCTAATTTCTCTCCACCATCATTGGGGGCAGGGCCAGCTGGCCAAGCTCCTATGGCCCCTCCGCCCCCCAGTAGCCCAGCCCCAATCATTTCCCCATGTCCCCTTCCCCCCACCATCCCTGCCTGATTGGCCCCCATCAGGGTGGGCCAGCTGGACCCCACTCATGCACGGATTTGTGCGCACGAGGCCTCTAGTATTTTATAAAGACCAAAAAAGCCACAAACAAAAGCTTTCTGGAGGGGAGGAATACATTTACATTATATTTTATAACTTTAAATATATATACTAAATGAAGATCTGTTTTTCTCTTATAGGGAATCATGCTGGTCTATGACATCACAAATGAAAAGTCCTTCGACAATATTAAAAATTGGATAAGAAACATTGAAGAGGTATATATGGAAAGAGAATGATGGTATTGGAGATCACCATGATGATACTGGAATGATGATACTGCTGGTGCTTATAAAGGCTTCCAGTCTCTGGAAGAGGCAGTTGAGCTGCTAAGAAGTAGGGCAGGGGCAGGGCAGGCCCTCGCTTAATGGATGGAGGGCAGATCTCCATCTCCAGTCAGACTGCCCTGCTGGGTATGGATGGGGACGGATGCAGAGGAAGGAGCAGTTTCACAGAATTTTAAACTTGGGCCAGATCTTGGAAGTAATTTAATCTGAGACCCCATTTTGCACAAGAGAAAACCGAGGCCAGAAAGAAGTGACTTGCTTACGCTAATATAGCTTTTAAAAAGGAGAGCCAGGATTAAAACATCTGATTCCTGGGTTCTATCTGTTCCATCATCTGATTGACTGGCAAAAGTAAATTTTTATTCCAGAAACTTATCATTTTGCCCTTCCAACAGTTTTTCCATCCTCAATATTTGAAGTTTGGTTTAATTCTATATTGATTAGCATTAAGATATTATATTTTTAACATTTCAAAAAGAAATCTGACTCCGAATCCAGAATACCTTCTCCATTGGCTCACTCAGGACCATTTTTTTTTCTTCTTTGATACAAACTAATACTTGGAAGTTTCGTTGTTAGCTAACCATAAGTTTTATTTCTGTTTGTTCATGTACCAAAATACATGAGAATAACTGTGAGCCTTTGCGAAGAAAGTTTGCATAGCCTCTTATACAATAGTTTTCCCCCTCCTCCCATCTTTTAAAATTGCTCTGAATCATGTCCTGTGTCCAGTGAAAGATGATTAGTCTAATTATTAAATTCCTGGGTATGTTTCTGATAGGTTAAGATTTATCTATTGAATAACTGTCCTTTTCAGGCTGTTTTTATAACTTTCTGTTTTCTTCCTACAGCATGCCTCTTTAGACGTGGAAAGAATGATCCTGGGTAACAAATGCGATATGAATGACAAAAGACAAGTGTCAAAAGAAAGAGGGGAGAAGGTAATTTTGAACCGAATGCACAAAAATTCAAATCTACTCACATTCAGCATTTATCTTTTTAGTATAATTATTGATTTAAGTGTTTAAAATATCTATATTTTAATTCTTTAAAAATAACAAAGAGATGTAATCCTTCCTTGAATGGTACGAATTAGTATTCGAGATCCAACTCTATATACTGTGTAGTCATGACTCATTCTTAAAGAATTTGTTCTTTTCTGGGAGATACAAATTGGTTCTTTTTCAGATTCCTGCAGCTTCAAGTTCAGGCTTTCTTCCATGTCCATAAGTTAAAGTAATTTATTCCCTTTGGAAAAAAATTAAGATAGGTGAAGTTCAACAGTAATTATTCTCCAATTCATTTTTTAAAGAATATTGTACTGCACTTTAAATTTAGGTCATTATGGACAAACTCCTTATAACTCATCAAGCTGTTGATTTCATTTATTAGTCATTTATACGCATTTCTATGTTTTGTGTCATGCAAAGCAAAGGAGTTTATTATATATACATGTTTATTTCTGTTTACTAAATTGATGTAGAAGCTTCAATTTTTAAGTCTGGTAATTTTGTTTTAGCCGTGTGTGTGTGTGTGTGTGTGTGTGTGTGTGTGTGTTCTCAATCTGAAACTTTTTTTCCCTGAAAACATTCTCTTAATCTTGTTGTTATAAATGAACTGGGAACTCTTTGGGAGTAGATGGGAATGTGGAATAGTTCACATTTGTCACAATCAATAGAAACCAAAGCAATGAATACTTAGCATTTTAAGCTTTTCTGTTAAGCACCGATTTATTTTTTTAAAAAATAATGAAAAATCAGTGTATTCGCTGTTGGAGAACTATACTTTCAGAGCAGACAAAAGGGGTGAATGAATCCCAAATTAATGGTAGGGGATGAGTGTCTGTCACAGTTTTTCTTGTAAGTATAGAGAACTAGAAGTATAACAGGAAAAAAAGAGACATACTGTACTTAAATTGTGAATGGGAGTGGTGCCATGTTGCTTATGATGGTTAAGTTAGATCTCAATTCAAACTCAGAAGGAAGCGAAGAGATTTGAGAACCACAAGAGTTCTGAACTAGATACTCTATCTTTGGGGCTTGAAAACCCTAGAAAATGTAAATGTTTTATATGTTCAAATAACTTGCACTATATTTAAGTGTTTCTGTTTGCCTTTCAGTTAGCAATTGACTATGGGATTAAATTCTTGGAGACAAGTGCAAAATCCAGTACAAATGTAGAAGAGGTAAGAAAGAAAGACCGGTTTGGTGCCTTGTTAGACAGTAGCATTGGTGCTAATCTGCTGATGTCCAAGCGATTCTCAAAGCCTTGTTACTTTCTGACTTAGTGACGCCTGTGTGAACTCCCCCTCCATGTTGTGAACTGCTGTGCTTTCTTGTGGATCTGGTTGTTGAATTTCTAGCACCCAACCTCCACATAGAATATATAGGGTGTACACACTTTGAGTATTATTTATTAATATATAGTTCCTTTAAAAAATCCACAGAAGTGAGTAATGTTTTCTGTCATTGCCTGTTTCAGACTAATGACTGATTCTAGTCCAGGCACTGCTGATAATGCAAAGTAAAGGAATCGCAAACATCAAGAATCATTTTGATTGTATTTGTGTGCCCTTAATTTGTTGCTTGCTTTGGACTGTAAACTTTTATCTTTTATGTACCCATATAAAAAAGGCTAGTGGGTAAATTTGCTTTGTTCAAAGCTTGCTTATTATTTCCTGAAAAGAAGTGAAAATTAAGTGAGTTATCAGCTGTTCAAGTGTGTATATGTATTTTTGGGACACCCTGCACTCAGATACAGATGTGAATATAAGATTCACTGAACAGAAGATAGATGCTCAGTTTAAGGTCACTTCTGTCCTGTTTGGGAAGCTGGAACTCCTGCACTAGCTGACAAAATGCATGTCTTCCTCTGCTCATTTATCATTCATGTCATACTATAGTGGCCTATAGCAGGCGAGTCTTAATTACTTTCCTGTCAAGAAAGAGAGAGAGAGAGAGAGAGAGAGAGAGAGAGAGAGAGAGAGAGAGAGAATATTAAACTTAGCTTATTAAACAGATTCCCTTAATGTACAGTTTAAATAGATTAACATGATATATATGATATAGTAATCTGATGGCATTTGGTAGAAGTAAGAAAGTGTGTTTACCAAAGAGTACTTTAATAAAATTTATTAATAAAGTTAACTGTTAAAGAAAATCTAACCACCTGAAGTCTTTTAAGAATAGATTTTCTTTACCAAGGGAAGAATTTTTTATAATATTTTTGTTGTTGTTGTTAATCCTCACCTGAGGATATTTTTCCACTGATTTTTAGAGAGAATGGAAGGGGAGGGGAGAGAGAAAAAGGGAGAAACATTCATGTGAGAGAGAGACATCAATTGATTGCCTCACAAACATACACTGACTGGGCCGGGGAACAAACCTGCAACCTGGGTACGTGCCCTTGAATTGATCCCGAGACCATTCAGTCAGCAGGCTGACACTCCAACCATTGAGCAATACCCGCCCTGGTGACAATATTTTCTGTGTAAAAATATTTTAAAAACTGATCATAAAAATATTACATGTAATATGTTTTAATATAGTAATTCACTTAATAATATTGTTGATTTAATAAACATTTAATTTCTTAGGCTACTCACTGATCACCATATCTTTCATCATAGCTAAAAATTGAGGTTTAAATGACTATTGGAAAGTGGACAATGATCATAATTTTTTTTTAAGTAACTAAAACTCATATTCACGTTGGCTAATGGGTGTGAGGAAACAGGAAGTCTCTGCTGATTTATTTAGATGAGCATGGATAAGCAGAAAAATGCTTCCTCCTGCTTGCCACAAAAGGATTTCCTTCCATCAGAAAGAGGGGAACCTCTTAAGTCCGCTCTAACGGCGCAGGAAAGCTTGCTCACTGAGCTGGCCCACCCATGGTTTCTCTCGCAGAATGAAGGCAGTACCTGGCTTCCTGGAGTAGCTGAGGTCTCCGTTAGCACCTGTGCCCTGGTCACCCCTGTGGCTTAGAGAGAGCACTGAACTATGGAAGTGTGGAGCTGGGTGCTCCCCAGTTGCTTAATCTGGCCCGGTATTCTGCAGGAAGTGAGCAGTTCCCCAAAGCTCTAATTTAGTGTAGTTAGTTAGCCTCATAAAAACTGGGATGGGTTTATTTAGAAATTTAGCCTTAGTAATAGCTAAGTATTGTTTCTGTTTGACTGGACTGGAAATGATTCTTTTGCTAAATATTTTGGGGGGCATCAAGTATGGTTGGGAACAAAGTGACTGACATAACAGTGGATTTAGCATGGACACAACTGAAGAAACTTTAAGAGTCTTGGCTCCCTAGAAACAAAGTGGGGATGATAGGGTTAAAAAATGTTTGGATCACAAGATACTAAGCATAAAATGTCACTAAGATGAATCAGATTTGTCCTACCTGCATTTGAACTGATTTCCATGGTGGGGGATTGAACTGAGTTGTAGGCACTGTTGGGATTTTGGAATGTTACGATTATATAAGGTATAAGAGTGAAAGTGATTTCAAAGAAAACATTGGCAATAAAAGACAGATTTTTGTAAAAATATATTTTAGAGCTACAGGGTAAAACATTTGTTCATTCACTGATTAAACAGATATTCAGCATCTTCTGGATCAGGCCCCATGCCCTGCTCTGGGTGTGCAGGGGTGGCTTAGACAGAGCTTCTGCCCCCCAGGTGCTGTGGGTGCACTGAAATAACCAAAAACCTGCCATATTGGGAAGTTGGGCCAGATATTATGTACAGAAAATAGTTGACAAATGAATGACAGATAACATTGGAAAATGTGTGTGATGTAATTGAAAAATCTATAATAATACAAGTGTAATATGCTAACTAGACTGGACAGTTGAATGACCTTCGGGACGTCATTCTGGATGAAGCCATGGTGGCAGGGACTGAGGCAGTTAGGGGTGATCAGGCAGGCAGGCAGAGGCAGTTAGGGGCGATCAGGCAAGTAGGCAGAGTGATTAGGGGCAATCACTCAGTCAGGTGAGTGCTTAGGGATGATCAGGCAGGCAGGTGAGCAGTGAGGAGCCAGCAGTCCTGGAGTGTGAGAGGGATGTTTGCGCCTAAACTGGCAGTCACCCCCGAGGGATCATTGATTTTGGGAGGGTGCAGGCTGGGCTGAGGAACACCTCCAACCTCCCCCTCCCCTCCTTGTGCATGAATGTTATGCAGTGGTGCTCTAGTAAGATGTAATAGTCATGATTACAATTATATTCTTTTCTCAATTAAAAGCTTTAAAGTAATATATTTATAATGTAACAGTGAAAACATTCTATGTTTCTATTTTAAAATATATTATAATATATAATAATGCAATTTTTGGTTTACCTTTAGGCATTTTTTACACTTGCACGAGATATAATGACAAAACTCAACAGAAAAATGGTTTGTATCACTTATAATTTTGTTTTCATTATACTGTTTGTAAATTTGTGTTATTCTGTGTATTTATATGATTAAAAGGATAGCTCTGATTGTAATATATTCACATTAAGTTTTTTTTTTCTTGACTCATATAATCAGCTGGTTGAACTTTGATTCTTATTTCTGCTTCTTCAGGTTTCATATTTATTTTTTTTAATATATTTTTTATTTCAGAGAGGAAGGGAGAGGGAGACAGAAACATCAATGAGAGAGGATTATTGACAGGCTGCTTCCTTCATGCCCCCTACTGGGGATCAAGCTTGCCCTGACTAGGAGCCAAACTGTAACCTCCTGGTTCATAGGTCTACACTCAACCACTGAGTCATGCTGGCCAGACCAAGTTTCTTATTTCTGAACTGCAGCTATTTCAGATCTGTCTTCTGGCTCTTTAAATGGACTTTTATTGAATTTTGATCCAAAATTTAAAATAATGCACAAATTAAATTTTTGCCCTAAAATTATCTAGTTTAGTTTTGATGTGACATTTATATTTATATATAATTATGATCTTAAAGTTGCTAAAGTTTGTTTCTATTTGAAATTATCTTAGTGATGAATCATTAGGGCAACCTAGATAGTTTATTTTAACCTGAATTCTGAATATAATATATACTGTATGTTACCAATACTTCTTACCTCTAATAACAAAATTGTCTGTACTGATACCTTAACATTGTTTCCATCATTACCCTTGAAAGTTTACATTCCACTGGCAGTAATTTTTTTTGATCTGGAAATAGGAGCTTCCTGATAGTAATCTGCATAAAAGGTGCTATGCTAAAAACATTTTTTTCAACCCTCATTTTCCAAATAAACCATTAACATCAGAGTTTAATGAGTTCCTCTTCTAATAAAATACCCTGCTGAATGTGCCTTTATGTTATGGCTTGATATTATTTCTTTTATATAATTGGGGTCAAACCATGAAGCTTTTGTTCTCTTTGTAACTTTGTCTTTTGTTTTTTAGAACGACAGCAATTCATCGGGAGCAGGTGGACCAGTGAAAATAACAGAAAACCGATCAAAGAAGACCAGTTTCTTCCGGTGTTCGCTACTTTGATGAACTTCTTTCTGAGAGACTGCAGCACACCCAGAGGACCCTTTCCTGCTTCTCTGAAAGCACAGGTCACCCAGCCTCAGAACCACACCGCCAGGCTGCTACTGAGAGCACCACCGAGCCTAGACCTCTGGACACAGAACACCTAGTGGATTCCAGCCACAGCCTAGCGAGATACAGGCTCCTTTTTTCAAACACGGAAGCAATGAGATGGAGACACATGCAAGACTTGTTTTTTTCTTTGTTTTGTTGCCTTTTGCAGAAGCTGCTCTTTTCTTTTTCACTTTGCACATCAGTGTTAGCCTTTCCCTGTTATAGCACAGTCTTAGACTCTCACACACACCCTTGTCTCACCAGGTTCTAGACAAATGTGTGCTTTGGGGAGGTTTAAAACAAGAGTAGAACATTTAAAGCAGAGGTCAATAGAACTAAAGTTAAAGGACATTTGGGCTGATGTTCATATGGCCAGATGTTATTGCATTCATGGCATTTATTTTGTTTGTTTCTTATTGGTTAGCACTTTGCTTCATTCTTGACTTTTTAGCCAGTCTGGGTAGCTGAAGGAAGTCACTTTTCAGTTGATTCCCTCTGCCTAACCTATAAAAACTGCATTTGGAAATGACCTTAATCTCCTTTTTTCTGGGGTTCATAATTGCTGTCTCTTCTTATGTTTGACCTATTGTAATCAGTCAGTCATCTAAAACGTAACATATTTTACCATTGTTGTCTGTTTCTAGTTGTGAATTCTTGAGCTGAAATTTTACATGGACAGAGAAATGTACCATTTAGGGTTTTATTTCAATGTCTAATTGTGGTTCCATCACGTTAGCATACATAATATATTTTGTCTTAGGTTTACTCCCCAGATTGCTGATTTCGTTTTAATACCCAATTCCTACCACGATCCCTGTGTACAAGAGTTATTTTAAATTTTAGTTCACAGAAAGCTTACCTAAAGGAAGAGATATGACTTGTTAACATAAATTTAGAAGAAATAGCTCTTGGTAATGGTGAAAATAATTATTTTTGTTCTGTTTTTTACTTGGGTTTTTAAACAAAATAAGGATAATAAACTTAGTGTGGCCTCTAGGAAAAGTCTTGCTATCTCATTAGAGAAAATATGAGCAAGGTTTCCGTTTTCAAACAGCTACTGTTGAATGGGTAGAACCCAGTTCCATCTGTTCAGGTTTGTTGTTTGAGAACTTTGTCCAGTCACCTGGGCCGAAGCCAACCAAAAGCTTTGTCTTTCTCACCAACCCCTGGAACTGGGGTACCTTTTGTTGATGAAACCATCACATAGGAAAAGAAAGGGATTTAGTGTTAACTATGTGCCAAATTAAGGTCATTATGTCATTGCTGTTATCCTAGCCTTCAGGGTCATAACACGGAGGGGAGTAACAAAGAGGTGATGAAGGAATTGAATTCTGTTGAGGAGTATTCTTCCTCCTAGGCCTGTTTTGTTTCACAGAGTTTACCATCATGCTTGAAATTAAGAATTGGAAGTGGAAGTGGAAACAGATTGCTTGTTACCACAGAGAACTCTGCTTCAAATTAAGATGTATCACAGAATGCTCGAGCCATTCAGACTTTTTGAAAACTTATGCACAATTTTGCTACAGCAAATATAAATATTCCAGAGCTATTTTTGAATGGGACACTAAACACTGTTAACAAATTTTTTAAAAACTTACCTATAGGCTTAACGGCATCTGCTGGTGTCTGAGGATAATCAAGCGGTTCCTTGCTTGAAAGTCTATTATAAGTCTACCATCTTAAAATTAGATACATCTTTGGAAAGAAAAACAATTTCTTAGGAACATCTTGTATTTTCTGAAAAATATTCCAAGCAGTTAAGCTTTCTGGAGGGTAACAAAGTCGTTCCTAAAAGGCAAGTGCTATGACACCATGTATGAATGTAATTCTCTCAGTAATTTACCTCTGACTATTTGGTGTCTTAACACTTTGGTTTATATCTCAGGGGTTATCTGCAAACCAAAACTGACATATCCTATGGTTAGCTTTTTTTTTTAGCAGAATGCTTTGCTTTTGTTTTATTCTTTCTCTCTTCTTTTGTCTTATATGGATTAATAACTAGTCTCCATGAAATTCCTTTGAAAGAGCCGTGAAAACTAGATGAGTCTAAAGGTGCTCTTTGAAGTAGCAGCAATTTGAGGTATATGCTCTGTTGTATATAAATAAATCGTCCTTGCTATTTTCTTACATTTAGTCTTGCTAAATTGTATATAATTTGAGCTAAGACCATAGGAAATTCACCTTCTGCATGGTAAAATGACCCAATAAATATCCCAGTTTGCTTAATAATGTACATATAGTGCATTATTTTTTCTATTTGTAGATGAATTTAGTGAGAGATAATTGTCTGTTCCCTGCTGAAACTGAAGAAATCTAGTTTGAACATTTCTGTGGTCTGTGGATCAGGTACATGAAAACTGTGCAGCAGTACCAGTGGCATTCAGTGGCTGCACTTTATTATCAGTGTGCTCATTCCTGCCAATGATGGACTAGACCTTTTCAAATAGCGTCTGAGGGTATCAGACAATGAAAATGTGCTGTAACTAAGTAGCTTGTAAATCAGTTGATTGTAAAACGTTTCACTGGGAACTTATTTTAGCTCTATTTTACTTCAGACAGATTCTAAGAAAATAACCCACCTGTGCATCAGTGAGGAGGTGCAGCAGGGTTTCTTACTATTTACATGAACATTTTGTGCAGTCTTTGTTATAAATTTTCAGAAGACTATACTCTTTACTTTGAAGGACTATTTTTTATTATACCTCATTAGCTTACTAGTGTTCAAATACCTGGTAGAAAAGCAGTAAGCCAGCCTTTATGCATCCAACACGATTTAGATGATATGTTTTGTTTTGAACTACAGGCATCATTGGGAAAGGTCGGAGGTAGTTTAGAATAGAACATACATGTCATATCCACTAGTGCAAAAAAGAAGTATTATCTCCCTATCTCCATTAATAAATTTAGCTGTGCAATATAGATAAATGTTTGCAGAAATTTCTAATAAGAGATTATAACTCCGTTTTACAGGTTCTAATGCTGGGAATCTGTATTAAGGCTTATATAAAGTTTTTCCTGTGAACAGTAAGTGATACATATAAGCAGACTTTCTTTTCTAGTTTGACTTAGATTTCTCTATAAATTTAGTTCTTAATCTTTAAAGATGAGCTTCTAAGCTTAAAATTTTAAAACAGCACTTCATTATGTTGGTGTAATTGTGTCAGATTGTAAGCAGTCATTTCTTCTGTCAGGTTTTATAATTTTCCTTTTAACAGAAAGTACATTCCATTTTCCTTCTTATAGCTAAAGAAGGGAGAAAGGAATGTCTAAAAACGAAATTCCTTGTCCTAGAGAAACCTAGAGAGACAGGAAATGCTAATAAAATTTCAAATGCTAGCACAATTTTACAATAGAATTGGTCTTTTTAAAAAGATTAATAAAATGAATGGTTGTCATGCTCACTATGAAAAATAAATCTAAGTGACTGAAATTTACAGAAATAAAAATTAGCAAACAATTATTTTAGGGATATTTTCAAATTTTACTTCATTTTTTGAAATAACTTATATGTAATTGCATTTCGTATTGCCAACAACTAATAGAACTTTTTTCATTTTCTTACATTTTTAAAAAATGTGAACTTATTAGAATTCATTCCTATGGCCTTACAGATGGGTTTTTATTTTGTTTGCAGCAGTTCCTTTAATTCAAAATATCATAACTCTTTGACTAAAATCATGCCCCAAATGAAAAATACCTAATTTTTCCATAGAATTTCCCACTGCATATGTTTTGGTGATTTTATTTTTGTTCCAACGGCTTAATGTGAAAAGCTCATGCAGATAAAGTGGGCCTGTCATGTGGTTAGTCTTGTTTAAGCCAATTCATTAACTGTGTACTGATATTATTGCTGTGTTTTTGTTGTTTTTTAAGTGGATTTTACTCCAGGTGAACTTTTTTTTTTATAATAATGTTCGTCTAAAATAAAAACTACATTCTGAAAATATTCATGACTCCCTGAAATGGTGGCAGATTTTGAAAATCTTTCTTCGAATTTATAGGTGTGTGACTCAAACCATGGCCGACTTGGGATATTTTAGCAAACTTTCTGAATTAGAGGTGTTTAAAATGGCCAGATCGCCTGCTCATACTTAGTTCAGAACACATTGAGATTATTCTGTGATGGCACTCCAGCCCTCCCTTCCTAGTCCTTGCAAGTTTACTTTTTATTGTTTTGTTTTCATTTCCAAATAACTTCGTTCAAGGGCCCAGCTCTACCCATATTCCACCATGTGCTTGTGCGCGTCCCCAGTCATAGCCTTTCCTGCTCCTTCCCACCACCACTCCGACCTTCATTATTCTTCTCACACACCCTGCTTCTTTCCTTTCCCTCTGGTAGACCGACCTCTCCTCTCCTGCCTCACAGGAAAGCATCTTCTAAAACCACCTTAATTGCCTCTCCCTCCCCAGCTCTATGGTCAGCCGCTCTCATCCTCAGCTCCCTCCTCTTGTAGCAGAGGCATTCCTCCTAGTCCATGCTTTCTCTCTGCCTCTTCTCTGGATTCATCTCTCCTGCCCCTTTGTCCTGCTTCTCAGAGAACTCACTGCTCTTATACCTTCAAATGCTTATCCTGTGTGAGCCCTTTCCCCTTAGTATCTAAGCATCCTTAACTCTCCCACCCCTTTGCCTCCTGTCCTTCTCACCTATTGCTCTTTCTCCTCTTCTTGCTATAGCTAACCTTCACCCAAGGGTTGCCTGTACATACTGTCTTCACTTTCTCATTTTGCATTCATTCCTCAGCCTACTCCAGTTTGGCTTCCTCCCTATCACCTCACAGACATCATATTTATAACGGCCTAGTTGCAAAAGTAGCTGGCAGTTTTCTGTCCTCTTAACTAACTTGCCAGCATTTGATGAGTATATTGCTTCCTCCCAGAAATGTTCTCTTCTCTTAGTTTCTGTGACAATCTTCCCCAGTTTTCCAAAATAATTTCATCTTTTTTCACAGCTCTTAAATTTGTTTCTGTGGTAGACTGAATTATGGCCCCCAAAGACATCCATTCTAACCTCCCGAACCTGTGAATGTTACTTCATTTGCAGATGTGATCTTGAGATAGGAAATTATCTTGAATTATCCAAGAGGGCCCTCTGTAATACCAAGGGTCTTTAGGAGAGGGGAATAGGAGGAGTCGGAATTAAAAAGTAATGATGTGATGACAGGAACAGGGAGAAAAGGTGTGATGCAGGACTATGAGCCCCACTAAAGCAAGATTACCTAGCAAGACCATAATTTAGAATAAAAGAAAAAAATAAAAATAAAGTTTCCCAGACAAGAAAAAGCTAAATAAGTTCATCACCACCAAACCAATATTATAAGAAACTAGAGGCCTGGTACACAAATTAGTATACCATTCGGGTCCCTCGTCCTGGCCTGGGTAATTGGGCCTAGACCGGCTCTCCAGCTCCCCCAAAGGGTCTCAGATTGAAAGAGGGAGGAGCAGGCCAGTGCACAATCGGGGCCAAGGGAGTCACAGGAGGTTGGCCAGTTGGGGAAGGACTGCGTGAGGGCTCCAGGGCGTGTATGGCCGTCTCACTCAGTCCCAATCATCTAGATCCCAGCAGCAAGCTAATCTACCAGTCAGAGCGTCTGCCCCTTGGTGATCCATGCACATCATTGTGACTGATCAAAGAGTTAACTGCCCCCTGGTGGTCAGTGCATATCATAACAAGCAGTTGAGCACCTCTAGTATACATTAGCATATTATGCTTTGATTGGTTGGATGGCCAACCAGTCAACTGGACACTTAGCATATTAGACTTTTATTATATAGAATGTTCAAGTGGCTTCTTTAAGAAGAAGAAAAAATAAAAAATATGATTAAAAATATTGCTAAGAAAATAATTCTCACTGAAAAAGGCAAACACATAATAAAAGCAATGAGTCAACCAACACTAAGGCCAGTATAAAGGCTCAAAGGCAAAAGTAGGAAATGAAGATCATGTTTAATTACAACAGTAAATTAAGGGATACACACAAACACACAAGAAAAACAAACATACTGGTAAATGTGCAGGGGGTGAGTAAAAATGGTAGTGATTTTAGAGTGTGTTCAAACTTAAGCAACTATCAACTTAAAATGGACTGCTATAAACATAGTTTGGTATATATGAAGCACATGGTAACCACAAACCAAAATCTACAAGAAATAAAGAAAAAAGAATCCAAATAAGACTATAGAAAGTCATCAAGAAAAAAGAGCATGGCGAAGCCAGTTTGGCTCAGTGGATGGAGCACTGGCCTGCGGATTCCATTCTGTGAAGGGCATGTACTTTGGTTGCGGCACATCCCCAGCAGGGGGTGTGCAGGAGGCAGCTGATAGATGTTTCTCTCTCATTGATGTTTCTAACTCTCTATCCCTCTCTCTTCCTCTCTGTAAAAAAATCAAGAAAATATATTAAAAAAAAAAAAGAAAAAAAAAGAAAAAGAAGAGCAGGAGCATAAGGAACAGAGCCCTAGCCAGTTTTGCTCAGTGTATAGAGTGTCAGCCTGAAGAATCCCAGGTTCAATTCTGGTCAAAGGCACATGCCTATGTTGCGGGCTCAATCCCCAGTAGGGGGCATGCAGGAGGCAGCCAATCAATGATTTTCATCATTGATGTTTCTCTTTCTCCCTTCTCTGAAATCCATAAAAAAAATAAAATAAAAAAAAATAAGAAAGGAGCAGAGAATTACCAAAAAAAAAAAAAAAAATCAATCAGAAAACCAAAAAAATGGCAATAACTACATACTTATAAATAATTACTTTAAGGACAAAGTGCTCTAATCAAAAGGTATTATTATAAATATTCACATTAAACATGGAGAAAAATCTTAGATATGAATGATCAGAAAACATAACCTTCTGGTTTTAATGTTTAAATCTCTCGGAAATTGTTAAATTAATATAAAATAACAAATGTTTGTAAGTTCCACTTTTTAAATTATTTCATTAATCGAACAGATATACTAGGTGCTGAGGAAATAAAAAAGAACAAAACAAAACCCCCGCCCCTCCAAAAGTTTATTTTTAAGGGTGGATACCAATGAGCAAGTAAAAACAGAGCAAGGAGATACTGCCCTTACTATAGAGTGATCAGAGAATGCCCTTAAAAACAACTTTTTTGAAGACTTGGAGTGTGGGGTTGGGAAACAAATCAGCTGGCCAGCACAACTTCGAGAAGGACAGCATGTTCCACCACTATTTCATCCTTTTACTTATCATTTGGGTCACCGCTGTCCCAACTTGGATTTTATATATGAGTGATGAAGCACGAAGTTCCCGCAACTATGCAAATAAAAAAAAAATTTTGCTTTAAAAAATTCCTTTATTTAGAAATGGAATCCTGTCTTTGTAGGGTACTGTTTTATTTTAGTTGATCTGGAATGTTACCCGGCTCTGGCCTCAAAGGGGACAGGGATCTCTCCTGTCAGCCTTACAGCAGCCGGCACCGTTGGGCTGATCTCTGTGTACGTGTAGCGAGACCTAGGGGGGGCGCTACAGCTCCGGCACTAAAGTCGCCCTCAATGCAGCTTGGGGCCCAGGTGGGCGGTAGAGGATGGGTGAGACCAAAGCCGGGCGTTTAGGACCGCGCCCCTACCCCAGCCTCCCTCCCCTCCGTTCGCCCCGCTCCTCCCCATCCCCTCCGCCCCGCCCCTCTGCCACACCACGCCCCTCCCCTCTGCCCCTCCGCCCCGCCCCCTCCCTACTTGCCTTGCCCCGTCCCGCCCCCTCCCCACTCGCCCCGCCCCATCCCCTCCGCCACGCCCGTCCCCTCAGCCCGGCGCCCCCACTGCAGCCCCGCCCCTCCGCCCCACCCCGCCCCGCCCCGCCCCTCCGCCCCGCCCCGCCCAGCGCTCAGCTCAGCTGCGCCCCAAGCTCCCCGCGTCTGTGCCGGGCTCGGCGGACGCGGTCGCCATGACGGCGGCCGTGTTCTTCGGCTGCGCCTTCATTGCCTTCGGGCCGGCGCTCGCCCTCTACGTCTTCACCATCGCCACGGACCCGCTGCGCATCATCTTTCTCATCGTCGGGTGAGGCGGTTGCGCTGGGAAACACGGAACCGGGGCTCCCCTCTCCCCGCGGGTGTTCCGACCCCAGGCTTCCCCGCCGTAGGGCTCGACCTTGTTGGGCTTTGGAAGGGACCGGCTTGAGACGGGGAGAGCCGAGACCCGCTCCTCCGGACGCCTCGCCCGGCGGGAAAGGCACGGGAACCCGCCACCCCAGAGGGCAGGCTCTGGGGAAGGAGCGCACCCTGTGGGTCTCAAAAACCCTGAGCCTCGGCTCCTGAGTTTCCGCTTAGGGTCCGAGGGTGGGCTGTGGTGAGTCCTGAAACAACCTAAATTGCATGAAGAAAAAAAAAAAGTGGATACGTTCAAGTACGCATCTTTTATTTTTCTGCAGAGGGGGGTCCCAAGGTAACTTCAGATTTTGTAATCCCAAAGGGGTTAAGAGCCTGGAGATCTGGTGCTTTAAAACGCACCAATGCCCAAACGCCTAACCCAGGTCTTCTGAATGGGAATGTGTAGGGGGCGGGGCTCACCTGCCCCGACACAGAAGCACCTGTCAGCGCTCTTCTCCGGGGCTGGGTAAACACCGAACCCTGGCGGTGAGTGTGGTCACAACCCGTTTTCCTCTGGCAGCTCTTGCTGAGGCTCCCCTCATGCCCCTACACCCCTGAGTCTCCCTTGGCACCGGGAGAAACAGCCAGACCAGGCCAGCGATGCCCACTTTTTCTGAGTCTCTTCACCTCTCACCACTCTATGGAGAGTGCTGCATCCCGCCACTGTTTAAAAAGCGATAGAGATTGGGCAGAGGGTCTATGAAGCTTGTTAGAATCATTAGAATCCACAGGAATGTTGCAGAAACCGGGCCTGGGAACCTGATCTAGATCAGAGTGCAGATTTCCAACTCCTGGGTTTTATACTAATCACTATTAATAGAGATATAGACTTTTTTTTTTCTGGGAAAGACATATTTGCACATCAGTGAGCAAAGCATTAATTGGGAAGAATAACAAATATTTCCAGCTCGTCAGTGCTTAATGGATAGTGTGCAGATGTACTTAATAAATAGCAGGGTCACTGAAAAAGAGTGATTGCTAGGAAAAATCCTAAATTCTTTTTGGTTCACATGTTCACCTCAACAGAGGAAATGCACCACTGACCCCCTGATTAAGGACAATGGATCCAGAGCATCACTTTATGAGCCCTTAAAGTTTTTAAAAAAAAAAAAATTAATTCTGTACTTATGTGTGACTTTTCCTTCTCTCCCCCCTAATTTCAGAGCTTTCTTCTGGTTGATATCTTTACTGGTTTCCTCCCTTGTCTGGTTCGTGGCAAGAACCGTTGCTGGCAACAGAGATGGACCAATAGAGACATACCTGCTGATCTTTGGAGTGTTGATCTCAGTTCTCATCCAGGAAATATTTCGGTTTGCATATTACAAACTTTTAAAGTAAGTTAAACATTTGTTTACCTTTCCCCCCAGTTAATTTGGATTATGGTTTAGTAATTTGAAAAATTAATGCTGTGTGGTATTTGAAGATCCATGCCTTCCTGCATAGTTTGTAGCCAAAGGATTAGAACATTTCTAACCTGAAAATATTGAGTATTTTAGCTTGTGGATACTCCTTCCTTCATTCACTCATTCAAAAAATATTTTTCTGAGAATTTACTCAATGCCAGGCATTATTCTAGGCACTGGGAATAATGCATCATGATTAAAAGACAGTATCTGTCCTCGTGGAAGTTGTATTATAGTGGAAAGAGACAGGCTATGAATGAATAAGAAAGTTCATTGTATATTAGAAGATAACTGCTATAAAGAAAAATAACAACGAAAACTGTTTAATTTTAGAATTTATATCAGCTTTCCTTTGCCACCAACTAAAATAAGTAATTCTTAGAGAGATTATGCCTACCATTATTTTTGATTGTATTAGGGAAAATAAGGGTTCATTTTGTGATAGTTCATGTGATTTCATATCTGTAATAGAAAAATTTGAAAAAAAAGAAAAAAGAAAAAAGAAAAAAAAGAGCTATGGGCAGGAGTTCCCTTTAGGGAACTTTAGGCCAGAAAGTAGGTCATCTAGCATTCATGAGGCCCTCACATGAAACCACTGATTTGAAACACAGCTTGACTTAGAATCATGTTTTCTTTCAGGCAGTCATGAGACTGGCTTTGATTATGTAGTAAGATTTAGTAGAATGATAAATATACTCTTCCTCTTTTGGCACATGAGATAGTTAAGCTACTCCATGAATTTCATGGATGTAACCAAGACAGAACATCAACAATATCTCTTATAATAACTTCTGGTAATTTGTTCTTGCCAATATGCTAAGCTTTCAATATTGTTTACTTGTTGCTTTAAATAACAGATATTGAAATTAAATAATGAAGCAATTGATATTACAAATTTAAAACCGTGAAGCCATTGATTACAAGCAAAAGTCATATCTTAGAAAAGGTTTTTAAATATGAAATTTCCATTAGTTCATGGAACTATTAAAAAGCAACCAACAAATGTCAAAGATAAAATTTAAGTTTCCACAGGAATACATTAATTAATCTCTGGTTGTATGGAGCATTTTTTAAAATCTTTATTGTTCAGATTATTACAATTGTTTCTCTTTTTCCCCCTGCATAGCTCCCCTCCACCCGGTTCCCATCCCACCCTCTGCCCTTACCCCCACCCCACTCCCACTGATTTTATCCATAGGTGTACGATTTTTGTCCAGTCTCTTCTCACACCTCCCACAGCCCTTTCTCCCTGAGAATTGTCAGTCCACTCCTTTTCTATGCCCCTGATTCTATTATATTCACCAGTTTATTCTGTTCATCAGATTTTTTATTCACTTGATTTTTAGATTCACTTGTTGGTAGATATGTATTTGTTGTTCATATTTTTTTATTTTTACCTTTTTATTTTTCTTCCTCTTCTTAAAGAATACCTTTCAGCATTTCATATAATACTGGTTTGTCGATGATGAACTTCTTTAGCTTGTTCTTATCTGTGAAGCTTTTTATCTGACCTTCAATTCTGAATGATAGCTTTGCTTGGTAGAGTAATCTTGGTTGTAGGTTCTTGCTATTCATCCCTTTGAATATTTCTTGTCACTCCTATCTGGCCTGCATAATTTCTGTTGAGAAATCAGCTGAAAATTGTATGAGTGCTCCCTTGTAGGTAACTCACTGTTTTTCTCTTGCTACTTTTAATATTCTCTCTTTGTCTTTTGCTCTTGGCATTTTAATTATGATGTGTCTTGATGTGGTCATCTTTGGATTCCTTTTGTTTGGGGTTCTCTGTACTTCCAGGACTTGTAAGTCTATTTCTTTCACCAGGTGGGGAAGTTTTCTGTCATTATTTCTTCAAATAGGTTTTAAATATCTTGCTCTCTCTCCCTTCTTCTGTCATCCTTATAATTCTGATGTTAGTATGCTTGTAGCTGTCCCAGAGGCTCCTTACACTATCTTCATATTTTTGGGTTCTTTTTTTCTTTTTGCTTTCTGGTTGGGTGTTTTTTGCTTCTTTGTATTTCAAATCTTTGACTTGATTCTTGCAATCCTCTGGTCTGCTGTTGGGTCTCTGTATATTATTCTTTATTTCAGTCAGTGTATGCTTAATTTCTACTTGGGACTTTTTCATATCCTTGAGGGACTCACTAAATTTATCGGCTTTTTATAGAAAATTCTTGAAAAACGTTATAACCATGGTTTTGAACTCTATATTCAGTCGTTTGCTTTCTCCATTTGTGTCATTTGTGACCTGTTTCTTTGCCTCCACATTTTCGCTGCTTCCCTGAGTTGATAGAGTGGCTTTGTGTGCTAGGTGTCCTATAGGGCCCAGTGGCTCAGTCTCCCCAGTTACCTGAGATGGACACTCTTAGTGCATCCCTTTGTTGGCTGTGTGCACAGTCTTGTTATAGTTAAGCCTTGATTGTTGTTGGTTTTACTGGAAGGAATTGACCTCCAGGCCAATTGGTTGTGAGGAACAGCTATGTCTATGATGGGAGAACTTCTGTGCTGGAGACAACCATATGGGGCAAGACTTGCTTCAGTGGTGCTTTGGTGCTCACTGAGTCTGCCTCCTGAGTGTCCCCCTTATGGATATGAGTAGTTGTAATCTGGATGGCCCCACTCTGACTCCTGGGTACACTGGCTCTTGGATCTCCAAGGAGGTGCTAATTTAGCCTCTGCCTGGGCCCTCCCAGCAGGAGTTACAGAGAGATCTGCAGATTCCTCTTCTTTGTTTGGGTTTTGGAGGTGCCCAGACGAGGCCCGGCTGTGAAGCAATGCAAACGGCTATGGGGCCTTGGAACTTTTTTTTTTTATATTCTGGGTCTCACTGACTCAGCTGCAGTTTGTTAGGTAAGTTTAGAATTCAAAGGACCAGGCCATTCATATGCAAAAGCCTCTGCACTCAGCTTGGATGAGGGGGAGTCTCAGAGTGGAGCTATCAGCTATGGCTTCCCATCAGCCCTGCCCTAAGAAGCCCCTGGGTCTCAGTGTCCCATGGTAATCGCTGCAAACCCTCTGAGAGAAAGCCATCTTTAAGTTTCGCCCACTGCCAGACAGTCCAGTTTCTCCCCATCTGAATCTGGGTCCCCAGAGTCTGACCCGGAACTGGAGTTCAGAACATTTGGGAGCTTTTGTCTCCCTCCCAATTGAGAAAGCCAGCCGGGTACTCAGCTGCCAGCCCTCTCCACGCACATGCCTCCGTACCTCTGCACTTTACTTCCGCAGCTCCTGTGAGTCTCAGCGTGCTTTTCTCTGTCCTAATTGTAGAATTTCCACTCAGGCAGCCTTCCTGTGGTTCTGGATGATTTCCATTTTGTCTTTTAGTTATAGTTTTGAAATTGTTGTGCGAGGCAGCAGTCTAGGTGTTTACCTATGCCTCCATCTTGGTTTCTCTGGATTTTTCTCTTAATCTGGAGCATTTTAACAATAGAATATTATTGAGGTAATCAAAATCTCCCTCTTCCTGACCTCTGCCCCGTTCAAGACACATACAGTCAAATGAAATCTCTGTCACCTAGTGGTTGTCTCTTTCACAGCTAAATGTTCCTCATTTCTTCACCTATTCCTCAGAAGACTTGTCTGTGGCTTTCAAACCTTTTCCGGTCCCTGTTCTCTTATGTCAGTGGATATGTTTCTTTTTGTCAGTGCCTGGAGCTTACCTGAGCTGAGGATCCAGCAGAGCACCCTGTGTGACCACGGCAGTGTGGAGGCCAGTGGCCCTTTCCTCTTTGACTGGGCACCGTTCTCTTAAGAACTCAGCATCCAAGGCTGCTCTGGGTTTCCTGACAGCCATATCTTTGGCTCATGTTGGTTTTGCATTTTACAGATGATGATTCTAATATTGAAGCAAAACTTTGAGTAGATTTTCACAGTTTAAGACATGGATTAGGTAACCCTTTAGGGACTTAGGGTATCTTCTTATTTCTTTCACAGTTCCCATCTGAAATGCAACTCTTTTTTTCTTTTTTTAATATGTTTTTATTGATTTCAAAGAGAGGAAGGGAGAGGGAGAAAGAGATAGAAACATCAATGATGACAGAGATTCATTGATTGGCTGCCTCCTGCAAGCCCCACACTGGGGATCGATCCCATAACCCGGGCATGTGCCCTAACCAGGAATCAAACTGTGACTTCCTGGTTCATAGGTAAACACTTCAACCAGTGAGCCACACCAGCCAGGCTGACGTGCAACTCTTTATTGGTACTAACCTGTGGTTCCAAAGGGCTTCCCACTGAACACTGGTTGACATTTTTAATGAGGGTAGTGAGGGTAGTGAGGGAATAGGGCCACATGCAGAAGGAATTATGGTTGTCAATCTGCATGCTCTTATGCCAGCAAGTTCAGAGAAGCCTTTTGGCCTTCCAGAAAAATCATGTTTACTGCTCCAGAAGGACCTTTGGAAATTTGCAAGTAAGATATTAGAACAAATACGTATTAACAGGAGCCTTTGTAATGCATCTTTAGCAAGCCTTTGGAATTTTGTACGGCATCTTCCTAGAAGATTCTAGAAATGTTGGATGTTATATAGTTATGTATTAAAACAAGTTTGAGAATTATTATGATATTTGATTCATGGCTAACATTTATATAGATGCATTTAAATTCTTCTCTTATGCAACACTATCTTCAAATATAGGAACTTTGGCTTAATCAATATTTTAAGTATTCCATTGCCAACGTGCATTTTGAACATTTAAATTTAAAGTATGTCCTCAAATTTTTGTTATCTGAAGTTGATACCGAGATGAAAATGTGGAGAGTTTGCACTGGTATATTTTTTTTCCATTTATGGTTTTGAATCAAAATATTTATCATTGCAGTCTACCTCAGTTTATTTATGGTCAAGTCTTCAGATCAGTACTTTCTCTTGAGTGAATGAATTCTAACTTTCACCCTGGCAAAGAGTTGCACTGTGAATATTGGCTACAAGTGGCAGCACTTTCTATCTTAATTTCTTTTTTAAAATCCAAGTTATAGTCCTGTACATTGCCTAAAACCTACATTCGAATTTTTGTAGTTTATTTCAATTTTGTCATATAATGCTAATACCACAAATATTTGGCAATTTGAGAAAATTTTTCATTTATAAGATAAGTTAAGACAATCATTGCTATAATTTTTTAAAAGGCATATTTTTCTAAATTTATACAATAATGTATTTAATTTATATGCAGATTCCTTTGTACTGTCCCTTTCTTACACACACACACACACACACACACACACACACACACAGAATCAAAACAAAGGAGAAAGATGGAATGATTTATCAGTACTTTTTAAAAGTTTATATTTTAAAAATCGGGCCTTTTCTTTTTTGTTCTTGGAAACTATAACAAATGAAAACAAAGAATTTCCACTTCAGTATGATGGTCATAAGAACATTGTCCCTTACTTACATCATCAGTCGTGTGTTTTGTCGGGAACACGGAAATTGGCGGTGTTTTGTACTTTCTCACTTCCCACTCTTAACATGGAGAACTATCAGTGCCACAGATCTTTCCTCCCACAAACTTGTAATATAGAATGAGGAAGTTTATTAACTTCTGAGTTTATGTATTTAATATAATTGGGGTAGTACTTTGCTATTCCAGATAGCAAAAATCTTTTATTCATTACTGAACAACTTATATAAAACAAAAATCCTCCAAAATTTATTGATTCTTTTATACCATTAAATTCATTTGTTGATTTAGAGCACATGTGTCAAACACAAGGCCCGCGGGCCAAATCCGTCCCGCCAGGCCTTGCAATGTGGCCCGCACCGCGCTGTCATCACTGCACTCTGCTGCGTTTCCATCACAATGACAGTTTATGACTGTTCAGTAAACCATTCGGCCTGCGATTTAGGCTGGATTTTAGATTTTGGCCCCTTCTCTGATTGAGTTCGACACCCCTAATTTAGAGTATTACTGCTATGTTTCTAAGCTTTAATTGTCCTTTAACAACATTCCTGTGACACGTAAGTTTGTTGTTTAGGAAAACTGGACATGTTAGTTGGTGACTGCTGCGGAGAAAGAGGTTGACAGTCATTGGCTCCTGATCCTACCAAACGGTGGTTTGGGCAAATAGTTTCTTTGAGCCTAGAAAAACAAAAGACCCTTTTTAATTCTGCTTATTACTCTTTTGGTTGTCCTCTGCATGGCCTTTAATTTAATGGTATTTATACTAAATATATTATAACTTAACTATCCTTAAATCAGGATCATTGTCGCAGAGATTCTAGCCAACAAGGGTTAGTAATAGTGACCGTAGAGGAACTGACCAGCCACACCTTGCATTCCTAGCACATCGGGGTGGCAGCAGGGAAAGTCTGTGAATTGTGCACAACAGAAGCACAGATGTGATCGCTCTAAGGATCGTTTCTTATTAAGCAGTTTTCTAATCTCTCAGGTATTCATTTAGTTTCTTTTTTGATGGTAGCTTTCTATTTTCCCCTGATTATTTTCCCCCTGAAGCCTGTTTAGGGGTGGGGGAGATATGAATCAAATATGTAAATATTTTAGAATCAGACAATCAAGTGATTAAATGCCCATATAGGGATCTAGACCATCATTATTGTAGATTTAAGAAAAAAGAAGAGATAGTGATTACCAGTCATTCGTAAAGATGGTTTTTTTGAGAAATTCCTGCTTGAACTAGACTGTGAAGGTCGAATACAATTGAGGTTCTAAAGAGTGGAAGCTAGAAGGGAGGGTGGCAGAGTAAGGTGGAAGATATAATAAAGTACCAACACAGTGGGATTGAAGATATATCTCTCTGGGAAAAGGAAAAAATTCAGTGACAGCCCTGGATGGTGTGGCTCAGTTGGTTGAGCATCCTCCACTAAGTCACTGGTTCCAATTCCTGGTCAGGGCACATGTCTGGATATCCAGCTTGCTTACCAGTAGAGAGTGTGCAGGAGGCAGCTGATCAATGATTCTCACTGATATTTCTCTATCCCTCTCCCTCTTTTTCTTAAAAAAAAAATTAATAAAAAACATTTAAAAAGTGCCATAGGATATATATATTGCTTAATAGAATCATATTACATTGCTTAATAGAATCATATAGATTTCAAGTGTACATTTCTATGATTCAAGATCTGTTTATTGCTGTGTGTGTCCACCACCCAAAGTCAAATCATTTTCTGTCACCAAATCATTAACCCCCCTTAGCCCCCTGCCCCCCTTCACCCCCTTTCCTCTGGCAGCTACCACAGCGCTATTTGTGCCCACAAGTTTCAGTTTTATATCCCACATATGAGTGAAATCATACGGTTCTTAGCTTTCTCTGAATGACTTATTTCACTTAGCATACTATTCCCAAGGTCTGTCTAAGCTGTCACAAATGGCAGTATTTTACCTTTTCTTATGGCTGAGTAGTATTCCATTGTGTATATGTACCACATCTATCATCTATCGAAGGACACTTTGGTTGTCTCTATGTCTTGGCCACCATGAATAATGCTATGATAAAGTTAGGGGTGCATATATATTTGTGAATACATGTTTTCGAGTTTTTCAGGTATATACCCAAGAGAGGGATTGCTAAATCATATGGTTACTCTACTCTTAATTTTTTGAGGAATCACCTGATTGTTTTCCATGGTGGCCATACCAGTTTACACTGCTCACTCCCTGTTCCTCCCAGCCGAAGGAATTGCCGGCTATTACTGGTTTCCTCCCCTCTTCTGGCCAAGCGGGCTGGGGCAGGGAGCTCCCCTCTGCAGGTGCTTCCATCTGATCTGAGCGCTCCTCCCTTCTCGCCTTCCCATCAGTTCCCATTTGCTCACCTTTACCTGCTTCAATGTGTGGATCTTGCAGGCATGCCTCTGTGTTGAGCAGAAAGGCCTTTGTTGAGTGATAGTCGATCGACTTGTTAAAGTTTTAGGGGGAGAGACCAAGATCCTCTCTCACGGCGCCGGTCCTCTGATCACCATGGGATATTGAACTAAGTATTTGCCAATCTCAGGAAGTAGTCAGAAGTATTGCTTTTTTCCTGATGTCTTGTTTACTTATGTTTTTCTTATTTTCCTCTTTTATGTGAAAACTAGATAAAATGTAAAAATGGGTTGGAAATTTTGGTTGGTTTTAGATAATTGCAAAATTTAGAAAAATATATATTTTATTGATTTTTTACAGAGAAGAAGAGAGAGGGATAGAGAGTTAGAAACATCGATGAGAGAGAAACATAGATCAGCTGCCTCCTGCACACCCCTACTGAGGATGTGCCCGCAACCAAGGTACATACCCGTGGTTGTACTGTTACCTTCTCTGGGTGGTTACCATGACTCTAGCTGTACTAGGAGGACTCATCATATTGCTATAGTTAATACCGCTGCGTATTTTTTAGAATTATGTTGTGTGTGTGTGTTTTTTTGGGGGGTGGGAGCTTGTTAATCCTCACATGAGGTTATTTTTTCCATTGCTTTCCAGAGAGAGTGAAGAGGGGGGGGAGAGAGAGAGAGACAGACAGATAGACATAGATGTAAGAGAGATACATCGACTGGTTGTATTCTGTACACACCCTGATTGGGGTGGGGAGCAAACGGCAACCCAAGTACATGCCCTTGACCAGGAATCGAACCCGCAGCCTTTGGAATCGAACCTGGGACCCTTCAGTCTGCAGGCTGGTGCTCTATCCATTGAGCCAAACTCGTTAGGGTGGTAATTGCAAATTTGCTGGGTTTTTGTTTAAATGGATTTTGGATTTAGAGTATAGCTTTTTCTAAAGCCTTATTAAGTGTCTGGATTTTGAAGTATCTCGTGTATTTTCCTGATATACTACTTTTTTCTTTTAAAAACATCATCTGTGTGGTTTCATTTTAGAAAAGCCAATGAGGGTTTGAAGACTATTAATCCAGATGAACCAGGGCCTTCCATGCGCCTGCTGGCATATGGTAAGTTGGAATTGCATGGTGTTTTAAGAAAGAAAGAAAATTTGGCATGAAAGCCATTTTTGTCCTTTATATCTTTGTGGATACAATATTTTATTGCTGTCTGGTCTCTTGGTGTATATTGTTTATTTTTCTAGCTTTTCAGGGCCCTTATGTAAAGGGGGAAATAATTGCAGGTGACGTTTATCTGTGTGTCCATTAAATATTAGCCAGGTTTGGGAAAGTTAAGTGTTGAACACTCTAGTTAACTAACAATTTCTAAATGAGGTTATTGTTACCTTCTCTGGGTGGTTACCATGACTAGCTGTACTAGGAGGACTCATCATATTGCTATAGTTAATACCTCTGCATATTTTTTAGAATTGTGTGTTTGTGTGTGTGTGTGTGTGTGTGTGTTTTGCGGGGTGGGGGGGGGGGAGCTTGTTAATCCTCACATGAGGATGTTTTTTCCATTGCTTTTCAGAGAGAGTGAAAGGGGGGGGGCAGAGAGAGAGAGATACACAGATGTGAGAGAGATAATGTTGACAGACTGCATTCTGCACACACCCTGATTGGGGTGGGGAGCAAACGGCAACCCAGGTTCATGCCCTTGACCAGGAATCGAACCCGTAGCCTTTGGTGCTCTGGTTGATGTTCTAACCTCTGAGCCACACTAGCCAGGGCTAGAATTATGTTTTTAAAATTGGATCTAGGTCTGTAAGTTGAATCAGCCAATTTGGCCCAGGGATCAACTCTTACACTGCAGTCACACTTCAAGGACAGTTCCTAGTTCTAAGCCATCAAACTTAGGCTCTGTTATAAACTAAAGCCCGAGATTCAGCATCGTATCCTTCCCATTTCACCTGTTGCTTCTGTGTAGATCTTCTTCATTTCTCTGCTACCTCCCACTCTTCATTCCCTTTCCTCTTCTCACTCGATTCATCATTTAGCCAAGCACCTGCCTCTTCCGAGCCAGCTTTCCACTGTTTCCCCAATAGCATGTGCACCTTTCCCCCTTCCACAAAATAGTATGTCCCAGTCCTTGGAAATCTGAAGACAAATCACAGTGTGAAAGGGTTTAACAATAGTTTTCTTCCTCTTTAGTTTCTGGCCTGGGCTTTGGAATCATGAGTGGAGTGTTTTCCTTTGTGAACACCCTGTCTGACTCCCTGGGACCAGGCACAGTGGGCATTCATGGAGACTCTCCCTTCTTCTTCCTGTATTCAGGTATGTGCCTGGTAGCCATGAATGTTTAAGCTTCTGGTCTAACTGATCAGCCTGTTAGAGTTCTCTGGCTTAGGAATTCAAGTGAATAGAAATTTATGTTATATTTTCTAAAGGCAAAATACTGTTAGACATCACAAAGGAGATGATAGGAAATTAAAAACTTTGAGAGGAAGAGATCACACAAAGAATTTGTGTGCATACACTCACAATCCATGGGCACAGGCAGTAGGGCGGTGAAGGCCTGGGACAGGCTAGAACTAGAACATTAGCAGAGAATGAGAGTCCCTCGTTCCTCACCACTCCTTCCTCTCAGGTAACCCGATTCTGAATTATTAATTTCCTAGTTTAATCAGGTTTGAAAGTTTAACATGTACACATGTTTTGTTTAGAAAGTTTTACCTTCATGTATGTATCTGAAAGAAAGGTAATGTTTTGTTTTCCTATTTTTAGGAAAACAACATTTCCAACATTTAAAAATAAATAATGCTATATTTTTAAAAAGAAATTGAGAGGAAAAATGATAATAGGCGAGTTGACTTTTAAAACTCACAGATGCAGTATAAAAGGACCAACTCATTTCAAAGAGCTTTTTTATCCACAAGAAAAAAATTGTCATCATGATGCAGTGATCACATTTGAGAGTTGGTAATGTACACATTTAACATAAAATTTCTCCTTAATTTCACGAGAAGAATCTTTTAAAAGTACTTTTTTTTAAAAAAAAAACAAAAACTCACCATATGTTTTTTTATCTGCACAAGTTATATCATTGAAATAACATTTCACACATTCTTCAAATTAAATAATTATTTATTGTCTTCCCTGAGGTAATTTCTATCCTCAAGGAAGTTACCTTTATAGGAAGAACAAGATTAAAAAAAATGATTAATCATTTTAGTACAGTTTAGTAATAGAAAAGATATACAGAGGTATGACCAAATTTAAAAAAATATTGCTGCAAAAGTTTAGAGACATTCTGCATGTTGTTGTGATCCTCAAATCCACTGGACATTTGTTCACCATTTTGATTCAGGCCTGGGCATCCCCTGTCTTGATCACTATCATCAACCTCCACTTTCCATGTGAATCTATCCTGTATGCAGCCACCAAACTATAGAAAAATGTGTAATGGTTCCCCAAGGTCTGCAGGATAAAGTCAAGGCCCTGTGCATCTGACTATATGATGACGCTGGGAAAGTGGATTAATGGGCCATACTTATTTAGTGGTGCTTCCAACATAGCAAACGATCTTTTTAAAAACATTCCGTAATTAGAATATTTTTAATGATTATAGTACCGAGTGCCAGTTTCTTAGAGTAAATGTGATATTAATAGCTAAAGTATGTTAGATTCTAATATACTAGTAAAGGAACAAAACATAATCAGGAGAGGGTGTTACTGTACCAGTTTTCTTTATTTTCTTAAATTGGCCTGTTATAATGCTACATCAACAACCTTTGGATATGAAATAGTGTTCTTCTGCCTCCTTTTCTCACTAGAGGGTGCTAATTCACTTTAGTGAGCTAGGCTGTTTTCCTGGGACTAGCTTTCAGTAATTCTGGGAGAAGGTAAAAAAAACATATGCTAGTAATTTGAGGATTGTATTTGTAATTTCTATAAATTCACAGAAATTTTTAAAGAAAAGAAAATATTTGGTTGGTTGGCCTGGCTCAGTGGTTGAGTGTTGACCTATGAATTAGGAGGACACAATTCGATTCTTGGTAAGAACACATACACGAGTTGCAGTTTCGATCCCCAGTATGGGACATGCAGGAGGCAGCCGATCATTGATTCTCTCTAATCATTGATGTTTCTATCTCTCTCTCTCTCCTCTCCCTTCCTCTCTGAAATCAATGAAGATAAATACTTTTTTTAAAAGAAAATATTTTAATGTCTAAGTTTATGGTGGCAGGCTGACCTGCTGTGAATATGGACCTAGAGAGTGAAAGAACAGCTGTTAATTTATCATGTGCAAGAGTTTCTTATTTATTATAACATTGTTCTTAGTAGCATAAATTTTGAGTTATACATTTAAGAAATTGCCTTTTATCATATTTTAAAATAACTCCTAATTTGTATATTTTTGTATTTGTTATTTATGATTGCCATAATTACCATTTATTTAGGCCTGAACTCATTTTGAATTTTTCAGTTAAATCTATAAGTTTATATGTTGTTTAACATATTCCAATATAAGTAAGGAATATGGGGGCCATTAATTAGTATACCTATATTAGTGTAAGATATAGATTATATGATAGCTGTATGTGCATAGGTTTTCAAGTTACAGGTAGGTATAGTTTATTAATAGCACATGCTTGTATAAGTTTTTTCTTTTATTTGTAATTGTGTAGTAGGCTAGCATTAACTTGGTAAAGCTGTATAGAGGCAAAAGTATGGGAATTTGAGTCCTAAGCTCAAGTCTTATCCTGCTCATTAATTTCATATTCTGAACAAGTCCATTTGGTCATTTCAAAAATAATTATTAAGCACTTTTATTCATTCAATAGGAGTTATACCAAGCTATGAAAAGACAGCCCAGTAAATGTAGCAGGGAATAAGGACAACCAGCTAATTAAAGTGTGATTAAACACTTTGATAAGAAAGTTCTATAAGCACTCTAACCCATGCTCAGATGCTATTGTACTTCTCCTTTGTAGTACTGACTGCAGTTGTATTAATTGGCCAACTGTGGAGTCATTGCTTTAGTTCTTTCTCTCTAACCAGATGCTAAGGACTCTCTGTCTTATTCACTGCAGTACCCTCAGCACCTTGTGGAATATTTTGTTTTTAGATAGATACATAAATATTCATTTTAACTTTATTTTTAAATATTTTTATTGATTTCAGAGGGGAAGGAAGAGGGAGAGAGAGAGAGAAACATCAGTGATGGGAGAGAATAATTGATCAGCTGCCTCCTGCATGCCCCACACTGAGGATCGAGCCTGCAACCTGGGTATGTACCCTTGGCTGGAATCGAACCTGGAACCCTTTAGTCCACAGGCCAGTTCTCTATCTACTGAGCCAAACCAGCTAGGACTATCTTTGCTGTTGAAAGTATTACAGATGTCCCCTTTTTTCTCCATTGATTCCTTCTAGCCCATATCTGCTCCCCTCCCAGGCCTTCACCCACTAGGCACAGCTTATGGAGGAAATGGTATTTGAGTAGAATTAATGGATGAATACAGTCATGCACTGGGGATTATGTTCTAAGAAATGAGTCGCTAGGCAGTTTTGTCCTTGTGTGAATGTCACAGACTGTACTTACACAAACCTGGAGGATGTAGCCTGCTACACACACCTACACTATACGGAATAGCCTATTGCTCTTTGGCTACAAGCCTGTACAGCATGTTACTGTACAAAACAGCAAGAGATTAAATCAAGCACAAGAGAAAATGATGCAATCAGGAGACACGGTAAACATGAGAGGCCTGAGGCTGCTGCTGGCGCAACACGGCACAGAAAGATCACCGGCCTTTCTGGAGGAGAAACCAATATGGTCTGAGCACGTGTAGAATGTTGAGTTTAGTTCTGAGCATTGTATTTAACAGGTATACTGAAGAACTAAAATTGGTAGAGAACATTGTCAGTACAGTGAACAATCTGGAAGCTGTTTCGTACAGGGTATGATTGAAGGAAGGAGAAATATTGAGCTTGAAGAAAAATGGAAGTGTGAGGAATGTGGGAGATTCCATTTTTGTTCCAATTTGTCATTTCTCTATAACAGAATTATACAGCCACATCCTTGCCTGGCCTCATGGTAGCCAGAATGTATTTCCCTGACCCTGACTTTGAGCTCATGCATGTGTCCTGTATTGGCCGATTAGTAGAAGTGATGTAAGTCAGAGTCTTAAAAAGCACTTGTACGGTTGGCCTGCCCTCTGTTTGAGCCTGGGTCCCCGGGATCTGGCCTAGAACTGGAGTTCAGAGCAGTCAGAACTGGGGCTCAGCACAGTCCGGAGCTTTTATCTCCTTCCCGCTAGGGAACGCCAGCCAGGCACTCAGCCTCCCCCTCGTCTCTGGCTCTGTCCTTTCTGTGTGCACCGCGTGTCTCCGTACCTTAGGCTTTTACAGCTCCTCCGCTTTTCCTTCTGGTTTTCCCTTTCCTTCTTGTTATAGAATTTCCAGTCAGTCGACTTTCCTGTAGCTCTGGGAAATGTCCATTTTATATTTTAGTTGTATTTTATTGAAATTGTTGTGTGCGGCTGTGTTAGGTGTTTACCTGTGCAGCCATCTTGGATCCTTCCTCCAGATTTTTATTTTATTTTTTATTGAATTGATTGGTGTGACATGGGTTCACAAAACCATATAGGTCTCAAATCTACAACTCAACAAACATCATCTGCACACTGCATCGTATGCCCATCACCCAAAGCAAAGTCTCTTTCTATCCCCATTTATTGCCCCTTTGCACACCTCTGCCTACCTCCAACCCATTTTCCCTCTGGCTGTCACCACACTGTTGTGTGTGTCTTTGTGTTACATGTATGTTTTTTAAAATCCCTTCACTTTCTTTCATCCAGCCCCCAGCCAACTCCCTTTCCTCTGACCGCTGTTAGTCTATTCCATGTATCCATGCCTCTGCTTATATTTGTTTGTTAATTAACTTATTATTATTCTATAGATTCCACATATAAGTGAGATCAGATGACACTTGTCTTTTTCTGACTGGCTTATTTCACTTAGCGTAATAATCTTCAGGTCCATCCATGCTCAGTTTCTTATAATAAATGATCACAGCTAACTGCACTGGCTTTGACACAAGGATACTCTATATGCTGTAATACGTTATCAATTTTATTGTTAAATGTATTTTTTCATTGTATGTTTTCATTACATCAATAATGTAATAGTCTTTTTTCAAGCTGTTCAATTGCAGAATGGAAAACTGTACTTCTAAAAAGTCCTTTCAGTAAACTGTGGCCTATTGTAGTCTCCAGTAGTCTGTGATAAACCATCAAGTGTGCAGAGACCAAGTAGCCCTCTCAGTTGATGCACTTCCATCCCTTCTGTTGCTCAGGTCAAAAACTTTGGAGAAACTCCCAATTCTTTCCTTTGTCTCCTAGTGCACATTCAGTCCCACTACAAATCTTATCTCCAACTTCTATTTAAATCTCCACCCAAGTTCTTATGGGCTTGCTTTTGCTTTACATATGACAGGAGGAATAGATAGTTTGAGGGCTACTTTGGAACAGACATTTAAAGAAAACTTAACTCTGATGGTGCTGAAACTATTCCATACCTGAATAAACATGGGAAAGTCCTAGTTAATTTCAAGAAGTCAATCAATGAAACATGAATACAAAGGAATAGAGAGCCCACGCTCCTTGTCGGTGAGCACTACTTTAGACCCCATGCTCCCACTGGCAACTCGAGCCAATGAGTTTAATGTGGTTTATTATGTAGCATTTTTGTGACAATAACTGACTAATATAGAGTTTCAAGTATTTTTAAATGTGCCACTTATGGAAAAAAAGAGTTGACTTATGATTCTTCAAGAGCTTTCCTAGGATCAATAATGATCCTAGCCTTTCTTAGCTCTGTAGATATTTGGGTCAGATGATACTTTGTTGGGGGGCTGTCTTGTGTATTATAGGGTGTTCAACAGTACCCCTGGTTCTATGTACTATATGTCAGAGACACCCCACCCCCAGTTGTGGCGACCAAAAATGTCTACAGACATTGACAAATGCCCCCTGGGGGCAAAATCATCCTAGCTGAAAATCACTGAGTTAGAAGGCAAGTCTGGGTTCAGTTTGAGAATGAACATTCCTACAGAGACTGTTTTAATGAAAGAATCTTCTAAAATGGAATCATTTGAAGTGGACCCTGTGGGATCTACTTTTTCATTGCATAGGTGTTTAGATCAAACAACTTTTAAGGGGCTTCCCCCTGACTCCACACTGATGAGCTAATTTGAGGAGAGAATTTCTTTATTTTCAACATTTGCCAGAGGAATTTTAAGCATAAAATTATATCCTTGGTAGTCTTTTTGGCTCATAAACATACTTTAGGGGCATATTCATAAATATAAAATATCAACTGCTACTTAAAAACCTGTAGTCATTCAAATTGTTCTCAGGACGTCTCCTTTATGATATAGTTGGTATTAAGAGACAGTTCTATGTCTTTCTTATGAACAATGTATTATCATATGATTTTCAAAATGTCTCTTTAATCTTGGAGAATGTTATTTGACTAGTAATAAATGTACGTCTATATTACAATAAAGTAGGTCATAAAATTCTCTTACATTTGTTAAAACAAAGACTTAAGGTTAAATCCCTGTTACAGGAAAGGCATTTTCATTTAATTTAGTTTTGTGGCCTGACTTCTATCGATACTTGGGCTAGGTCATTAGAGACTGAATCCAGAGAGATTTTGTAACCAAGAGGGATGGAGGAGCGTCACAGAACCTTGACACTCCAGACTCTTCTCTTATTTAGAAGAGTCTGAAGCCCATTGTTAGTCACATCCTTTCTGTTGCTGCCCTCACCCAGCAACAGCCCTTGGCTCTTTCTGGCATGGTGAGAGATTTTCTGAATTTGTACAGGAGCCAGAAGATAGCAACTTCCGTGCTGGCAGGATACAGTTATAGGATTAGTTGCTATCTTAGGTGATTGTCTTTGCAAGGACAGAGAAGTAGAAATCAGGAACGAGAAAGGGGGAAATGCAGGTATTTATGAATCTGTGTATTTGGGGTACATTCAGGAGGGACAAAAGAACCAAACAGCTAAATGTAGCCTCTTAAAGATAACACTGAAACATTTTACTTAAAAATAGGTTAGATTGAAATATTTTATTAGGTCTAGTAAAAATTAATGTCGTTTTCTAATACTTTTTTAAATCGAATTTATTTAAACAATACAACAAAATTTAATCAACAATATAGTTGCCGTTGTTTTCTACTACTTGTGCCCAATGCTCAGGAAGCATTTTAATCCCTCTGTTGTAAAATTCTTGTGATTTTGATGCCAAAAATTCGGTCAATGCATTTTTGAGGCATTCTTCATTATTAAATTTTTTTCCAAGAAGAAAGTTTTGCAAAGAACGAAACAAATGGTAATCGGAAGGGGCAATATCAGGAGAATATGCAGGTTGAGGGAGAACTTCCCATTCCAACTGGCGCAGTTTTTCAGCAGTGATTCTTGCAGTATGCGGTCGTGCATTGTCGTGGTGAAGAATTACGCCCTTCCGATTAATCAGCGCGGGTTCTTTTTCTCTTAAAGCTTGGGCTAACCTTTCCAATTGGGCACTATACACTGCACTTGTAATGGTTTGGTTAGATGGTAAAAGTTCATAATGAAGAATTCCTTTAAAATTCCACCAAACACACAACATCACTTTTTTCGCATGCAAGTCAGGTTTTGGTGTGGGCTGCGGAGCCTCATTTTTGTCCAACCATTGAGGCCGCCTTTTCAGATTAACATACAGCACCCATTCTTCATCTCCGGTAACAATTTGCTCTAAAAACGGCAAACGGTTTTGACGAGAGAGGAGTGAACTGCAAATTATGACTCTTTGATTACGGTTGTTGTCGGTCAACTCATGAGGAACCCATTTTCCAAACTTTTGGACTTTGCCAAGTGCACGCAATTGATTGGAAATTGTTTTTTTGTTAACAATTTAAAGTTGTCGCAAGCTCTTGTTGGGTAATTTGAGGAATTTGCACCAAAAGAGCTTGAAGAGCTTCTTGATCAAAATTGGACACACGGCCTCGACCACTCTTGTCATCTAACAAAAAATTTCCCTCGCGAAATTTCTCAAACCAACGCTGGCATTTTCTGGCACTAACTGCATCTTGACCAAGAGCACTACAGATGTTTTTTGCAGCCTCACTTGCTTTTCTTCCTAATTGGAACTCGTAAAGCATGCAGTGCCGAATATGCTCTTCATCCGCCATCTTCTTAGCCCTAGTTTTGCAACAAAAACCAAACCAAACACAAACTTTTTCAAGCAAAACTTGTTAATTGCACTTCACACGTTCTGTAGATACCACGTATTTGAAGGTTATGTCAATACAAGTCAACGCCAAGCAAGATTTTAAACGAATGTTTAAAAACGACATTAATTATTACTAGACCCAATATACCAAGAGAATTTGATTTAAAAAAATTATCAGTACAGGAAGTACATTATCAAACCAGACAGCTACAGTTTCACACATAGAATACTTATTAGAATTGTTAATCTTTTAATGTTTCAAAATATTGCAAAAGCAGGAAGCTCCTTTCATTAATCTGGATTATAAGCTAATTTTGATAATTTTACGGTTAATTTAGAGAAAAAAAATTTTTTTTTACTTTTAAGAATATTAGAACAAAATAAATTTTAGGGTTAGATTCACTGAAAGACCTTTAGAATTTCATATTTAGGAACAGAAATGAGAACAGTTTTGTAATTAAAAGAGTATCTTACAGATACTCTTTGTAAATCTTCATTTCTAGTTGGAGTTAATTCCACTTACTAGATATTTCTCTCTAGTATATATGTATGTATGTGGCAGAATAGTTTAGATATCCAGATCTCATTTCTGTTGGACCTTGAACCAATTGTGGAGAGAATAAATTATAAAATCCCAGTATTCTAAATAGCACATTGCAATAGTAAAGACTTATGATGACCAAGGGAGTCTGCCAGAAACTAGTGCTAGCTGAATAAATAAGCAGTCAAGTAGAAATGTCTGTTTTAATAATTGCTCAAGAGGTCAGATATTGTGTTAATAAGACAGTAAACGGTAAAGGTAGGGAGAGTTCCATGAGACTGTGTTTTTGTTTTGTTTTAATATATTCTTATTGATTTCCGAGAGGGAAAGAGAGAGAGAGAATGATGAGAGAGAATCATCAATTGGCTGCTTCCTGCATGACTCCTACTGGGGATTGAGCCCAAAGCCCAGGCATATGCCCTGACCAGGAATCAAACTGTGACCTCCTAGTTTATAGGTCAATGCTTAACCACTGAAGAATACAGCCAGGCGAGGCTGTGTTTGTGCACCATGATACCCCCAGTGCTTAGATCAGTGCCTGCCACAGACAGGCATAGATGTAGACTTGACTTTGGAGATAGGGCCAATCCATCAAAGGTATGTTTTTAGCAGGAAAGGGCCTTGCAAACATAAATGTGGGCTTGGAATTTGGAAGGAAGGTCAGAGCTAAGGATCTTTGTGTGAAACTCACGGAAGAATGCTCTTTTGGATGAGAATGGACTGAAAATTCCATAAGTTAGAGCATTTTCCCAAGTAGCTGTAATTCCAAGACTTGGGAGCATGATTGGCTGTTTTAATGTTTGTGGTAATGCATAGATAGAAGGGCAAACATAAGCTGACAAACAGATGACACATTTATGGTGTCATTGCTTTCTCTTGTCATTTGATTGACATCTAGGTTTTAGAAAAACAGAGTGTGAACATTTGAGCCTGTGTAGATGGTAATTTCCGATATAATCTTGACTTCTGAGTGTCTTCAGTGGTTTCAACTCTGCACCATCCTTCACCAGACATCTGTCTTCAAGGCAGCTTCCCTTTCCAGGATCAACACTGGGATTAAAAGACATAATTTTAGTTTAATCAACCTTGTCCTTAGCTTAAAAAATCCCTCTTCTTCTTTAAAGTACTTACCATCATTTACAGAAAGGATGGCATACTATCACTAGATGTAACAACTTGCTTTTCTCAAAACACAACTGTTAGATCTTTTTAATATTGTTTTATGTATATTTTACTTTGTATAAGTGAAATAATAGTCATTTTCCCACAAAACGTTTTTCCCCCACTCAGCATTATATTCTTGAGATCATTTATATTATAGATCATATAGTATTCCATGTGTGAATATACTATTGATATATTGTATGTATTCTGGTAATGAGGGACATTTTTTGTTATTACAAATAGTGCTGATGTAAATAGTCATATACTAAAGGTGTATCAGCTAATAATTCAAATTTTATAATAAAAGAAAACACGATAACTTCAAGAGAAACATCAAAAGTGCTTTATTCAAAGTAATGTCCATCACTAGCTACACATTTCCTCCATCTTTTAGGTAATTTGTGGATTCCGTCCCAATAGAACTTGCCTTGTTTTGAGGCAAACCATTCGGAGACCCAATTTTCCACTTCTTTGTACGTTTAGAAGTGCTGCTCAGAAAGTGCATGTGCCATCCATCCAAACAAGTGGTAATCTGAAGGAGAAGGTCTGGTAAATACGGTGGGTGGGTTACTATTTCCCAGGCAAGATTTTTTAACATGTCTTTAACTGGTTTTGAAGTGTGTGATGGTGCATCATCATGAAGCAAAATTACTTTGCTGTGTCTTCTGGCACATTCAAAGCATGGTTCAAATTGATTATTTGTTGTCAGTAGTGATCAGTATTAATGGTTTCACCTGGTTTTAGAAGCTCATAATACACCACACCTCCCTGATCCCATCAGACGCAGAGCATTGTCTTCTTTCTGAAGTGATTTGGCCTTGCAGTTGATGTTGAAGGTTGACCTGGGTCAGCCCATGTTTTTGTGCATTTGGGATTCTCAAAATAAATCCACTTTTCATTGCCAGTCACAATCCTATGCAAAAAAAAAAAAAAGACTTTCTTTCATGCCGTTGAAGCAACATTTTACTGATGACTTTTTGGTTTTCCATTTCTCTTTTGTTCAGTTGATGTAGCACCCATTTTCCTTCCTTTAAAATCTTTCCCATTGCTTGTAAATGATTGGAAATTGTTTGCTGAGCAACATTTAATCTTTCTGCAAGCTGCTTTTGATTTTGACATGCATCTTCATCCAATAATGTTTGTAATTGTTGGTTTTCAAACTTTACTGTTGACTTGGATGTTATTTGTCTTTCACATTGAAATCATTACTTTTAAAGTATTTAAACCAGCATTCACAAGTATCTTGAGATGGAACATGTTCACCATAAGCTTCCTGAAGTATACAATAACTTTCAACAGCACTTTTCTTCAAAATAAAGTGATGAATTAAAACTTCTTTTTTTGGCATGAAATTTGACATTTTTAAATGTAAAAATATCTATGATGTTAACACCTTCAGAAAATTTGACATATGAAGTTTTGAAGCTTGCTATCAATACAACAAAATAACATACATATCAAATCGCATATATATCAACATATGTGTAACTCCATTTATTGAAAAAATCTGCATTATTAACTGTATACTTAATCTATATTAATAAAAGGGTAATAGGCTAATTAGACCAGGTTACCAGACATCTTCCGGATGTCCAATTTCCTTCCAGACAGTTAGGGGGCAACCAGGCTGGCAGGGGGTCTATTGGGAGGTGACCAGGGTGGTTTAGGCTGGATCCCACAGGGATCCCTGATTGGAGAGGGTACAGGCCAGACTGAGGGAGCCCTCCCTCCATACATGAATTTCATACACCAGGCCTCTAGTGTGTGTGTGTGTGTGTGTATATGTGTGTGTGTGTGTGTGTGTGTGTACCTTGTGCAAATATATGAGAGTTTCTCTAGAGCAGTAGTTCTCAAACTTGACTGCATCAGAATTAACTGAAGGTCTATTTAAACTAATTCCTGGGCTCATTGTGTCTAATTCTGGAAGTGTGGGGTGAATCCCAAAAATTTGCACTGCTTGCTTGTTTGTTTGTTTGTTTTATTAATCCTCACTAGAGGATATTGTGCCATTGATTTTTAGAGAGATTGGAAGGGATGGCGGAGGAGGGGAGAGAAACATCGATGTGAGATTCATTGATTAGTTGCCTCCTGCACACGCCCCAACAGGGGCCTGGGATTCAACCTTCAATCCAGGTACATACCCTTGACTGGGAATGGAACTCAAGACCCTTCAATGCACAGACCGATGGTCTAATCACTTAGCAACACTGGCCAGGGCCCAAGAAAAGTTGTGTTTCTAATAAGTTCTCAGGTGCTAGTGATCTATTGATTCAAGAACTAACTGCTTCAGAGTTCAGAGCTAGCTGTGGAATTGCTGGAGTGAAATAGAGTGTGCAAATTTTTAACTATAGGAGGTAATGCTAGATTGTTTTACCAGCAGTGTGAAAGAGAAGCATCAGACCTGATTTTCGCCACACTGGTAGGTGTTAATGGTGTTTTATTACATGGGCAAAAAAGGGAACTCTGTTTGCCTTTTCTTTTTTCATGCTAAAACTTTCAGAATATGTGAAACTTCCTGTTTTAAAATGAAGAATGTTATCCAGGTACACACACCCACAATATTCCACAGGAAAAGCTATATGTGCTAATCAAATTAAATTTCAGTTGCCTCAGAAGAATTTTAATTATTGCAATGTTGAATATTTTTATTCTTCCATTTGGCATTTTAAAAAAATCCAAGGAGAAATTTCGTTTTAGTGAAAACTTGTTTAAAACAAAGATATTCCTGCCCTAGCTGGTTTAGCTCAGGGTAAGAGCATTAGCCTAAGACCAATGAGACCAATGAGGGTTTGTTTCCTGTCAAGGACACATTCCTTGGTTGCAGGCTCTTCCCTGGTCTGGGCCCTGGTCAGGGCTCATGCAGGAGACAACCAATTGATGTGTTTCTCTCACATTGATGTTTCTCTCTGTATTTCCCTCTTTCACTCTCCCTAAAAAAAAAAAAATCAATGGGAAAAAAATATCCTCGGGTCAGGATTAACAAAAATAAACAAAAATTAAATTCCATTTAATTGAGAAAAGTGTCTCTTAGTGTAGAAGGTTTAATTTAGAAAAAGCTGATTAGATATTACAATAGTTTTATTTCATTCCTCAGAGAAACTTATCATTTTTGTTGTTGTTAATCCTCACCTGAGGATATTTTTCCATTGATTTTTTAGAGAGAATGGAAGGGAGGGGGAGAGAAAGAGAGAATTGATTGGTTGCTTCCCACACATGCCCCTCAGGGATAGAGCCTGCAGCTGAGCTACGTGCCCTTGACTGGAACTGAACCCAGAACCCTTTAGTCCCCAGGTCAACACTCTATCCACTAAGCCAAACTGGCTAGGGGTCAGAGACACTTCTTGAAAGCCCGATTCAAGTTGACTTTTAACAGGTTCACATTTTAGAGAAGCTGCTGCAGAGCTGACCCCTGGCTTAGAAATGTTGTTTTCCAAATTACATTTGAGCAAATGTGTGTCCTGGTCCTTCTTTGGTCAGGTGTCAGTGAAGCTCCCCCAGTGGTGTGGAACCCCAAGAGCCTGTGTACCATGGCCGGGTGAGGTGTTCAGTGGGCTTTAGCGTCTGCTGGTCGAATGCCTGAACACTAATGGGTGGCTGTCTTTCAGCTTTCATGACGCTGGTGATCATACTGCTGCACGTGTTCTGGGGCATTATATTTTTTGATGGCTGTGAGAAGAAAAACTGGTACCCCCTTCTTGCAGTTATTCTGACCCACCTGCTGGTGTCAGCCCTGGTGAGTACGGCCACTGTGCTCAAACTGGTTTTTGGAGCTCAAGTCCACCGGTCTGCAGGGGTAGATTCCACCCTAAATGAAGTACATGCTCATGGGAAAATAAGGAAATTCAGAAATGTTACTTGAAAGAATGGTTGAATGATAGATAAGTCATCTAAGTCTTACTACAGAAAGACAACTATTTGTTGATTGATCTCATTAAAGATTTTTCCCTACTGTCTGTTTTTTTAATGACAGTCAAACCTGAAAGTAACACATCTTAAACAATCTCCATGTTCTTATAAATATTTTTAATATATAAATTTTAATGGCTTTATATCATAAAAATTGCATTATAGATTGCTTAACTGACTAATCCCTCCTGTTTCTACTTTTGGTTATTTTAACGCTGTCTTGGACATCTTTGTACATGAAACTTAAAATATATTGTTCCACGGAATGGAATTATAAAGTTAAAAAAAATAGTATGAATATTTTTAAAGATCTTGATGCAAATTGCTAAAATACTGTCTATAGGGTTGTATCAGTTTTACTCTAACTGATCAATAATAAGAGTGACCATTTCAATCCCTTCTCTCTGACATTATAATAATGCCAGTTTTCAAGAGTAATAATGTTTAACAAGAAAACTTGACCAGATACATTTTTTAAAATATATTTTATTGATTTTGTACAGAGCGGAAGGGAGAGAGATAGTTAGAAACATCGATGAGAGTCATCGATCAGCTGCCTCTTGCACAACCCCTACTGGGGATGTGCCCGCAGCCAAGGTACATGCCCTTGGCCAGAATCGAACCCGGGACCTTTCAGTCCCCAAGCTGATGCTCTATCCATTGAGCCAAACCGGTTTCGGTCAGATACATTTTTAAAGTAATTTTGTATGTCTTGGGCCTGACTTTTATTACAGTTTGTCAGATATTTACATCAGAATCATTCTCATCACTGCTTTGTCTAGACCACATGTGTCAAACACAAGGCCCGCGGGCCAAATCCGTCCCGCCAGGCCTTGCAATGTGGCCCGCACCGCGCTGTCATCACTGTACTCCGCTGTGTTTCCATCACAATGACAGTTTATGACTGTTCAGTAAACCATTCGGCCCGCGATTTAGGCTGGATTTTAGATTTTGGCCCCTTCTCTGATTGAGTTCGACACCCCTAGTCTAGACCCTTCTTATTTCTCATCTAAAGGATGTAAAAGCTTTCTTCTGATGGGGCCCTGACTTATGTTTCTCGCCTCCCCATCCATTTGGAATTTGTATCAGGTTTTCTTATTCTGGCCTCCTTTTCTTCTGGCCTCAAACCTTCCAGTGGCACAGGATACTAACGTTACCCTTAATACGATGGCAACTGTCTAAAGTCAAATCTTCATGAAAAAAAAAAAGATTGGAAAGAGTGCATTAAATATCAAATTTATCTCTGGGTAGATTCTTTTAATTCTTCATAGTTTTTGGCATATTGCAATTTTTTTACAACATACTTTTTATAACCAGAAAGGAAGTTACATGAAAAAGCAAATGTCCTTCTTATGAATCCAATTGACTGTTCATTTGACAATTATTAAGTGCCTTCCATGTTCCAGGTACTGTTTTAGGCGAACAAAACAGTTTAGTGACCAAAACAAAGATCGCTGCCTTTATAATCTAGTAAGGATTATAATCTAATAAGCAATAGACATAATGAGAAATTAGATAGTATCTAGAAATTGTTAGGTACTGTGAAAGAAAGAAGAGGAGCAGTTAAAAGGGATCCCGAGTATGGGAGGTGGAGGGGTGCGAATTTTTGAATTAGGTGGTCACCACAGGTTTCAGTGAAGGTGACATTTGAGCAAAGACTTGAAGTAGAGGTGGTTCTGCAGCTGGTCTGGAGAAAGCATCCTGGACTGAGTGTGAGGGTGGGCATGTCTTCATGTCGTTACTGGCCATTTGGATAATCCTTTCATGAAGTGCCTGTTCTGGTCTCTTGCCCATCATTCTATTATGTTGTCTGTCTATTTTGTTTGGATTTTTTTAGGGGGGGGTTCTTTATATATAGAATGTCCAAAAAAATGTATAGACACATTGAATTTGTATCAGGTTTTCTTATATTGGCCTCCTTGTCCTCTGACCCAGTGTTACTGCCTCTCCTACCTAAAACCATCCAGTGGTACCGGCTACCAATGTCACCCTTAATACAGTGGCAACTGTGTAAAGTCAAATCTTCGCTTAGTAAAATATATTTCATTTTCAGAATTGGGCTATCAGCTGTTAAAGAGTGTATACATTTTTTTGGGGGGTGACATCCTATATTCTTTAAAACAGGACTTTGTCAGGTTTATGCATTGCAAATACAATAACTTCTTCTACAGTGTAGTTTGTCTTTATAGTCTCTTGATGTGGTCTTTTTAATGAATAAAAGTTATTTAATGTAGTCTAATCAATTTTTTCTTTATGTTTTTTACTTAAAATTCAGTGGACTAGAGGTATAGAATTATTCTGAAGAAGAATCCAGAAAATGTTCAATTCCTGCCAGGCCCACAGATGCCTCTTGAGAAAAGCATTTTTTTTAACATAGGTGGCTATCCCTGGCCAGAGCTTAGCCAGAGCCATGTGCAGGTAGGGTAGGGGGAGAAAAGGGAGGAGCTTTGGAGACACAACCCTAGCCTCTGATTCTCAGAGGTATGCAGTGACAAACTGGCCCAATCAAATGCTCTCTTTTGTTAAGTGCAAATGCTAGGCTACATCGGAACCTATCTCCCTGCCTGACCCTGGCCCAGCGGAGAATCCCTCCTCCTGTCAAAGGTCAGTTCCTCCACTTGGGTTCTAGACTTAATTCTTTCATATTGAAGACTTCCCTCCTTTGTCCTCAGCCCCCTCCAACGGGCTTTCCATCTCTGTATCAGCTTACAGACATCTCTTCATAAAACTTCATTATTGCCTTCTCCCCTCCCAGCACCACCTTCGTTTCCCCTGTTCCCCATCACAGCAAAACTTCTCAGAGCGATCCCCCCAAATTGTCTTCACTTCTTCACCTCTCATACTTCTAGCCCAATCTAGTTTCTGCTCAACCACCTCTTTAAAACTGCACTTGTCAAGGTCAAAAAGGATCTCTATTTCTCCAAATCTAATGGGCAATGTTCTGTTTTCATCTCAGCAACCTTTAAAAAGAGCTGGCCGCCTTCTTTTTGAGACATTTTTCTATTCTGACTTCTGCATCACGCTGTCCCTGTTTCCTCTTACTCCACTGCTGGCTCTGAGTCCTTGCTGACTCCTTTTTAATAAATCAGGCCAATGAAATGGTGTTGACACTTCGGATTTGCTCCTGTGATACTGAACAACACAAACAATTTACAAATGTTCTCAGGGCCTGATCTTGACTTTTCTTTTCCCTTCTCTCTGCAATAGCTCCATGGGTAATTTCATTCATTACTGTGGTTTTAAATACCATCTATGGATTGTGTCTCTATATTCCTGTTTCTAACCCAGGCCTCTCCTCTCCCCTACTCGTATCTAACTGCTTACCTGACATCTGCCTTTTGAAATCTCACAGGCATGTCACCCTTACCATGTCCTCTTTGGACTAGACTTAGGGGTGTCGAACTCAATCAGAGAAGGGGCCAAAATCTAAAATCCAGCCTAAATCGCAGGCCGAATGGTTTACTGAACAGTCATAAACTGTCATTGTGATGGAAACGCAGTGGAGTGCAGTGATGACAGCGCGGTGCAGGCCACATTGCAAGGCCTGGCGGGACGGATTTGACCCGCGGGCCTTGTGTTTGACACATGTGGACTAGATTCTCACCCACAACTCAAAGCTTGGTCTTCCTCACGTCTTTATTGTCACATTAAATAGCACCACCATTTACCTAAAGCCAGAAGCACGGCCTCTCACTGCCCCTCAAGTCCTGTCAGTTCTTATCCACTCTCCATCTCTGCCTCCACCTACTCTAAGTCACCATCCTGTACTCTCCTCATCCAGTACAAAACCTTCCCAAGTAGTCTCGCTGCTCTCACCATAGCCCCCTTTAATTTTTTTCTGCAGTTTAAAAATCTAACTCAGGTCTGTCAGCTCCCCTACCAGAAGGAAACACTGTGACCCTCCATTGCACTGAGTATAAAATCCACACTCCTTATCTCATGTGCTGCCCCTCCATCCCTACACATGATTAGTATGGAGTCTCCTCAGGGACTCAGCTGTGCCGAGCTCCTTTGTTCCCTCCCTTGGTCTCCACTGGGCTGGCTCGCTCCTCCTCCTGTGTCTCAGTTTAAATGCCACTTCCTCAGGGCCTTCCTTGACCACCCTAATAGATCACCTCATTCTTACCTGTCCTGTCACCACCACAATTATAACTGTTCTGATCTAGTATTCATCATAGTTCGCAATTATGTAATTAATTTAGTTTTTTCTTCATTCATTACATATCTCCCTCACTGTGTATGAGCTCCATTAGGATAGAAGCTAGGGTCTTCACTACTGTGTAGCCCAGTACCTCTAAGCACCCCATCCGTGTTTTTCAAATGAACTTTTGGGACTGACAGCAGTTGTGCTGCTGAAGAAGAGATGCTGCTGTTCCCTCAAATACTAAGGACTCATACTAAAGTAACTTGGACTTGTCTGGCTTTCTTTCATGTTCTAAGAACTAACCGCTTCTTGTCCTGAAGGATTATAAATTGGGCCCAGTTATATGACATGTATCATCCGTTGGGTATTCCAATAGGTTCTGGCTTCTCATTACCTCCTAGGGTTGCCATTGAAATTCAGCACAGCCCAGATCTATAGGCCAGTGCCCGCTGACTCGGTGAGTCTGTGTGTCCTTATACTTCATTGGCACCTGTTTTATGAGAACATGGTGCCCCCAGGACAGGACATGCATCGCATGTTTGGTGAAACACATCCCAGCTATTAAAAGTATTCCCTACCTCCCTTTGTCTTTGGTTACTCACATGTTTAATATGCCAGCCATTGTTACCAAGCTGGTTTCTTTTTCGTTTGCAGACTTTCCTTAATCCTCAGTATGAAATAAGTCTGGTATTGGCCTATATGATCATGCCGCTCATGGGCACCTGGGCATTCTTTGTGGCCGGAGGCAGCCGCCGAAGCCTGAAAAGATACCTACTCTGCCAAGACAAGGACTTCCTCCTCTACAGCCAGCGCTCCAGATAGCCTCCCGCAGCCAGCGCTCCCACACAGTAAGCTGCATCTTTAGAGGAAACATCACTGTGCCTTTTTCTAAAAATTCCTCTTCCTGGCGGAACTGACAGAAAACAAAACTATCTGGCTGTGTTACGGCTCTCATGCAGCAGCTCGCCCTGCCTGCACGTGTGAACGACCTGGTGGGGAAGCAAAGAGGACACTGGTTTCCGGGCTTCCGCCTCCAGGTGTAAGTGGTTTGGGCGTTGGGTAATTTTTAAAAGCTTCTCCAGTGAGCCTGATGTGCAGCCAAGTTGAGAACCATCAGTGTCCAGATAGGGACTTGCTGAGACCACCAGGAGTGAATAGAACCCAGATGTCTAGCTGTCTCCTGACACTTGTGCTGAACGGCAAGTCCTGGCCAGCCTTTGTCCTTTCCAGTTCTGAAGTCACAAAGGCCATGAAGTGTTTTCATGTACTTCATTAGTACCCTGTTTTATTGGAACATGGTAGACTGTGCCTCTAAATACAGTGATACATTGCACTGGAGTACTATGATAATTAGCCAAAGTAAGCTGTCGATTAACAAGCTGTATCAGTCTGTAGCCTTTCTATTCTAGATTTTGCTTTCTGAGGCATTACATTGTTTTTGAGCACAGATTCAGTTTAACTAAAACCCAATCATTTTCTGACTTTCTGGGAAGATATAAAACCAGGAATTTTAATGCAATTCTATGAGTCTTCTGAGTTTAAGGCTTTTTGCGGGCCCCGCAGCACAGCGGACTGTTAGCTGCTGGGCTGGTTGAGGTGAATCCTTTGCTCTGCCTTTGAGCAGCGTGGCAGGCTGCTGAGTGCCGTACCTGCGCCAGGTTCCCGGGGACTGGAGGAGGTGTATGAGGAAAACCAACCAAGAGGGTGGTGTGGACACGATTCACCGGCGGCACTAACCAGCACTTGCCCCTGAGTGGTGTAGTGGAAAATTGGAAATATGTTTTCAACTGCCAAATTCATGCTTTAATGTGATCTGCCTAGTCTATATGTCAATCTACTAAATGTCTCTGAGTTTTGGTAGCAGATTCATAACTTTATTTATAAGATTACCCAAGGTGTTTGTTCAGCTTCTAAACAATGCTTTTGATTTCCTTTCTAAAGAGAAAATGCCAGTGAGTTGTGCCTTTACTCACTTGAAATGATTCCCAGTTGGTGGCTTTTAGGAAGCTGATGGTGTGAAATGGAGGTTTCCTGCACATTAAAGTGATCCTCAGCAAATCCCATATGTGCAGCGGAACACCCAGCACGGGGGGGGGGGGGGGGGGGGGGGGGGGGGGGGCTTACCAGGGATAGGACATGTGGGAGAACTGGATAAACTGCAATGGGGAAAGAGTCACGAACATGTTCAAAATGGAAATGTGGCCAGTATTTTGGGCTGCCACTCACGATCATTCTGGGGACTAGAACCTTACCGTTGAACCAGACCTTTTACAATGAAATTCCTTCATATGTTTAAATTATTAAAACTTCTCAGTGTAGGGATTCAAAAGCAGTTGTGTTCCTCGCAAGGCTACAACCTTGCTAGAAACAATTGCTTAGTCCCCTAAACAATTACAGTTTTTCTCCTAAAGTCTGCTTCAGTCCTAATACCAATGGTTCTGCTGGAGTTTGCAATTTTCCACCTTAACACGAGATTTCCCTTAGACTAGAAGAGTCATAGAAAAAGCCAGTGTCGTAGAGACCAGTGAAATTTATTGTGCAGAGTTGAGGGAATAAGATTCCCACTGAATTGAGTTTTATTCCTATCGGAACATGATATTTTTTGATGAACGGAATAAGAAAAAATACATAGTTGATTACTATTGACTTAAAAGTCTCTTAAATGGTTAGTCTGAGAAAGTATTTGCTGGCTTGTAAAGTATAAAACAATCTGAGAATGTTAATATTATTCATACTTGACCTCTGAGGATGTCCTCTGTTCATTGATAGTTTCAAATTAAATAAAGAAGCTGAGATATTGTAAAATCTCACTTATACAAACTTCCAGGTGAGAAGAAAATGTTCTTTGATGGTGAGACTGTTGTCTTAGTTCAGGAAGTTACTTAATAGTCCTTGATTACCTATGAGTAAAGGAACTCTGTAATCCCGATTTCTCATAGAATGTGAGCATTGTCATAGTTAGCTTCGGCACTGTTGTTGCAAATAGCCTCAGAGCCTTGCTTTGTCTAATGCCAAGGAAGCCCAGAGGGAGTGCACGGTCTTCCTCTGTTGCTGTATATACATTGAGATGCAATTTTTAAAAAATGTGTTATCTGTGATGAGCTTTCTGAACCCTGATAGTATTTGGAGAGGGGGAGTGGTGTTGATGTTGAATGTTCTCCACACCGAGCTTCCTCGGTTTGGAGGGAAATGAGGTGGACCTTGGAATGTGACTAGTGTTGCAGCTCTTGAATATGTTGCCACGTGAATGATAGAGATTGATTTTGTTGCTCTCTATACATTTGTATTTATTTTTAATTCATTTAAATTAGCAGTAGTAACTGGAGAAGTTCTGTTACCTCGATCCCGGCCTGGATGTCTGGCCAGGACAACCTCTGTTAGTGCATCTTAATGAAAACATGGCTGAAAGGAAGAAACGATGATATCTGCAGACTGCGCAGAAAATGGCATTTGTTCCTGACCTTAATATCTTTATTCTCAAGCACATTTCAGTGTTTGCAGAGTGTCAAATTCATTCATAAATACTAGGTGTTCTTATCCATAGAGTCGATAGCACTCTCAAGCACTTCTTAAGAGTTGTAGTTTTTGTTAGCCATGTTTTTCCTGGTCCCCACCATTCCTGACTCCAGGTAGACTGAGTACATGTCACAACAAACGATTTTAAAGTGCTTTGCTTAGAGCACTTTGTTTATTATTGCAATGTTTACATTTTTCATTTTATGAAAGGCTTTTTTACTTCATTCTGTTAAATATTAGTGTTTAGAGAGGTGGGTATTATCTCTATGTACAATATGTATCATTTAATATGTTATACTATTGTTATATATACTTGCAATATCAGACCTTGCAGTCAGTACACAATGCAATAGACTCTTTCCAGACCTGTATTTTTCGGTGAACAATAAAAAGATTGTTTGGCACTACCCATTTTTCCATGTGTCCTCTTTTTTGGAATAATGTATCCTTTGGTATCTGTTGTTATAGCTTTTGTCCTTTATAAAACTTGGCTGTACATTCTGTTGTTTATGACTGTCTGGTCTAAAATCATAAGGCCTCTTTTCATTTCTGTTGTTCAGAAGCAGTTTGATGCATAGAAGTTCCTTGAGATGTGGAGGAGAGTCCTCCAAAATCTTAGAACCCCACCTTGAAAAATATAATGTAAAATCGTGAATTTATAAAATACCATGTTATTGTGGCTAAAGATGGAGTTGATAGACAAGGAGAGTGCAGATTAGTTTCTTCCCAGTGACCCTGAGCGGCCTATAGAGTCCCTTTTCCCCTTCCGCTTGGTGAGGAGACAGGACAGCTAAGAGGTCGAGCTTGGCCTTCGCCATCGGAAAGGCTGGGCAGATTTTTGTGGCTGAAACGGAGACCCATGCGGTGCCTGTTCACTCTGGTTTGAGATGAGGCCACGTTTGTGTTGACTGTGTTATTAGATGAAATATCCCCAGGACCGAGGGCTCTTTGCTCCTAACTGTAAGCCAGCAGGGAGGGGGGTGTCATTCCTCAGGTAACAGACCAGATTTGTGTATAATTTTGTCGGTCTTTCCACACTGAAATGGTGGCTCTAGTTTAATTATTATTTCTGGTGTTTAGTTGGGACAGGGATTTCCCTGTGACCAGCCTCAACACATGAGAAACCTCCAATGGAAAGAAATGTATATTTTACCTTCACCTCGTTGAAAATGCTAAATAGAAGGAACAACTCAATTGGCTTATGGTCTCTCTCATCGATGTTTCTAGCTCTCTGTCCCTCTCCCTTCCTCTCTGAAAAATCAATAAAATATATTTTTTAAAAAGTTATCAAAGGCATAAATGTAATTCACAGAAAAAAATGCAGTAATCAGTACTAATAAAATAAGATAAAATACTGAATCATTAATAAAAGTAATGCAAAACAAGCACATAATTTTTAGATTCTAGGTTGTCAGAGATGAAGCAGATTGATAATACCAAGGATTTCTGAGCATATGGTGGAAACAGCATATTGTGAGAAAGCAAATTAATACAGTCCTTTGAGTGGTCACTTAACAAAATCTATTATATTTATAAAATTTTGAAATGTGCATGTTTTGAACCAGCAATTCCTTTTTTAGGAATTTATCCTATGTAAATACATCCAGGCACACAAGGCTCTTATAATGGTCCTGCAGCTGTAAGGAATCTGTAACAAATGCCTATCCATAGAGCTTGGTCTCAAAGAGCAGAACACTTTGCAGCCATTAAAGAGTGAGGATATTTGGAATATGTTTGAAGCAAAAGCAAAGTATAGGCCATTCTTCCATGCAACAAATATTTCGCATGCCAGACATTGTGCTAGATTTTGAGAATACGAAAGTGAAAATGTGATCCTGCCCTTATAGAGCATACGATACGTATCCTATTCATCTATTTAATTACAAGTTTAAGCCCTGGCGATGCGACTCACTGGTTGGAGCATTGGTCCAAGAACCAAAGGGGAACATTTTGCCTTTGGCTTTATACCTAGTTATTTATTTATTTTTTTCCAATGAGTATATATTATCTATATAATCAGATAAAACCATAAAAGAGGCACTTTTTGATTTTTTGTCTTTATTAGAAAGTGTGTGTCATTCAAAGTCTTTCACAATCTGATCCCAACAACTTTTTCTTGCCTCCCAGCATTTTCTGTTCTCCCTTCCCACACATTCTCAAACACATCCCAGAGGCCTCTGCTTACCATGCACCATGGACTCTCATACCTCCACATCTTTGCCTTTGGTTTTAGTTCCAAGCAAAAGAAAACATCCTATTCCTCCATCAAGGTCCTGCTCAAATGTCACTGTGAAGTCTTTTCCTGATTAGACTCAGAAAAGCAAAGTTGGCTTTCTCCACTGTAATTTATTAGCATAATTTTTTAAATCAAAGAATAATTACTTACAGTAAAATGCACAGATTTGAAGAGCATAATTAGATGTTTCGACAAATGTGTAAGCACCATGGAGAAGAGAACATTCCCTTTCCCCAGATGGTTTCCCGCCTTCTGCAGGGACCACTGGCTCCACCGTCTGTCACCACAGATTGGCTCCACTTGCTTTGAACGGCATAGAAATGGAATAACACAGTGTGCTCTTTGGTGTCTGACTTCTCTCACCCAACATAACTTTCTGAGATTGACTCATGCTTTTGTGTGTATCAATAATTCGCAACTTTTTGCTGAATAGTATTCCATTTTATGTATTAATTTGCTTTCTCGCAATATGCTGTTTCCACCATATGCTCAGCAATCCTTGGCTTAGCCATTCTTCCGTTGATGGACACCTGGTATTCTCTCCATACTACTCTTCTTTTTGATGAGTGGTTTGTCTATTATATATCCCCAAGTGAGATTGTGATACCAGTGATCACTGAAAATGGGGACTCTATCTAAATCATGGTTGCATCCCGATCATGTAATCTGTGCTCAGCAAACAGTAATGTTCATTAAATCTTTGCTTCTGAATAAGAACATATGAGAAAGTTCGTTGGAAGCTACTTTGAATAATAGATGTGAGATGAAAGGAAATGCCTTTTCCTTTATTCATAACTCTTCTGACACCAATCAATTCTCCAGTTCCTGGTGGACGCCCGCTGTGGATGTTTTACAATTTAACGCAGTTCTGATACTAACTGCCTGAGATAAGGGCTCAATTCCACAAGACTCTCTCCACTTCACATCCCAACCCCCAAGTCCCAGGCTGTCACCGTATTTCTTTTCTTTCTAAAATTTTCATATATGCACATAGTTTCATTATTTTTTTTAAATTTATTGGAAAAATTTAAATTTATTGGAAAAATTTATTGAAAAAAAATTTCATTATTTTTTTTAAATTTATTGGTTAACAAAATTATATAGGTTTCAGGTTCTACAGTACACCATCGGCATATTGTATTGTGTGTTTACCACCCCAAGTCAAGTCTCCTTCCTTCACCATTTACCTCCCCTTTACCCTCTTGTACCTGCCCCAACTCCTTTTCCTTCTGGTAATCATCATACTGCTGTCTGTGTCTAGGAGTGTTTTTTTCTGTTGTTGTTGTTTTTGTTTAATCCTTTAATCTGACGAACCAGCTCTAAATTGTGGGTTCCCATGATCTCTCCCCAAGTCTGATAATTGGTCAGAACAGCTCACAAAACTTAGACTAGCTCACATTTCCTTATAGTTACATGTATTATAAAGGATACAGATTAGTAGCCAGATAAACAGGAATATAGATCGAGGTTTGGAGAAGGAATTCAGAGCTTCTTTGCCCTCCTGCGTGCACCACCCTCCTGGCACCTGCCTTTATTGGAAGCTCTCTGAACCTTTGGTTCTAAGATTTATATGGAGGCTCCATTATGAAGACATGATTGATTAAATCATTGGCCATCGGTGACTGAACTCCCTGGAGGTAGGGGAGTGGGCCTAAAAGGTCCAGTTCACTCTTCAGATGGTTGGTCCCTCTGACAAGCAGCACCCTCCCATCCAAGCATCAGCTCCTTAGCATAAACTTAGGTAAGGCTTGGGGGCTTATCGTGAATAATATTTAGGAACTCTGTGCCAGGACCTGGGGACCAAATACCCATTTCTTGGTATATAACAGTATCGTAGGAGATCAATCCACATTTCACGCAGCGACTGGGAGGGAACGATGAGTTCCTGATCATGCATGCTCTCCGCAGAAAGCAGGTGCCATATTCAGGAAAGGTTCTCAGATGGTTGTGTGTTGGGCGATTAGGAAGGAGGGGAGCTACGATGCCCGAGAGCTGCTGTTGGGTGTCTGGTAGCTCGGGAAGCCAGTTTCAACGAGGCGCTAACGGATGATATCGCTGCCTCTGCAGAAGAGCCTGCTCCTGCCAGAGGAGCCGGGCGACTCTGTCGTCACTGACACGGAGTTGCTGGCCAGTGTCAGTCTGCCCTTGAACCCAGAGGCCCTATGTTTGTTGTCTTCGTTGCAGGTAATTAAAAGTTAATATTTGAAATGAGTGAACTCAGGCAGAAATAATGACTTTGACTTAGAGTATTGAGAGGTCATGTCCAGCCAGGTGAACAGCGACCATGCTGCCTGGGCGCCCACCACGTTTCCAGATGGACCAGGAGGATAAGCTCTGGATGGACCTGCCAGAAAGGGCAGGGTGTCATCGGGCTGAAGGTGGGGGAGTATTTCACACTCCACCCTTTTTTTTGCAGGTTATCTTTTTTTTTTTTTTTAAATATATATTTTATTGATTTTTTACAGAGAGGAAGGGAGAAGGATAGTTAGAAACATCAATCAGCTGCCTCCTGCACACACCCTACTGGGATGTACCTGCAACCAAGGTACATGCCCTTGACCGGAATTGAACCTGGGACCCTTCAGTCCGTAGGCTGATGCTCTACCCACCGGTTTATTAAGTTATCATTGATATAAGATAAATGGCACATAGTTAAAGTATAAAAAGTGAACAGTTTTGACATATGTGGAGAAACCATCACCACCATCAAGGTAATGAACACATCTTCACCTCAACAATTTCTCCTGCCCCTTCGCAATCCCTTCATCCCCCCTGTCCTCCCCACCTCATCCCCAGTCAACCACTGACCTGTTTCTATCCCTGGGGTTCGCATACTTTGGAATTGTATACGGATGGAATTACACTGTGTAGGTGTGTTCCTTCTCCCCGGTTCAGCCTTAGGAAAAGGGAGGGTTCAGTGAACGTGTCCTTGGGAATCTGTTCTGCTGAATCTGTACCTGCCCAGCACTGGGCTGACTCCTTTGCTCGCTTTCAGTTGTCACTCCTCGGTCAGACTTTCCTGACCAGAGGCCAGGGTTTAATGTTACCAGGCAGATTGGGGGCAGGGGGTTGTTGTTGACTTTCCAGAAATCATTGGCAGAGACTCTTTAGTGCCTTCAGCCTGTGGGGTTTTATGAGGTTACGGCATGAATGAGATCAGCACCGTAAATTCTATTACAAGAAGGTGTTTCCATGCCACTGGAGCTGTGGAAGGTGCACCCCACACTGTCCCTGGAGAGCCCAGCACCGCAGGAGCTGTGTGGCCTCAGCTTAGCCCGGAGCCAGAGCCCTGGATTCGTTTCCCACCTGTAAGATGAGGGCCTTGCTCCCTCTCCCCTGGGTTGTTCAAGGGAAGGCAAACAAGTGAAAGGCAACACTGAAGCCCGGGGTGACCTGCAGTCACAATGATATGCTGACCTCTGGTTGCAATAAATGGTTATGGCGAGTCATTCCATACCACAAAGCACTTGGGCCCTTACCTCTCTGCCCAGACATTCAATAATGAGAGGGCACGGGTGAGGCATGGGGACCCTCCACACCTTCCGCCACACCCTGGGCCATGCGTGCCTGCCAGGCCATTTCCAATGTGGACATGGATGGTGATGCCAGAGCAGTGCCCACTGCACAGGTGACAGCCCGCTTCCCCGCGGGCAGCCCCAGAGGTCTGGTTTCCTCTTCTAAGTGGGCCTCAAGACTTCTCCCTCCGCCTCAAAGGAAGCAAGGTGACTTGTTCTAACAGAGGCACCACTGACAATCCAAGAGGTGCTGGTCTCCTGGAGCTGGAGTGGAGACTGCCTTGTCAGGTGCAGGAATGTCAGGACCAAGGAGGTGGAGGTTGGGCGGGGAAGCAGATAGCCCTGGGTCAGGGTCCCACATCATCAGGTCCCTGGCAATTAACCAGGCGCCCTTGTGTCCACAGCCAGAACTTTCCCACAAGGCACTGGGGCGCCCCAGGCTGGATTCCGGGGCATGGCCCAGAGGCATGGCCAGGGCAGGGAGGGCTGGGGAGTGCTCCTTCCTGAGCCAGGGAAGGAGGTGGGAGGAGGCCTGCAGCTGGTCTAAGGTCAGCTGGTCTGTTCGCCTAGGCCTGATTTTCCACCTGCCCTCTTTCCTACCGCCCTCCGCCCTCTGTATCTGCCTCCCAGTCCTCCTATCCTCTGTCTCCCACCCCCGCCCCTCACGCCCTTCCAGAGCTTTCTGCCAGTGTTTATCTTTGTGTGAAAGTCCTCTGGGTCTAACCTCTCAAAGGAAGAGGTCAGCCTCCCACATCCGCACAGGGCCGTCCTGCCCTGGCCACATGGGCCGCCTGAGCACTGGAGGGTGGTCAGTGAGACTAGAGAGACTCCGTTTATTTTATTTTCAGAAGTTTACATTGAAAAGCTGACCACTGACTCAGTTATTTGGAAAACTTCTGGGTGTATTTGGAGCGAGTATGTAAATCTGCTTTTCCAACTATAAATTTTATGTAGTCTAAATATGGATAAAATGTTTTCAGTGAAAATGGAGCCTCTGAATTGTGATGTGCTAGAAGTGTAAAATACACACTAGATTTCAGACTTGCTATGAAAAAACAACACACGAATGAAAATCTTTCATATAAAAATATTGATCACATGTTGAAACTATAGTATTTTGGGTCTATTGGGTTACATACAATATGGTAAAATTAATGTCACTGGTTTCTTTTACTTTTTTTGGGGTGTGGCTCCTAGAACTTTAAAATGTCACGTCTTACATTATATTTTATTGTATTCCTGCTGGGCTGTGTGCTTAGCTTGTCCATTTGGCTGGATTTCGATGAGGAGGCGATGGCCACGCTGAGGGCGGACTGGGGTCTCCTGGGCCAGCCTGTGGCTCTTGTCACCACACTTCCCGTCCTCACTGCCAGGGAGCTGAGAGCAGGGAGCAGGGCAAGGGCTGTGGGGGGAGACGGGGGGTGACTTCCATGGCACCCATCTCCACCCTGGGGCGACTGAAGTGAGAGCCGGGAGCTTTCCTAAGAAAGTCAAGTACACCAGGATGGCCTGGCTTCTTCAGCAAACCGGAATCTGAAGTGTGGACTTAGACAAGAGATGGCAGGAGGGGGACAGTGTGTTTTGTAAAAAGGATCCAGAATGAGGTCACATTCAGGCAACCAAGAGAGGCTGCCACCCTACGAGGTAGAATATCTAGTAAAGGGACATGCGACCCGTTTCCCGTGTTCATGGCACTTTGGTGAAGAATAGCTTGCTCTTTTCTTCTGACTTAGTTTTCAAGGCTCTTTCCCTCATCACTTCCGGGGAAGCGGCTGTGACCCTGGGCTGCAGGCGCCACAGGCCTCCACCCGCCCTAGAGGGACGAAGGACCTCCGTGTGGGACCTTTGGAGCCAGGTTCTAAGACCCGGATGCAGACGGCTCTGCTGTTCATTCTGGTTGGTTACTTGTCACCCTACCCTGGGAACTGCCACGTGCTTTCCCCTCACCTCCCAAAATCAGTCTCCCGTGAAAAACTTTATTTATAATTTCTCATATTTACAGTGTCTTCATTACAATCATCCTTACAATAAATACATAAGTGCTGAACAGACCTTCGTCACAGTGGCCATGCTCCGTCCCAGGCACGGGGACAGAGGGGTGCTGCGGACCCCGGTGCTCCCCAAGGGCCAGCCAGGAGGCGCTCGGAGAGCTGAGTGGAGGGGGGAAGAAGTTAAGGTCTGAACTTGAAATGCAATGAATAGTCCATGCAGCAAAATCTTAGAATATCTATTAAGAAAACAGGTGTCGGTTTTTACTGTTTTATCAGATGAAACTGAAGAAACGAAATGGAGAGACCCCTGACCCCCACGAGTGAGAGACACAAAGCCAGGCCGCCACCCCCCCCCCCCTTCCCACGCACAGGCTTCCCTCCCTCCGCTGTGGCCGGGGTCAGTGGGGTCCGTGAGAGCCGGAGGGGAGGCGCCCCAGTCCCAGAGGCGGAGCCTCGGGAGCCGGTGAGGATTGGAGGGAGGTTGCCTGCTGGCTCTGGGAGCCTCTGCTCGCTTCCCTGGCTCTGTTTTTCTCAGCCGGGAGGCCAGAGCCTGAGCTATGGGGAGAAGAGGGCAAGAGAAATGCCACCGCTTTCACTGCCCAGTGAGTCTTTCTTCTTATGAAAGCCATTGCCAGGCCCAGGGATCTCTCTGTTCTCAAAGCGTATCTGCCAAAGGCGCAGAGAGCTCTCTGAGTGGGTCCCACTGCGCTGAGCGGTTCGTGTTGGTTTCTGAGGGCCACGCTGGGCCGAGGCCAAGAAAGCATTGCCTTGTTTACGTCGCTGGTCCCACTGGGTTGTCCCTGCTGTGGGTGGACCAGCGTCAGGTGTGCTGACCGCAGCACGCGAGGCCACCCAGGCCCCGGCCCTGCCAGAGGCTCGCGACACCCACGTCTCCCTGGCGCCGCGGGGCCAGGCGTAACTGCCAGGCACACGAGCCAGAGGCGCAGGCCTGCTCACTGGGGCGGTGGTGAGAGTGGAGAGTGGCGAAGACCTGTGGGGTCAGAGGGAGAGCAGGAGGGGAGGGAGGACAGAAAGGGACCGTGCTTCAGGGGGACATTCCATGCTGTCAGATGAGGCTGGGAACCAGCGGGTTCTGTGAGCTGGGGGGTGCGGACCCGAGAGGCCGCGGCGGGGGCCCCTGCTCGGGCCTGGGCTCTTCCATCGGAGGGGACGGTGGAGGAGTTGTCTCCTCAGGAGCTGCCTTTGGGTCTTGGGGGGGAGACCATGAGGGATCTTGGGAACAGTCCTTTCGTTTGTTGCCAGCCCGGCACAGAAAACGCTCTGCTGTCATGCCTTGAAAATACTTTTTGACTAAGCTGTGCTCGGTCCTCAGAGAAGTAGCCAAATCCCAGTTCCACGAAGGAGTGAGAAATGAAATTGAAGCAAAAGAGTCAAAGCTCATCAGTCACTTTGCTTCTGCCTATTTCCTAGATCACATGTGTCAAACACAAGGCCCGCGGGCCAAATCCGTCCCGCCAGGCCTTGCAATGTGGCCTGCACCGCTCTGTCATCACTGCACTCCGCTGCGTTTCCATCACAATGACAGTTTATGACTGTTCAGTAAACCATTCGGCCCGCGATTTAGGCTGGATTTTAGATTTTGCCCCCTTCTCTGATTGAGTTCGACACCCCTATCCTAGATTCTCAGAACTCACGTCTGCTCAGGAGAGAGAAAGCAACAGCTCTTGTTCCAGGGGCGGCCCAATTATGAATAACATCTACAGAGCATCAACCCGCACTGCCCCCCGGACGGGCATGTGGGCTTGGGCTCCCTACTCTGTCCTTCTCACACTCACAGCTTCCAAGATCCCTCAGACCATGTCTCCCATGCTCTCTACAGTCTGGTCGGCATGTCTGACCCAAAGGACAGGACTGGGAAGATGCCCTTCCATCTTTCAAAGACTATCTCCTTTCTTTCATCCCAGGCACCTGGACCCTGTGCCTGTGCTTCCCACCCCACCCCCCCCACCCCACCCCCCCACCCCCCACGGTCAGACTAAAGGTCATGTCACAGTAGGAGGGTCAGAGGAAGACAACACCGGCTTCCCTGAGGCAGGACTTGAGTCTTCAAAGCAAACCAAAGTAGAGGGTGTGCATGGGTACGCGCTGGTGCGAAAGCTTAGACGAGGAGCTGACCTTTGACCTGAGTGAAGCCCTGGAGAAAGTGACTTCCCATTATCGCAGCCCCCACAGCGACGTGGTGTGTGTCCCCAGAGCCCCGACCGCTTCTGGTCTCACACAGATGAAGCACACAGCTCCGAGTCCCCGCTCCCGGGGAGCTCTCCCATCCACGATCGCCCTGGGAGAGGCCGCACATCAGGGTGGGGGGCACCCAGCTAGAGGCCCCCACGGGTCTGGGGTGTTTGTGGGGTGAGCTGCACAGAACCTTCGGGTAGCTCCAGTGTCCAGGGCGCCGCCGTGTGAAAGCATCCAAAGCAAAGTCCGTCCGCGGTGCCTGCAGCGCCGGGGCCTCAGGCGTGGGCCTCCGCCTCCTTCCTGAGGGCCGGCTTGTAAATGACGCCTTTATTGCCGCTGCCTTTCTTACTGCTGGAAGGAGAGGGACACACACAGCTCGTTAGTCAAAGGGGGAGAGAGGCCGAGCGCAGCTTTGCTCAGCTAGGTAATGAGGCGAGTGTTAGGAAGCAGATTCCTGTCTCGGGACCTTTTCTGTCTGTTTTCAGCGGGAATGGCTGCATCTAAAGCATGAACCAAGATGGGATCGGCTCATTGTCCAACTGTTCCTTTTTAACGCCTGGCAGTGCTAGGCCTGCGTTTTGAAGAAGATCTCGTTACCACCCTTGCTTCAAACCTTTGACTCCATTGCAGGGTTCCTGGCAACCTTTTTTTTTTTTTTTTTTTTTTTTCATGCCAGGAAACATCCATTGGGTTTTTTTTGTTTTTGTTTTTGTTTTTTTTGGGGGGGGAACAAACATAACAATGAAATATGAGCAGAGGGCACTGTAGCTAAAGTGAGTGGAAAATGAAATTTTCCTTCACGTTTCTTTTGGGATTCATAAAAGGCAAATACCATATGATTTCATATGTGGGATCTAACGGAACAAAATAAACAAAATGGAAACGTACTCATAGGTACAGAGAACGACTGACAGCTGTCAGGAGGTTGAGGGGCTGGGTGAAAAAGTGAAGGGGTTAAGAAAATCAAACTTGTGGACTCAGACAACAGTACCTGGGGGAAGGGATGTAGAAGAGGGTGAAAGAGGGTAAAGGGAGGACAAGTGGTGATGGAAGGAAATTAGACCCGGGGGGGTGTACACACAATATTCAGATGATGTATTACAGAATTGTACATTGAAACCTGTTAACCAATATAACCCCAATTAATTCAATAAAAAGTATATATATATATAAAGAAGAAGAAGAAGAAGAAGAAGAAGAAGAAGAAGAAGAAGAAGAAGAAGACGACGACACACCACATGTAAAGGTCTTGGAAGACAGCCTTGCTGCTTACATTTAGGCAAATGGGACTCCCCCCACCCACCACCACCACCACCCAGAGCCCCATCCAAGGTTTTAGCCACAGCAGCCAGGCTGGCAGAACCTCCAGCGTAACGACCCTTGTACGACCAGCATCTCATGCAAAGGAGGCCTGAGCCAGGGGCGTGTGGGAACCAGCGCTCCCAGGCTGTGTTGGTACCGGGGGCGGGGGCTCTCAACTGTGCCGTCTGCCTTCCAAGACGGTTTCCTCCTCATGGACACATACGCCACCCACCCCTGCTTCCCAGCAAAACCAGCTCACCTCTTCTTCCTTCTGAAAAGCCAGATGGACACTGCCAGGACGATGCAGATGCCGAGGATGCAAGCCAGGGCCACCGAAAGAATGATTCCTGGTGAAGAGGCAGTGAACACGTGTTAACATGCCTCCCTCCCCTTCCTCTTTCCCCACAGCACATGGTGTGACAGCACAGGGCAGGTACATAATCATCCACTGGAAGGAGTCATTCCCTATCTCTGGTCTGAGCAGGACTGGCTGGAGTGCTGAGGGGGCCACTTGCAGACTGTGGTCATTGTCCAGCAGGGGTTCTCAAATGGGCACCAGGATCGTCTGAAGAGCTTGTTTAACACATAGACTTTTTTGAGTCCAACCCTCAGAGACTCTAATTCAGTCTGGGTATGGAGCCCAAGGATCTGCCTTCTTATTAAAACTCCTCAAGCTGATGCTGATGTATGTGGTCCATGTACCAGCCTTTGAGAAACCCTGGGCTACAGAATAAGAACTTATTCCACCTTTGCTTATTGGGCTTAAGGCCCACGGGGATGCCTCTGTATCAGGGTGGCCCCCCAAGTTCCATTGCACAGCTCTAAACAGTCCAAAAGCAATCAGGGGCCCCTCCCCGAGGTCACCTCGCCAACCCCCCCACCTCCCCCTGGGGCCCAGGCATGTTGTCAGGCAATGGCTTTCCACCATGGCCAACCGAGATCGGAGACAGGCTCTGTGAATGCACACGTGCTGTACGGAGTGATTAGGTCTTTCATTTGGGAGCGTTTGATTGGCGGTGCCCCTTTGAATCAGAGAGAGAGAGGGGTGAGGGTGAGACCCCCAGTGTGAAGGGCCGGAGCCAGAGCAGCAGCACAGAGGAGCACAGAGGAAGGGCAGGAAGAGCCGCAGGCCCAGATCACACTGAGAATCACAGCCATCACCCGCGGCAGCATGCACGGCCGGCGGCCACGTACCCAGGCTCAGTCCTGCGGAGGTGAGGTCTCGCTCTTTGAAAGGGAAGGAAAAGATGGGAAGTTAACCGAGTCAAGCCGTGGTGGGCAAGGCCAGTGTGTGGAAGCTCTACCTGTCGTTGGCTTGGTGGTACTAGGCGGACGGGGTGAAGGGCCTGGCCCGCCGAGGGGATCCCACAGTGATCCCTCCTTCGGATGTTCTCTGATCACAGCAGGCTCTTTGCCTGGGCCGGACTTCAGCTTTTCATACGAAGCGGCCCAGGTGGCAAGTGAGGAAGGCTAAGCGTCCCCTTCTGCATGGCAGGCTGTCACCTGGCTCTCTGGTACCTACCCCTCTTCCCCAGCAAGGAGCCGGCCGTGTCTGGCTGGCAGGGCTGGCAGAGTGTGGTTGGAACCTGTCCCCACACTTCTGCTCCGTCCCCAGCCAGGCTTGTTGTCCTGGTTTGGTGCTATTATTTATTACTCCGGCCCCACTGGTTAAATGAGAAACGCCTCCACACCAGCCTCCCTCCTGTGCCACGTGGGACCAGCGGAGTGCGGCTTCTCTCAGCAGCTACTGTGGCAGATAATGGGGCGAGTTAGACGTCCTCAGTGGGGCTGACATAGTGCCCAGTGCCTAAGGTGAGATCCTGTAGTCAGCCTATTGTAAGGTGACCAGACGTCCCGCTTTTGGCAGGACAGTCCCGATTTTAACAATTTGTCCCGTGTCCCAATATCAGGACTTTTAAAAAAAAAATGCCTCGGGATGTGGGACAAATTGTTAAAAATCGGGACTGTCCCGCCAAAAGCGGGACATCTAACCACCTTAGCCTATTGGGACCTCCCCAGGGGAGGGGCGTGGTGACTCCATCTGCTCCCGTAGGACAGGGAGTCCAGTCCTGGAGCCTCTGGGTGCCCAGCCTGCTCCTTCCCGTTCTTAAAACCACCCCTCCTCCTCCCAGCAGGGCCTCCGTCTAAACCAGCCTCTGCCTCCACCCCTCTTGTCTGGCGCTTCTCTGACTCGGGAGGAACGAGCGGCCTGTATGTGTGGATGTTTGCTCCAGTTCTCGGTGGAGGCAGGGGTTGTGCAGGAGGGGCCATCCAGCCTGACACTAAGGAGAGCCCGTGTGGCCCTGAGACCCTGGGCGAGCCCTGGCCAGGTGCGAAGTGCCCGCAGAGGGCCAGGCCCTTGTCCTGGGGTCACTTGACACCCTAGGGAACCAGACCTGAGACACCGTGAGGCTCTGCTCACGCCTTCTGCCGTGTGGCCAGTGTCAGGCTGTTTCCCTCGGGCCATCTGCCTGTGTCCTTCCCTGCGATTCTGCAATCTCAGACTGAGTCTGCAGCCTCCTCCCGGCCCAAGGCCGGCCCTGGGGTCTCTGGTCCGGCTTCCCAGGTGGGCCTGGGGGCCGTACGGATAAGCGGCAGGTGTGGGGAGGAGCTGGCCACAAGCACAGGGTGACCTGCTCTCAGCCACCACCGGTAGCCATGGCCTCCCAAGTGGTTCCCCGCCTGAACACCGGGTCCGTGTGTGGCCCGGGAGGCCCTCAGGACACGACTTTCCCCCGGGAGAGTGTCGTGTTTGTGCAGCTCATGCTTGTTCCCCGCTCGGCTGTGGCCTCCGTGCTCTGGAATTTGGTATTGGGTGTGTTTTTCCTTTTAAGGAACCTGGAGGCGACCGAGGCCTCTAGGACCTTAAAAACATCAACCACCCAGAAAACCCCAACTAGTCATGGCTTTCTTTCTAGGCCTTTCGATGAAATACACCTTTGTTCTTTGTTCCTAAAACTCCAGATGCCTGTGGTACCAAACCAGTTCTCACCACAGGAGGCTGTAACTAGGAAGCCCAACCACTTGGCTGAGCCGTCCAAACTCGACAGTTTCTATCGTCACCATCTTCACAGTCACCTCACGTGTCCCGGGAGCCACAGGCCCGGACAGCCGACAGGGCTCCGGGGCTGGAGGGGGTGCCCGCCCCGTGGCCTGGGGAGCTGGGCAGCCTGCGGAGGCCAGGCCTCCGGGAATGGGCTTCTCTCGAGAGCCCCGCTTGGTGGCTGGTCTGGAGGGAGAGTCCGCCTGCCTGGCTCCCTGAGCAGTGGCCGTGCTGCATGGGGCCCGTGCACAATGGCCTGGTTTTCTCCTTGTGAGGGCCAGGGGGCCCCTGCTTGGGAACAGGGAGAGGAGAGCCAGCACCGCAACCAGGGGCGCCCCAAGGCTGGGCCAGAAGCTTTCAACCACAACTTCGATGCAGCTTCAGCAAAGCAGCCTGACTGAGCAAGTACAGAGCGTCAGCCACCTCTGAGACGCGCCTGCAGAAGCCCAGGCAGGAAGGTGACGGGATGCCACGCCCCGCCTCCTGCAGCACCAACCGTCACGGAAGCGGGGCTTTTCTGCGGAGCAGGGCGAAGCCGTGGGCTGGGGTCCCATGGAAGGCGGACACCAAAGCATCTACGAACTAAAGGGTGAGGGGGAGCCGGGAGGCTCTGGGCCGCAGAGAGAGCTGTTGGGGTGACCGGAGATTCAGGCCCAGAGAGAGAAACCAAAGCCTGCATCACAGCAGCTTCCGGGATGCTGCAGGGAACAGGCATCCAAGATGATGCGGGAGAGACAGAGCTTGAGAAATTCATCTGTAGATTCAACAAAGAAATGGTTTGGTTCTGATGGTGAACAAGACAAGCTGTTCCCGTTGAAGGTCAGTGGGACAGACAGGAGAAACAGAGGGAGGCCGGTGGACAGAGATGGACACGAGAGTCCCTGGATGAGAGACAAGGGAGGAGCCCCTGAGCTTCGGGTAACGGGGCACGCTGCACTGACATGAGGGAGCCATCTGTCCGAATTCCGTAATGTGCTCCGGTGCATGTCAGGGCGAGCAGAGACAGGGCGATCCGACACTCACAAGGAAACCACACAGATACCGTGACCATCACATGCCTCGCCCAGAAGGGACAGCTTCAGAGGACGGGCAGGCTGCCTGCCACGGGGGCACTGCTACCTGGTCTGGCTGGCTCAGGAGCTGCGGCTTCCACGGGCATCATGCTGGGCCGAGGGCTGCGGCTTAACTGCTCTTGAGGTCTTCTGAGGCCTCAAGCGCAGACAGAAAGGTCCAGCCGAGGAGCAAGCACCTCGTTGACACAGCTCGGAGTTCCTGGAACAAGTCCAGCCTTTTCCAGGCTATTGGCAATTCTGTTTACTCAGACAGAATTCTGAGTAAAAAGGAATACAGTCCTTTTCTAAGGATTATTTTAAAGTATGGACCATGTTTTGGTAGGGGCCATGTTAGGTAGTGAAAACAGAAAGAGGCAGGGAGCGTTTGGGTAATCCCATTCCGAATGGTAAGACTCTGACTATCCTGCTTCAGACAAGTCACGGACTCCAGGCAGCGACACGCTAGCCCTCACCAGGATGATGCTTTGGTAAGATGGGCTCAGTCATCGCAGAACATCACCATCCTTGGAGGACCTACCTGGGGACTTGTCCTTATGAACACTATGAGGAAATAATCCAGGAAAGAAGTCATTTTGACAAATAAGTCGGCTGAGAAGATACTACGGGATCACATGAGAGAACTGGTTTTCTACGACTGTAATAGGGAAGGAGGGAGGGCTTGCAGGAATTCCAGGTTGCAGGAATGCAGGCCCAGGAGAGGGGGCTGCACGGCTCTAGGGCAGTAGGCGCGGGTTACAGTGCCCGCCTCGGGTGCATGGCGCTATCCCTGCTGAAGGGAGGATGGGTGGTGAGGGGGACTTTTATCCTGATCAGGTCGGGGCCCCGGAAAGCCTGGTAGCAGCTCTAGGCAACTCCCCCCTGAGGCCTTCATAGCTAAGTTCCCATCTTTAGTTTTTCTTAAACAAGTGAATTGATTTTAATGCTGTTGGCAAACTGTTAGCAAAGCAAAATAAAGATAAAACTAAATGGTAACAATCCACCAGGCTTATGTTCAAATCATTCTGCAGAGAAGACCCTGGCGAGGGACGGGGAAGGGAGACAGGTTGGTTACATTCTTTCAAACTTGTCATGAGCGCCAGGCACAGGGCCAGGCACAAAAAGTGAGAAAGACTCCCATCGTCCCTGTTCTTACGGCGCCTGTGGTGTGCGGACAAGCTAGACATCTTTCTGTTTCCGTGCGGCAACAAACCACCCTGCGGTGCCCTCAGTCACAGAGACGGCACGTGACTCCAGCTTCTCTTGAAGGAGACCAAGTTGCAGTCAGGGGGACTGGGAGACTTCTGGGAGGACATGATTGCAATTGGGCTTTGAAAGGGTTTTGCAGGTGGAAGAGGCGAGGGGCCTCCCAATGGGAACAGTGTAGGCAAAGCAAATGGGGTACGCACCCAGAGACAGCCGCCGGGCTAGGAGGGGGCTGACAGTGTGGCTGGTGCTGGGGAGATGGCGATGGGCAGGTCACAGGCCACCTCGCCAAGGCAGTTCCAGCTCCCGGTCGGACCCCCTTGCCCACTGTCGTTTCTGAACACGGTCTGCTCTGGGCCAGAGGCTTGTTAGGGGCAAGGCAAGGCCCACTGTGGGCTCTCTGTTCCCCACTGAGCTAGCCTGGCTGTGCGCCGAAAGCCAGAGGGGTGGTGAGCTGCCTTGGATGAAGGGACTGGGACTCGCTGCTCAGCCCGTGGATGTTACTCCTGACCCGCCAGCCCCGCCCCCTGGGGCAGCTGGAAGGCAGGCGCTCCTCTGGGCTGTCATTGGGGTGCTCTGGAAGAACTGATCCTTTCCCATCTCATGGAGTTTATTTATAAATAGGAACTTTGAGAAACACAAGGTCAATAACCACATAGCATCCATTCCAGTCTCAAAACATTAGATAATTAGCCATCTTAGCTTTGTAAGCTTTTGATTCTACCTCTTTTTCAAAGGTTTTCTAAAAAGACCCAGGTTCCTTAGGGTCAAGCAAAATCTGATCGGGCTACTCCGCAGATTTGCTGTGGGTGAGACCCCCCCACACCCCCGTCCCCATCACCACAGTGCAGCCCTTCTGTGTACCTGCACCTCAGCCCGCTCTGCTCCTACTGCAGGGACATGCAGTTGCTCAGCGCAGGCCCATAAGACAGGATTATAGAAACTTTGTGGCTTCCTCTTGTCCCTCAATGTTGAAAAGAGGGCTAGACAACATGAGTACTCAGGTTGGACGAGCTCTAGCCTTGTCGCCCATCACCATCTGGACCCAGTGTCGGTGTCTGAGGCTAAGAAGAGTCAGTTTGCAGGAACCAAGAACTGAGCCCCTGGACTCCAGTGACTCCGCCTCTGCAGGCCTTCCCTTCCTCGCAGGGGCATCTGGCTTCCTGTGAGGCGGGAATGGTCCCGGGATGTGCTCCTCTCTCCGGATCCCGCCTTAAGGACATTGAGCCTGCTCTCCCCTCCTCAGTCCAGCTTCCGTTTGTGTCACTCAGTGGGGGCACCTTGTAGGAGCTGTGGAAAGTGCCTGGCCTGACTGTCGCCTCTCCAGGAAGAGTGGGCATTTTCACCAAAGGCAACAATGCGAGAAAACCTTGCACTAAAGGGAGGGAGGGGAACTCCAGTTTTACACCAGGAGCCCTGGTGGTGACTCTAGTGCCACATGGCATTCTCAGTCTGGAGAAGGAAGGTTACCCTGAAATAATAAGCTTGGGGTTTCTCATGCCAAACAATCAAACCCAAGAGGGACTCTGGGCCTCGTGTTCCTGTAGAATAGGGGTGTCGAACTCAATCAGAGAAGGGGCCAAAATCTAAAATCCAGCCTAAATCGCGGGCCGAATGGTTTGCTGAACAGTCATAAACTGTCATTGTGATGGAAACGCAGCGGAGTGCAGTGATGACAGCGCGGTGCGGGCCACATTGCAAGGCCTGGCGGGACAGATTTGGCCTGCGGGCCTTGTGTTTGACACATGTGCTGTAGAACTTGAGTATCTTTTTTATGTAATGGGGTATGTCCAAGGCTAAGAGAAATGGGTGAGAGAACTATTCATCCCAAAGATTACAAACCTCTTTCCCAGGGCTCGTGGTGTAATACCCTGGAGTCCTGTGACAGAAAAGTCCCTGTCCACGCCTGGGGCAGTAGTTCTCCATCAGGGCAATTTTGCCCCTCGGCCCCAGAAACATCTGGCCACATCTGCAGACAGCTGTGGCTGTTACAGGTTGGGGTGCTGCAGGCATCTGGTGGGCAGAGACCAGACGCTGCTAAAGCTGCAATGCACGGGACAGCCCCACAGCAGGAACCGTCCAGACCCAAATGCACGGTCTGGGAAGCCCTGCCGTGGGGCTCAGTCATGGTTAGACGACACCCCCTTGAGGACAGAACCCAGGTCCCGTCCTCCATTCTGAGCACAGCCGAGGAAGAGGCAGGCTCACGTTAAATCGCTCCACTCTGGCTAAGTCTCAGATCCTCCTTGCAAAGCCCATGCACTTTCTCTCCCAGAGGATATCCTTCCGGTGACTTTTTTCCAGGCAGTTTTCCAACTCGGCTGTTCCTGACAACTTCCAGAGAAAACCCGAGGGAACCACACCTAATTGCAAACACGCCTCTGAGACAGTGTGCAAATAATCGAGTCCAAACAGCTCCGGGCGCTCACTGACGAGCAGGCTCACCCACACACCTGCTCCCCCTCACACCTGCACCCCCGGCGAGGCAGCCGGTGTGAGAGGGCCTCCTGAGTGCAGTGCCCTGGTTTGGGGCCTCACTCCTGGGGGGCTGCCTCCTCATTACTCCTTGGTACCAGCCCCGTTGGCTGCCCGCGTCCTCTGGAAGTGAGAATTCTGGCCACGTTTCTATAATCAGCCTCCAAATGAGCAGGTTTGCCTGGGACTGCCATGGAGTCTCCCTCCAAGGAGAGAGCTGGTCCAGCCCGGGCTCTTCCCAGCGGCAGCTCTGGCTGAGCCCCGTGGTGCGGGCAGTGGCAACGCTGCATTTGGGCCTGATCTTGACGTCCTAAAAGCTGGGACTCGGCCTGGGGGCCGCTCCCTTCACCACCTGGGCGGTCTACAAAGCACCCCACTACGCCCCGACGGCACCGCCCGCTCTACAAGCGCCAGCTTAGACCCGCGCCGGTCTAAGAAGATGGCTAATTACTCCCAACGCCACAGTTCATCGTTACACGCGGGGGTTACTTTGGGATGTCAGCCTCAAGCTCCTGCATGGCTTCTTCTCATCCTCTGTAACCGCCCTCAAACACTGTCCCTGCAACGCAAAGTCAGGATGGGAGGCCGTTAGTGTCCACTCAGGGTCAGCACACGCCCCTGGAAGGGGGTCAGCCCGTGAGTCCACGGCCAGGGATCCAGGGCCAAAGAGGGACACCGTTTGCCCACATCATGCGGTCGGGAGGAAACAGAGTAAGTTCTTAGACCTACGTGTCCTGACCACAGGGGAGCGTTTGCCACCCTGGCCCCTGGGACGTGTATAGACGAGCCCAGAGAACAGAGCCGATTGTCATCTCAAATCACAAGCCAGGTCCACCCGGTCCACGTGGGCAAGTCCCCTCTCCGCAGGCAGAGTTCTCAGTTCTGGTTAAGAGATGAGGAATTTCTGTTTCACCTTTGACCCCATCTGCTCAGTTTAGAGGAACAGGAAAGGAGCAGGTTACATCCAGGGGGAGAATTCCGCACATCTGCGGTCTTTGAGAGCTCTCTAAGTCACATTACACACATTCTCAATTTTCAGGAAGGTCTGTGGTTCACAGATTCCGTTTTCAGGCCAGAAAATGGAGGGGAAGGGGAAGGTGACCAGACGTCCCGCTTTTGGCCGGACAGTCCCGATTTTCTAACAATTTGTCCCGTGTCCCTCGGCGTTTTAAAAAAGTCCCGATTTTTAAAAATGCCATGGGAAGCGGGACAAATTGTTAGAAAATCGGGATGTCTGGTCACCTTAGGAAAGGGGAAATTACCTTAACGAGTGGTATCTGGAGGGGAGAACCCAGAAGGTAAGTTCGTGGGCAGTTCTTGATCAAGCAATGGACAGAGGAGGACCTACTAGTGACCGGAGGTACAGGTACGGGTGACTCAGAAGGGCGTGCTTCCACAGCTTTCTAACCAGGGCTTTGAAATACAATCTGCATATGTTTACTAAGCTTAGTAGGTGACATTTAGAATCTCACACAATAAGAAAGGAACAAAGCAAGGCGGAGAGCTGGCAAGGACAGTTGGCACACGTGGGCGAAGGGGCCATCTCTAAATATGCGCACCTGGCCCAGGTCGGCCACCGGTGACATGTAAGGGTGAAGTGGTCCTTCCACCGGCCTCCCTGACCACGTGAGACTCCCAAGGTGGGGAAAGCTCAAGCCTCTGCAGGGAGAGAGAAACCTTGGAGGCCTGAAGAAGGGCGTGGGTCCCGGGGGTGCTCCCTTCCCCCCTTTCCCAGACCCTGCAGTATGAAGGTAGGTGCCCAGCAAGTCCAGATGGGGAGTTACAGTTCTGGGTTTAAAAGGGAGAGTGGGCTTTCACGGGTGTGTGTGTGTGTGTGTGTGTGTGTGTGTGTGTGTGTGTGTGTGTGTGGAGATACAGCGAACTGTTAGTTTCCTTCAGTAGCTGCTGTGCTGGTGCCTGAGCAGCTTCCGGGGGAGGAGGCAGAAAGGCAGTGAGGGCTGGTGCTTGCCTGCCTGAGGGTCCGGGCCTGCCGCCCTGGACGGTGAGCTGCTGTGCCCAGGGACGACCTCCTCCCTGAGGGCACCCTGGACATTGATGGTGCTGGTGGCAAACCCCCCAGCAAGGCTGGGGATGGGCCTTGGGGCTAAGAAAGCCTGGAAGGAGAAGTGAGCAGTGTGATCCCATGAAATGGGGCTGCCACATGCCTCAGGAGAAGGCGTAGGTCTCCAGAGCAGAGAGTCCCCGGAGCATTCTCTCTCTCCCAGCTGTGGGAGGCTCCCAGGCTTAACGAGGACTCCGGTCCGCGCCCCCCACGAAGGCTCAGGGAAGTGGAGAGCACGAAGGGGATCTCAGTGAACCCCCCACACAGTAGCTCCTCATGCACCCTGGTTCCCGCGGTGGCCACAGAGCTCATAACCCACCCAAGGACATCGGGACAAAGCCTGAGGGAGGGGGAGCAAAGGATGCCTTGGCACCACACTCCCCCCACGCCCTGCAGTCCTCACCTTGTTGGAAGGAGATGTACACCAGCCTCTCATCAAACTTCTGCACCCGCCGGAAGTTGTTGACCATTTCCCTGGGTGATGGGTCATTCTCGTGTGTGCAGTACAGAGCTGTCTCCAGATCCAGCAGCTGCGGGAGAGGGGCACACACCCTCAGGCAGAGTGAGGGCCCCCTGGCCTGACCTCAGGAGGGGACTTTCCCCTCTCTGCCCCCAGCGCCTTGGCAGAGAGAGACTCAGCAGAGAGCAGCGGGAAGACCAGAGAACAGCCCCCTCCCCTGTGGGCCTCTGGGTGACCGGGTCCGGGGGGGTAAGGTGATCTGTCTTCCCACCTCCCAGGCTTGGGGAAGGCGAGTGCAGATACCTGTGCCTGCCACCTGTGTGCAACTCAGAATCGGTTCAGAAACCGGGGAGCTGGGGCTGATGCAATGAGGAAATGGGAATCCCTGCCCTCTAGCTTACAGTCTATTGCGAGACGGAAGGCCAGAAGCCTCAGCAGCCACCTCTGCCCCTCTGACCGCACAGGTGATGACAGTGAGGGTTAGATTTGAAGAGACTGGTGCTGTCACCGCTGGCTAGTGGCAGAGCCAAGAGTTCCAGCACCTCTTTAAAAAGCGGCTCTTTTAAAGAACGGTGGGGACGGGCTCGGGTTCCTTTGACTTGACAGCCGCACAGGGCGCTCCCCAGGCGCCCGTGGCATTCGGGCGGTTGGAACAGGAGCCAGTGGAGCTCTAGGTGAGGACAGCGAGCCGCTGGGGAGGCTACGGCGGGGCCTGGCGGGGCCGGCGCTCACCTGCTCCCGGGAAACGTGCACGGGGTTCCGGAACACCGTCCAGAGCACCGTGGGGCTGCAGGGCGGCGTGGTCAGGGAGCCTCGGTAGCGGTAGTACTCGGCCGGCCGCTGGGGAAGCAGCTCCTCAATGCTGAAGCCGGGAATGTGCACTTCCTGTCCTGGAGAGACAGGGGGGTCGGGGGGGATGCGTGGGCCTCAATCCCCACCGCGGAGGGGCAGCGGAGCCGGTGACTGAGCCCAGAAACGTGAACGAGCCCCTTTCTGGCCCCAGGCACTGCCCTCCGCATCCATTTTCCTTCAGGTCCCACAGGAGTCACTGCATCCGTCCCACCAGAGGGCGACACGGCAACCCAGGACCCCTCACCTTTGTACTTGACGTGCTGAAGGTGACTGAAGATCTTGTCATAGGCGGGATTGAAGGAGCCCATCTGCAACAGAGACAGGGATGGACTGGGAGAGATTCCTATAGGCGAGCCTGGGCCGACAGTGGTGATGGGAGAGCTTGGCCGGGGCCATGGTCACTGTGCCAGGCCTCCCTGAAGAATGCCCTTCAGGAGGACAGATATGATGGGCCTCCCGGCTGGTACGGGGTTGGTAGAGCGATCCTGCCTCCTGTAGCTCAGGAGGTGCTGTTTCCACCCCAATGCTGGACGGGATGTAGCCCGCGCTCCCCGGTCACCCGCTGTGAGCCGGAACTCGAGGGAGCCAGGTCAGGCGGTGCGCATGTTGAGAAACAAGGCATACACTATCTCATTAGGGCAGTGGTCAGCAAACTCATGAGTCAACAGAGACAAATATCAACAGTACAACGACTGAAATTTCTTTGGAGAGCCACATTTTTTAAACTTAAACTTCTTCTAATGTCATTTCTTCAAAATAGACTCGCCCAGGCCGTGGTATTCCATGGAAGAGCCACACTCAAGGGGCCAAAGAGCTGCATGTGGCTCGCGGGCCGCAGTTTGCCGACCACTGCATTAGGGGAAAATGATGCTGGGGAATCAGGAGATGTTCCCATTTTCTGGGATTAGGAAGGAACTCATTCCAGGGTCCCTAAGGATGGACCTTGGGTGCCTGGAGTTGTGTCAGGAGTTCAGGCACAGAACTAAATGATTCCTACTGCACCACCACCATCAGCACACACACACACACACACACACACACACACACACTCACACTCACATGTCCTGTCCAACTGGGCAATTCCATCCCTTATGCATTGGGGCCGGGGACTAGGGCTCATTTTCCCGTTGTCACAAAGGACACGCCCCTTTCTGCTGCTCAGCCACAGGATGTGCTGCCTCCAGGCCAAGAGAGAAGGAACTCTATGGGGAATACCCCCCCCCCCACACACACACACACACACCTGCTCTGGAGGCAAGACACCGGTATGCATGGAACCAAAGGCCCAGTCTGCTATCATCCCAGCTTCAAACTTCACTCAAAGCCCCTCTTAACCTCTCTTACCTCTATGAGAACAGCGAGGACGGCGAGGCCTTCTGACTTGTTGCTGGCGGTGCTGGCGTTGGGGTACAGGTCCGAGTTATAATGGACAATGTGCAGCTGCCGGGGGCGAGAAGCCGCTTATGAGGGGATGGGCGAGTCGTGGGAACTTCTGGCTTTTGCAAGAGACTGGAGTCCCATGGGGAGGACCGACCTCCCTCCTCCCCTCCAGGTAGATCACACCTCTCAGACCCTCCCTGCATGGCTCCTCAGTTTCCCTTTTCCCTCATTCCCCCTGCAAACTGCCAGGCCAGACTGTCCGTCTTACTCATTCATTGCATCCCTGTGTCTAACATCCTGCTTGCACAGTACCAGCTGCACAGTAATACTGAAGGAAGTATGAGTGAACCATCAAATGGGTTTCTATACCAGCCTGGTACTTGGGAACACTTCTCCCTTCTAATTTCCCTTACTTGTTCTGGAGCCCGGGGCAAAATGCCTCGAGTGTCTGGCCGCCATGCACTTGGTCTGGAAGCAGTGGGGGCCAGGGCAGTAAACCTCTAACTGTGCTAGTAACTTAATTGTAATTGTATCCTCAGTACAATTTTATCCCTCAGGTAGAGAAAACAACAGGTCTAATATTTGGTCTCAAGTGAAAACAAGTCTAGGTAAGCATTGAGACATTGTTGGGGCAAATTCTGACAACATTTATAACCTGGTTTTTAATCCTAAAGGTGGTGTCATTTGTTCTCCCAAAAAAACATATTAGTAAATATTGTAGATCTACAGGTTGACACGTGCATTTTTGTTGATTCTTTGCCACTTTTTCCATCTTATATGGTTATATTTAGAATTCAAGGATATTTTATTGAGAACAGCTCCATGTTCCCCACTTTTTAAGTGGCCCTTTCTAATTTTTAAAAATTACATCAAATTACTGCTTTTTTTTTTAATGTGGACCTCTATTCAGAATTTCTTGGAGGCTCCTAATTCATCATTTCCCCTTCTCACCCAATTTCCTCGAAGGATGCAGCCTCCAACGCCATCCTTGCCTGGCATTGCTTTGACAAACAGAACAGAATCCTATGGCTAAGACCCCGGAGGTCCTAGAGACTTATTTCTTTTTACCTATGACCCTTGAGCTTGTGGACACTGTGTTTAGACTAAATAGAGAGAAGGTTAAGACTAATACAAACAGAAGGGAAGCCCCTGCTGAGAGGATGGAGTTGTCTTACACACACTCCATCCAGAAGAACCTCCAACTCCCAAGGACCCTCCATAGAGAATCTGCCACTTTAGGGTTAACCTGGTGCATTTTTAAAAATAGATATTTTATTGATTTTCTTTAAAGGAAGGAAGAGAGAAAGAGAGTTAGAAACATTGATGAAAAAGAAACATCGATCAGCTGCCTCCTGCACACCTCCCACCAGGGATGTTCCCATAACCAAGGTATTGTACATGCCCTTGACTGGAATCAAACCCAGGACCCTTTAGTCCACAGGCCGATGCTCTATCCACTGAGCCAAACCAGTCAGGGCAACCTGGTGCATTTTCTCTGTTACTGACATCTATGGTCCATCTTCACCAGGCTCTTAGCCTGATGATGTGGCTTAATAGCAGAAAATACAATAACTAGAAGTATTTTTAAATGTCCAAGCCCTCCCGCCTACACCCTAACTCCTCTGTTCCCCATGGGAAAGTAGGAGCCTCCACACAGCAATTAGCCTGGAAGAACTCGCAGTTGTGGGGGTTCAGAGAGGGGCCTGGCCTGGAATATGGGCGCCTCCAGCAGTGCCATGCGACGGGGCCAGAATTACAGTCTTTCCACATTCGCAGCTCAACCTGTCATTAGCCTGAGGCATTAAGCAGCTCAGCAATTAAGAACAGAGAGCGGTTATGTCAGTGTTTACTGTGGGCTCCGCTGGCTGATCAGTTGAATTTACCTCCTCGTATTGCCCTGTAAACATCCAGAACACACCCTACGTTCAAGTCCATGGGAGCTCTGACAAAAAGCAACTCTCCCCTCTCCCACCATCGCACGTGCTGCGCCTCCTCCTGCCTTCCTCTGGCATTCTGGGTTAGTGCTTCAGGACTACGTAACACAAGGCTCTGTTGGCACCCCAAGCTGTCCTTGGTGAGTCTCTGGTTGCCATGACACCCTGCACGTTACGATGCCAGCCATCCCTTGGTTTGTGGCCAAGTAAAAGGGTAGCCCTGGACTTGGGTCCCAAGTTCCAAGCACAACCCATGTTCAGGGAAAGGAAAGACGGGACGGGACAGACCTGTGCCCACAACGTGGCATGTGGAGAAGACTGAGAAGTTGGGGAAGCCGTTAGCCCCGTGTAATTCAGCAGGGGGTGCATCAGCTAGACAAGCTGGTGGGTATGTGCCAACCGAAGAGCGATGTCTAGAAAACGGGCATACGTGTCCCGCTGTGCCCGCTGGGAGCACTGCCTTCTGAGCAGCATGGCTCAGTAAACGATGTAGAGACAAACTCAGCCTGTTTAGAAGAGAAAGAGGACTGGACACCACAGAGGAGCTGCAGGGTGGCCGGAGGAGTGCTCACAGGGCTGGGTGTGGCTGTGGAGAGCATGAAGGCAGAGCCCCCCACCCTCACCCCATCACTGATCTTACAGTCCCCACCCCCACCCCCGTGCTCTGGTCTTCTGCACACCAGCCCAGGGGAAGGATGCCAGGTCACCCACCCTGGGCAGCTCCCGCCAGCCCGGCCACCCCACTCACCTCGGCAGCGAAGTGCTTCCCGCCAACAGTGTGCTCGGAGCCGTGGGGGTCGTTCTGGTCCCCCCAGTGCAGGTGCAGCTGTGTGGCGCTGTAGCGAGATGGCAGCCCCTGGATGTGCATGCCCGGGGGCAGCGTCAGCTGCACTGTGGGGAGGGGAGAGGGGACCTTCAGAGTCAGGTAGACAGCACCTGCTCTGGTCCCCTACAGGGGCAGGTGGATGCAGCAAGGTGGAGACCCAAGAAACCCAGCCTGTGTGTCAGGAGCCTCTTTCCCTGAGAACATCCCTGTTTGACTAAAGCAATCCCAGCGGCAGCAGCACCTTCCTGGTTCCCCTTGGGAAATGGGAAATGATGGCGGAACACTGATACTAGACCAACAGGTGGATGCTTGTTCACATGTCCATGCATCGCACACCTGACCTTGAAGATAGAACCTTTAATGAACGCCTGCCAAGCTGTAGAATTCTATCACAGCAACATTAATAATTGCCATTTATGGAGCATCTACTGGATAACAGATCCCAACAATATACTTTCTCATCTTCATAGTACCCCCCTCCTCATATGCCCATTTTCCAGATGAAAGCTCAAGCCAGAATTCAGATCCAGGCTTGTCTGACTCCAAAGCCTGGGTGCAGGCCTGCAATGAACTGTTTGGCTCCTTGAGTTCATGATGCCCAAGAATTCACTCCCACGCCACAGCCAATGGCCAAAGGGACCCGGACCTGTCCCCTTTCCCACCCCAAGCCATGTGCTTCTTCTGACATGTGCTGCCCTGGCAGAAGGGGCTGAGCCCAGGACCCCCAGCACCCCTAAAGGGAGTGGTCTGGGCCCCTCTCCCTCGCCCACCTCCACCCCCGTGCCTCAGTGGAGCCCCCTCCCCGGCAGATGGACGAGGGCAGGCAGGCAGCTGAGGGAAGCTAGACACCTGCGGGTCTCTGGGGTCTCTCCCTCACCTGAGTGGCCATTGTTGGTCAGGGTTAATTGCTCGTTGGCAGACACGTTATAGCCCTGGAACTCGAGGGGCCCCAGGCTGGCATCGTACTGGAGGATGTCACTGTGCAGGTCGATTGGGGACTGCATCAGGCCCCCACAGGATGGGTAGTTCTTGGGCCAGCTCTTCTCCCCAGCAGGACCTGGAAGGAGAGATTCAAGCCCAAGTTTTAATCTGGTTTCCACTAACAACTTTTTTCTAACCTTGTAATTCTGCGTTCAATAGAATTACACCTTTTATCTTCTTACTCCCCAGAGGTCTATTCTCCGAGGCCCAGAGAGCTCAGTCTACAGAACTAGGTGCAGCTACTGCCCAGACCATTGCTGGTAGTGATGTGGGGAAAGGACTAGAGCAGCGGACAGGGTCGTGGGCCCACCAGCTCTGCTTTACTCTGTGGATTGTTCCTATTTTGATACAGCACATCCACTTCACATGAAGATCTGCTGACTTTCACCATCTATCTGTTGTGAGCAGGGCTCGCTCTGGGCCTTAGGGCTGCCAGGTTGCACACCAGCTGGAGCCCCTGCTGGCCCAAGCTTGCATTCTAGTGGGAAGAGTTAATGAATCGCTGGGACGCCCAGGTGAGAAAAATGGGTATGAGACTGACTACAGCGCCAGGTAGTCTTTGAGGCTAATGGATTTACAAGCATAATCTCCCTGAGAGGAAACCCTTGAGGACATTGGCACTTGATACCCACATCCAGGATAAATATAGAACCCAACCAGACAGGGATACTTTTCAAACATCAAGTAATTCAGGCCTGGAATCGCAGAGCAAAGTGCAAGGTTTACACTGAGAAAAAGTATGACAGTATTACAAACTAATTATTACAACCTCATTGACAAACTATCAGTGAGGAGGCAGACTTAAAATAAATCCTCCAGTGCACACTACTATCACCTGGTAGTATAGTCCTTCCTTTGGAAATAAAAATGAATAATCCCGCCCCCCGGTCAGATAAACCTTCTCACTCCCACAGGGAAAAGTCTTTAAAGAATGTAAAAGCTATGTTTAAAAGATTATCTCCATGGCAATCAAACAGATTTCAGGCTGAGGTTTCTCCAGAAGAGCAAATAATTGGCATGTCACGGCTTGTTAAAGTAGATGGTGGTGCCCTGTGGGCCCTCTCGGAGTTGGGAACCCAGCATTGCCTTGGGGGTCTATTCATCAGTGTTCAGCACAGAGAAGGGTGCTAACTAGAGCAGAGGAGGAAGGAGCAGCACTTCTTCTGGGGACCCTTCCACAGACAACAGCGTGAGTGTGTCCTGGCCCTCAGCATCCCGTTCCCTGCACTGCCGTCTCTAACCAGGAGACCTCTTCTGAGAGTGGGAGAGTCAGAAGCAAAGCTCGGTGCCCACATTCATTTAAAATGCCGCGAGGTGTTGGTGCTAGGTCTGGACAGACGCAGTAGAACCCTTCCAGAACCTTCCAGGCTGTCAACCTTTGCATGTATTGTACCTTTTCAGAAATGCTAGAGCTGGAAGGGACATCAGAATCTCCAGTCGAACTTTTCACTCGACACGTTTCCTCATGTGCACACATCAGTCAGAGTTCCCACTGAACTATGCTGTTTTTGTAGCCAAGGCCTCAAAGCTCTGGACTCAAGGCAACTCAACTGCACCAAGATGGTGGCTGGGGAGAGGCTGGAGGAACCAAAGCAATGGGGCAGACTGGGGAAGACAGTGATTCAGCTGAGGGCAAAACCAAGTTCTTCAGGGGCAGGAAAGAGCAGGGAGGAAGCAATCCTGAGGTGTCATCATGCAAACCCTAAGGGTCAGGAGGAGCTCATGGAGTGGGGGTGGACCCTCCAGAGTAAAGCCTTTTCTCTGCTCACTATACAACCTGGGCCCAAGGTCCAGGTGGCAGAAGCTGCCAGATGGGCATGAATGGAAATTCTCAGGAAGTAAAGAGGCCATGAGAGGACAGCTCCATGCACACGTGACTCAAACAAACCAGGTTAGAAGGACTTTCTCTCCCTAGAGCAGAGGTTTCATGAAGAGAGCGTTTTAGTGCTGACGGCCCCAGGGGCTCCTTAGAGACTAGGACACTTCATTTTCATCTCTGTGAACCCAGGTTGTGACGAGGCCCACACACATGACAGACATTTAGGAAACATTTTCCGAAGAATGAACGATCCCGGAGAACAGAGAGCTTGGGAAGAATTTTTCTCCTTTATTCTGTTCTATTAGGTCTAGTAATAATTAATGTTGTTTTCTAATACTTTTTAAAATCGAATTTATTTAAACAATACAACAAAATTTAATCATCAATATAGTTGCTGTTGTTTTCTACTACTTGTGCCCAACGCTCAGGAAGCATTTTAATCCCTCTGTTGTAAAATTCTTGTGATTTTGATGCAAAAAATTCGGTCAATGCATTTTTGAGGCATTCTTCATTATTAAATTTTTTTCCAAGAAGAAAGTTTTGCAAAGAACGAAACAAATGGTAATCGGAAGGGGCAATATCAGGAGAATATGCAGGTTGAGGGAGAACTTCCCATTCCAACTGGCGCAGTTTTTCAGCAGTGATTCTTGCAGTATACGGTCGTGCGTTATCGTGGTGAAGAATTACGCCCTTCCAATTAATCAGTGCGGGTTCTTTTTCTCTTAAAGCTTGGGCTAACCTTTCCAATTGGGCACTATACACTGCACTTGTAATGGTTTGGTTAGATGGTAAAAGTTCATAATGAAGAATTCTTTAAAATTCCACCAAATACACAGCATCACTTTTTTTGCATGCAAGTCAGGTTTTGGTGTGGCTGCGGAGCCTCATTTTTGTCCAACCATTGAGGCCGCCTTTTCAAATTAACATACAGCACCCATTCTTCATCTCCGGTAACAATTTGCTCTAAAAACGGCAAACGGTTTTGACGAGAGAGGAGCAAACTGCGAACTGTGACTCTTTGATTACGGTTGTTGTCGGTCAACTCATGAGGAACCCATTTTCCAAACTTTTGGACTTTGCCAAGTGCACGCAATTGATTGGAAATTGTTTCTTGTGAACAATTTAAAGTTGTCGCAAGCTCTTGTTGGGTAATTTGAGGATTTTGCACCAAAAGAGCTTGCATGAGGTATTTGGAGACAGGAAAGACCAAGGTTATAAAAGGCAGCAGTGGTGGCCAAACCTCCCAGAAAAGAGAGGCAGCTCTCTTGGACCAGGACAGTCGGAGAACCAGATTCCGGCACCAGCTGTCCCACCACCTCGGAGACCTCAAACCGGTGACATCCTTCCTAAGTCTCCTTTGCCCTGCATACAAATGGGAGGATTGGACAGCATGTTCCAACATCCCTCTGGCTCTCAAGCTCTGGATTTTTAAGATTACTAGAACTAAGCGCCTTCATCCTCTGAATCAGGCGAGTTTGAACGAGTTGGAAAGGGTTCTCATGCCACAGCAGCTCCTGGGCATGTGACAAGGAACTAACTAAGAGAATGAGGTTACAGGGCGCTGTTACTCAGGGCTGGCTGGATAGTGGGCAGCATCTGCATCAGGAACCTGCCCATGGTCTTGGCTGCCATTCACAGAGGGCACTTGTCCATGAGCGCCAGTCACTGGCCCTTAGATAAGAGGGCTACTCCTGTAGCTGCTGATGCTTTTTTATGTATAAAGTATTTATTTAAACAAACACACACATACACACACACACACACACACACACACACACACAATTGATTTCAGAGAGGAAGGAAGAGGGAGAGAGATAAAAACATCAATGATGAGAGAAAATCATTGATCACTGCTTCCTGCAGGCCCCACATTGAGGATTGAGCCTGCAATCCAGGGCATGTGCCCTGACCAAGAATTGAACTGTGACCTCCTGGTTCATAGGTCAACACTCAACCATTGAACCAGGCCAGTGGGGCTACTGAAACTTCTTTATTTATCGTTGTTGTTGTTGTTGTTATTTTAACGGTCTAGCTTCTTACAGCTCTACAACTCTACCATGTCAGCAAGGCAAGAATTGCCCCATTTTATAGATGAAAATTAGATGAACCCAATTTGCCCAAAGTTAGACTTTGGCCAAGTTACCCTGCCTGAGTCACAGGACAGACATGCCCTTTGTTTCAGCACTTTCCCAGGAGATTCTGCGCACCTGTCTCCTCCCTTCCTGCGCTCTTCTTGAAAACAAGAACCATGGCTCACTCATCCCACCTTGACTGCAATGCCTGGCACAGAGCAGGTCCTAGCGTGCTCACTGCAGGGCATTCTCATGCTAATTGAGTGCTTGTTTGTCCCCCAAGGAAGCACACGCCTACATTCATCTCCTAGCCTCCCACTCCCAGATATAATTTTTCCCCCCAAGTTCAAAATTTGCCCTTCTAGCTTTCTAGTTAACATGCATGACAATTTGGTCTGTCTGGGACTATCATTGAAAAAGAAACCTGGCCGCTGCTCTGTAGCCTGGGAGGTGTTCTAGGAAATATGGGTGTCATGGCGATTCCTGGGACCATCCCCCAGCTTGTGATGGCTGGAGTCCCCAACTCACACGACTGGGGATATTGTCAAAGCAGCCTCCATCTTTGTGGCTTGTGAGAAAGAGGTGCCATGTGGGTGGGCACAGGACAACTAGTATCAGCGTGTCCGTGGGAGGCTCCTTTCTGTCCCCAGGCTCTGCCTGGCAATGTGTGACCCACCTCCCCAGTAGCACCGGCCTCTTCACTGGCAGTTGAAGCTCAGGCTGTAATTTTCAACTCAGTCTCAGCTTTCACACTCATGCCTTGTGTCTGCTGCCAGAAGACTTTCCTGGGGACCAACTCTTCCAAAAGAAGCATTTATTTCCAGCTACCTAAAAATGTGGCTTTTCTCTCAAGGGTTGGCTTTGCCTCTTCGATTGGTTGGATTCCTCCCATGATCAAGATAAAGGAGATCATGTGTATCTCCCAGTTTGTTTCCACATAAAAGCAAGGCATTATTTCTTCCCAGTTCATGACTTGAACTGCTTTAGGCAAAACAGAAGAAGACCAAATTTCTGTTTTGAAATGTAACAAGAGATTAGCATGGCACAGTTTGAAATCTTGTGATTTCTGATTGGAAACAATCAGGCCCAGGGTATAAGACTTGCATTACCTGAGGCCCAGAATTTTTTCATGGAAAATTTTATATTGTACAACAGTAGGGAGGAGAGCACACCCTAAGCTTCAACAACTAACAATGGATAATCAATCTGGCTTCATCTATCCTATACCTACACTCCCCTGTTCTTGGATAATTGTGAAATGAATCCAAATATATGTCATTAATACATATTTCAGTATGTCTCTCCAAAACATAAGGACTCAAATATTATTAACACTCTTTTAAAAAATCAATTAATTCCTTAATGTTATCAAATCCAGACAAAATTTAAAAAGTTTTATTTTTCTCAAAATCTGTAATGATTTATTTATAAAATTCAGGATTCAAATAAGATCCACATATAGCAGCTAGTTGTTGTGTTATGACCTATATCTGAACCGAATGAAGCAATGTCTCATCAGAGAACAATTGGACCCACTTTTCCAAGACTCAAAATCTTAGAGCCAGGCTGACTCAGTCCATTCTTTGCCCTCATTTGATCCTGGAGTCAAGTTTCCATCACCACCACCACCTCCACTAAGTCCTGGAGTCAAGTTTCCATCACCTCCACCACCTTCGCCAGGTTCTGGAGTCAAGTTTCCATCACCTCCACCACCTTCGCCAGGTTCTGGAGTCAAGTTTCCATCACCACCACCACTTTCACAAGGTCTTGGAGTCAAGTTTCCATCACCTCCACCACCTCCAGTGGGTCCTGGTGTCATGTTTCCATCACCACCACCACCTCCACCAGGTTCTGAAGTCAAGTTTCCATCACCTCCACCACCTCCAGTGGGTCCTGGTGTCATGTTTCCATCACCACCACCACCTCCACCAGGTCCTGAAGTCAAGTTTCCATCACCTCCACCTTCTCCACCAGGTTTTAGAGTCAGGTTTTCATCACCTCCACCACCTCCACTAAGTCCTAGAGTCATGTTTCCATCACCACCACCTCCACCAGGTCCTGGAGTCAAGTTTTCATTATCTTCACTACCTCCATCAAGTCCTGGAGTCAGGTTTCCATCACCACCACGTCCTTCACCAGGTTTTGGAGTCAGGTTTCCATCACCACCACCTCCTTCACCAGGTTTTGGAGTCAGGTTTCCATCACCTCCACCAGCTCCACTAAGTCCTGGAGTCAAGTTTCCAACACCTCCACCTCCTCCACCAGGTCTTGGAGTCAAGTTTTCATCACCTTCACCACCTCCATCAGGTCCTGGAGTCAAGTTTTCATCACCTCTACCACCTCTACCCACTCTTTGAGTCAAGTTTTCATCACCACCACCACCTCCACCAAGTCCTAGTCAAGTTTCCATCACCTCCATACTCCAGGTTAGGCCCTCACCAGGTCACACTGCAATAGCTCCCTGCAGGGACCTTGCCTCAGTCTTTCCTGTGAGCTGCCAATTTCCTTTCTAATAACCTGGTTTAACCAGGTGCAGCCCCGCTTCTGTGGCCCTACTCCATCTCTCCACTCCCTTTCCTACAGCATGCCCTATCTCACCTCAATAAAACAAGGCAGAACCATAGCCGTCTGTCATTACCTAAAACCTGTCAGACATTCAAGACCTCCCCGGTCGGCCCCCATCCTCAGAACAAGCTGTGCTAACCAACCTTCCCAATTATTCTTGGGCTACAAATTTGAATGAAATGCTTTCTTCTTTCCTCTTCAGCTTTCCAAATCTTGTCCACTCCTCAAAGTCCAGCTCAAGTTCTGCCAAAGCTACTCTAGTGCTTATCTCTACCCTGAGCACCTTAGCCAGCCTCCGTTGGTACAGTGACTGGAATTGTCATTTAATCTGTTTCACCCAGGATTGCCATCTCCGGGAGAGCATAAACCTGTTCCAGACTAGAACTCCAAGTCTGCAAGCTTCAAAGACCTTTTGAAGACTGGAACTTTTGTCACATCTCTCCCCAAGTCTGAGCACATAGTGGCACTTACTAATGCTTAATGAATTGATTTAAAGGATTTCTGAAGCTCATTTCAGAAATCTAGCCGTAAAGAGATGAGAGAAGCGCGTGGGTGCATACATGCATATGCAATATAGGAAGATGAAGGCAACAGTAAAACTTTGATGTTTTAATGGAGAGATTTGAGCATATTTCCACAGAGAAGCAACGTAGAGAAGGGCGTAGAGACGGAAGGTGGACCAGGAGAGAGAAGCTCATTAATGGAGTGTGGCTCTGAGCAGATAGTAGGGGCTAGATCCAGCCAGCAGAGGTAGAAATTAACTCTGGGCTGAGGGAGGCACTCAGCTAATGTTTGCAGAATGGATCAGGCCAGAACACGGAAGCCTGCATGGAGAGGAAACCCTGAAAGTGAAAACCCATCAGAAATCCAGGAACTCAGCAGGCCTGCAAAGGTGATTAGAAGGCAAGGAGTCCAGCAGGGGAGTGGGTTAATGATTGATGGACAAGGTCTTATGATTTTATTATAAACAAGCAGAAGCCAAGGAACCAAACTGGTCTTGAAGCTTTTCCCCCAATAATGCTACAAATGAGTCGGAGCAAGGACAGTGAGCACAGGCTAGAGGGTCAGGGTCACTTATTACTGAGAAAGCTTTGAGCAGGACTGCCACTGCAGGCCCATCAGTCTTCCTGGGACTTTGTGTTACTGACCAATACAAATGGAAACGTTTCCTAAAGGTGCTTTAATCCATACTTTATATCAACCTTTTTCTTATTTCAGTTTTTGTTTGGGTCAGCTGGAGAGTGAGGACAGGGACTGGGATTGGGTAAAGTCCTGCCATACCACTCGTGGTATCATTTCCGGTTTAGCCATGG